>NW_008332065.1:1151286-1189486 GCF_000622305.1 Nannospalax galili | reverse complement strand
CCATTGTGGGTGGTGCCACCCCTGGGCAGGTGGGCCTGTGTTGCACAAGAAAGCAGGCTGAGCAGGGGCCAGGGGAGCAAGCCAATAAGCAACATTCCTCCATGGTCTGTGCACCAGCTCCTGCCTCTAGTTTCCTGCCTGAGTTCCTACCTTGGGCTCCTGGATGAACTGTGACCCGGGATATGTAAGCTAAATAAGCCCTTTCCTCCCCAAGTTGGTACTGGTCAGAGTGTTTTGTCACAGCAATGAAGAAACAAACTAAGACACTCACAAAATGGCCTTGGTTTAGAATGAAAAACATTAAATGAAATTTTATAAAAGCCCAATCAGCCTATTTGATACAAGGCTAAGAAACAAACTTATCCATCATACGGGACTGTAGTGTAACTGTGACTGTACTATAGCATGTCTTTTATTACCTTTTCAAATTTAAATAAAATCTGTTTTTAACAATTGCCCAAATTTCCAGTTTCCCATTAAAAGAATAAATAAAATTTTTATATCAAGTTCTCCTATAAGCATTGTTTCTTCAGTTCTATCTATGAGTAAAGACAACTTTAAAAATGACTTACAGTAAATATCCGTCTGCCAGTTCGATCAAAAGTTACACAATACACCGATGATAAGTGTCCAAGAATTCGTTTATGCATCTTCATATGCTGATATACTGCAGTTGGAACAAGCCGCTCAAGTCTGTATTTCCCATTCAGCTTCCTTGAAAACAGAGTATCCGCTACCAAGAAAATGGGGGAATATAAATGTACTCCAGATAGCAAAATAGGTTTCTTAAATTATTAAATTTCAAGAATTTCATTTATTTCCATTTGTCACATACTACTGAAAATAAAGATGATTTCTAATACATACATGGCTCCTAGTTTAAAGCCTTCAGAATTGACAAAAAAATATAACTCTATGAAATAACATAGGTCCTCATTATTCTCATATTATAAATAAATATATGCAGTTAAATGACCTGTCCAAAGTCACCAAGAAAATTATGAAGCTAGGATTAAATCCAAAATTTCTTTACTCTTAGGCCAGAGTTCTTTAAAAACAAAAGCATTCTATATGTAATTTCTTTAAAGACACCAAGAAAATAAGGTTTCCTTACCAAAGGATCTAAATTTGGATTGCAGTTAATTTTTTTTAAACGAACAAGTCAAAGTTGAATACTCTTTGACTCAGGAACATTTCATCAGTGAACAGAGAAGTGACTTGCACTATTAAAAAAATAGTAATTAACCTGGGGACCTTGCCAAGTATTCTTAAGGAGTTCTTTTCTTCTACAAACCATGAGCCCCTGCTTTTTTTCAAGAGCTGAAGGTGATCTGTCCTCAACATCATACATT
The DNA here is from genome assembly GCF_000622305.1 of Nannospalax galili. Lineage (NCBI taxonomy): Eukaryota > Metazoa > Chordata > Mammalia > Rodentia > Spalacidae > Nannospalax > Nannospalax galili. The sequence goes on along the minus strand of NW_008332065.1, from coordinate 1,188,134 downwards.
GATTGACTACAACCCCAAATGTTCTCTTCGCACTAAATTACTACTGTATTTATTGTCTTTCTATACATAACTAATGGACAAAGGTGGTGTTCAATAAATCTATGCTGAGTTCCCCAATGGAGATACCTTCTAAATTAGATAGGTAGCAAGCAGTATAGTTCCTCAAGTGAATTTAATCTGAAGAAACATTAAAAAAAATTTAGCATATAATACAAATATACACCCTACTATTTAACCTAGACTTAGATTAGCAACACATGCTCTAGAGTTGACGAAACAATATCACAGGTATATGGTAAAGAATCTTGATATTTTCCCCCCACATTCAATAAATGTTTAGCTCCCACTACATTTGCTTGGGACCTGATCAAAAGATGCAAAGATAGATGCTTTACAGGTTTGAAACCAACACCATTTTCAAAGAAAAACTCTTAGCTTTTATGCTCTTATTACAGTCATCATTTTGTAGTTTTGAAGCATATGCCTACTGTTAGCCTATAAATGCTACACAATAATCTAACAACTAGGAATATCTAAAGTGATTCACCAGTTATGAATTAGCATATTTAGGTTTAAACTGGTTTTACAATAACTTACAGAGTTATAAGACTATTAAGTTTCCATTATAGTTTAGCCTCTGGCACATTTTCCTTATACCCAGAAATGACCTGGTAAGAGACCATGTAATGCTTTGGCCTCTATCTTATTATGCACACAGAAAAGTTATCAACTATCCTTTAAAAGCAAATTCAAACTAGCCTACTCAGATACAATCAACCACTGATATCTCAGACTCACCTGTCTGTACTGACAGAAAATAACTAATGACATTTAACATTGATGACAGTGTTAGCAAGATATACTTTAATTCTTTCTGTCCAAAATTCTCAAAATGTCTAATTTTATGAAAATATTTAACATTGTTCAGGTACAAAAACAAGATTGTTGGCGATAACTCAAATATCAAAACTATTATTTTACAAGGACAAGAAACAGTGTAGTCAAAATCTTTAGACAGCATAAATATTTTTAAAAATCAGCATTGATAATAAGCCAGGTGTGGTGACCCATGTCTTTAATGCCAGCACTCAGGAGGCAGAGGCAGGTGGATCTCTGTGAGACTGAAGCCAATCTGGACTACATAGTGAGCTTCAGGCCAGCTAGAGTTAGAGAGAGACCATGTCTAAAACAAAAAAATCAGAGTTGACATAATATTTTACATGTAAGAAAATGTTACTGCCTTAAACAAAAATTAAAGTTGTGAGTCAACTAAAAAAGGAAAACTCCTCTTGAAAAGTGAACTGTTCATTCTAAAAACACAATAAAATTGAAACATCACCCTTTATAATACTTAATTACCCACTAACTATTGAGCATTCTGTTCTATAGGAGAAAATATCTTGCTCTCAACAAAAGTTATCAACAGCCCTAAGAGATATGACATACTAAAACAGTAACATGCAGAGCTGCCAGGTAAATCAAGTTGGTGATTCAAACTTTCCAATTATGGGAGTTAAAGAAAATACATTTGAGGTACCACTGAGGAGGATGAATTAGAAAGCAGTATGATTGGATCAACCAAGGAGACAATTTCTACAAAGGTAGAAAATAGAGTAATTATCTGGGACTCATTGAGTTGACATTTTTCCTTTACTATACCATTACTATAACATCTATCTCTCCTACTTGATCATAAGTATGTCACTAAAAACCGAAGTTAATATTGTACTTCACTCAGAGCTAAATCTAGAGCTTTATAAACAAAAGGAAAAGAATGAATTTCAATATAATAAATATACAGGATGGTTCAAGGCAATTTATGGGATGCAATTATTCATGCTTCAATAACAGTCCAATTAGATTTTTGAGTAAAAATGGAATATATCAGACTATATGAACTCTTTAAATTTTAATTACACTAGAACATCAAATTTTGAAGTGAGCATGGTTAAAACAAAAGGACACAAAGGAATAGTTCCTTAATGAGATTGTTTATAATTTTAACCTTAAGTAGAAATATAAACTTTGGTCTAAAAGTACACTGTCCTAATTATAATAAAAGGAAATAGTTCCAAAACCCACCAAAGCAATACTGAATCTTTTTCACTTGGCAAATTCTTTCTTGTTCTTCCCAGTCCAAGAAGATACCTCCCTAGGCAGACTGATGAATTTCCAGTATCTCCTGAACATCACTTCTCTGCTCAACACTACAATATCTTCATTTCACTCAGACTAAGTAACAACTTCCTTTGAAATCCATCTTCCACGGTTTTGCAAAAACCTGTCTCCTGTGATATTAGAATCAATTATGGACATTAACACCTAGGAGGCAGGAGGACTCCAGGGTACACCTGTAAGGGACTACTGTCTAGATTAAGGCTAGACTCTGAGAATGTGTGTGAGGGACTATCTTAAGTTAATTGATGTGGGAATACTCCTATTTATTAGGAGCTTGACCTTTCCCTAAGCAGGGCATCCTGGACTGTATAAAAATGGAGAGGGTAAGGTAGGCACTAGCATGCATGCATGAATTCATTGCTCTTTGTTCTTGACAGTAGATGTAATGTAACTAGCTACTTCAAGTACCTGAGGCCTTGACCTTCCTCCTAATGAGGGCCTATAACCCAGAATATGGCGCCAAATAAATTATTTTCCCCTTCATTTGCTTCTGTTGGGGTATTTTATCACAGCAAAACGAAATGAAACCAAGACATCTACTATTAGCTTTCTGATCTTATCTGCCACTGGTCCCCTTGGTCAGCTTCAGTCGCTCTAATCTCCCTCGTTCTTTCAACACATGAGATATGCTCCTAACCTAGAGTCTTTGCATTCACTGTGCCCTCTGCCTACAATGCTGTTATTAAGTAATTTCTTGCATGTCTGCCATCTTTTCAACGAAGCCAAACTGATTTGTCCACTGAAAATTGCAATGCACTCCCTATCACCACCAGGAACTCCTGACACCCTTTTATGTAGCTACATATTTGTTATCATTTACGGATAACACTACACATTTACTTATTATGTACCACGTTTATTACCCATTTCCTTCCATAACACAGAACATAACTCGATAGGAAGGGTATTTTGGCTTTTTTGGTGCTTTGATTAGCCTAAGAGCTAGAAATTATAGCTGACTCTATTTAGATCAATATATATTTCATGAGTTAACAAATACATTACATAGTAATAGAATAACCAGGTTTAGGAATAAAACGAAGATGGAGACTCTCTGTACCTGATAAGATTATAAGATAGAAAAATGTCTCTAAATAGGGCTTGATTTCAACTCTTCTTTTAGAGTGACTTAATTTGCAGGCTAGAGCATAAGTAAATATATTTACTCAATTGTTTGAAAATAGATCAGTAAATGAAATAAAAATCCAAAAAATCATTGCCTGATGGGTCATTTGAAATATGGGGAGAAAAAATATCTGGGGAGAAAGGAGCAAAATGGTTTTTTAAAAAAGTCATTTGCAGTAAATCATTCAGTCTTTAACATAAAATCTGTTAAGTCTACAGAACTAACTACTACAGAGAAGCCCACAATTTCTTAAGCGTTATCTATTTTTTAATGTAATACACACATATGTATGTATTTCAGGCTGGAGGGTTCATAACCATTATTTAAGTATCAAGATGATAAAATTACCTACAAGTCACTTCTTACTAGTTCAATTCTAGTTATTTCTCAAAAATTGATTTATTTCTGTAGCTACAACACTAACACAGTCTGTTAAGAAAGTTAAACAATTGAAAAGGTACAGCACAGAATGTCTACCCAAAGCAATCACTTTATAAATTTTGCAAAAATGTTCCTTAATAATAACAGATATGCTATATTTCTCAATAAATTTACAAACTTTAAATGCAGCAGATTTGTGTTTAAATCTGACAAGAGAGACTTTAAGCAAGTTACTCTATGTAAACTTCAGTTTGAAAAGCATTTCCACTTTCCACAAAATACTTGTTCCCATGTATGCTGTTCTCTGACACCATTTATCAGATTTTACGTCACCACTTCTATCAACATTTTTCCTTTCTCAAGTTATTCTGTGTCAATATGAAGAGCACTATGGAGCCAGTGGTACAATAAAAACCCTCTTAAATTTTACTATACTTTTTTAGTTTGTATTTCTCACTTTTTAATACATCTGCAACTTCAATGTACATTAGAAAGTGAGTCTCTATAAAGATTTTTCCTCTCCAAATAATCAACCATTGCACCCAGCCTTTCACTGTACTAATCCTTCTTTTATCTACTAAATTTTGTGGTTACAAATTGTGATAGGCTAATCTATACCATTACCAAATATATTTTTATACTGGATATTTTACTGAGTCCATTAAAAATATTTTTGATTATTATCTAACCCAGAAGGTACAGTACAACCTGAGCCCTTTTCAAATACAAATTAATGAGCACTAAGAAAAGAAACAGATTATTTTACCAAAAGGTTTCTTAAAATAATATGTATTAAATTCATTATATTACCCTATTTTAACATATTTAATTTTGTGATTTTGGTTCAAAAAACAAAAAAACCCCACATATTTGAAAAGCACCCATGTACTCTTGAGTACAATTTGAGCATAAGTAGAATTTAAAATAATAAACACCAAAAAAGACTGCTAAGTTAAAACATAAAAGACCTAATTCTGGATAATCAGTAGCTAGATTTCATCTTAATCCCCACAATATAAAGAAAGGCTTCCCTAAATTAAGACTAATATAGATAAGAGTTTGAAAATCTGTGAAACTGAACTTAAATTACAAAAGTGATAAAAACTCAAGTGAGTACAAGAAAACAAATTATAGTGATTTACTTCTCATATGTACCATGTTCAATTTTAGTGAAGTATTAATGTATTCATGACCAAACATTCAGAAAAACTGATGAGTGGTTCTAAATTCACTCCAAATACAAACACTTGTCTTGATGGTGATTTGGGAAATTTCTACTACGTAAAGTAGTAAAGTATTAAAAAAGACATAAAGGTACATAAATGTTATTTATTTTAGAGGACCACAAGTGTTCTAATAAAAAGGAGATTTGAAATTGATGGTTAAATAACAACAAAGCACATAACTCATTATAATTCGCTAAGCCATTAAAGTAAAACCAGGTATCAGCCGGGCGTGGTGGCGCACACCTTTAATCCCAGCACTAGGGAAGCAGAGGCAGGTGGATCTTTGTGAGTTCAAGGCCAGCCTTGTCTACATAGTGAGTTCCAGGACAGCTGGGGCTACAGGGAGACCCTGTCTCAAAAAGACCAAAAAAAAAAAACAACAAAAAACAAAAAGAAAAAAAACAGGTATCAAATACCTTGAGAAAATGACTATGAAGACAGGAGAAAACCACCATATAAACGTGTCTGCTGCAGCCAGATGACCTGAGTTTGATCCCCAGGAACCACATCATGGACTATGAGAACCAACTCCTACCATTTGTCCTCTGACCTCCACAGGCAGGCATGCCATGCATGCAAGTGTGCACACACACATTAAAAAGATGATATAAAATCTTACCAGATACAGCTCAACAATGCTGAAAAATGTCAATATACATTATGACATGCAGTGTATTTGGAAATAATGCCTACTATTTACTAAGTGCTTTACCAATTCTCAGACACTACTCAAAGCACTTTGCATATATTCTTACCACCCTCAGTAAGGGACTACTGAGTAAGGACTAAACAAAACCTGACAGTAAATTGTAATGATCCAAACAGTAGGTGCTACAGTTATACTTGTTACTACATGCTGCTTATTGATATATTAGGAAAAAAGACTGAAAGAAAACAACCCAAACTATTAACAAATAACCACAACACTGATTTCTGAGCTCTTCGCTATTTTCCAAGCTTTCTCTAACGGGGCTAATATTCTTTTTAATTATGTAGGTTTAGTTCAATGTAGTTCTGGGGCTGGAGAGATGGCTCACTGGTTAAGAGCACTCACTGCTCTTGCAGAGGACCTGGGTTTGATTCCCAGCACCCACATGGTGGCTAACAACTGTCTGTTACTCCAGTTCCAGGGACTCTGACACCTTCGAGGGCACTGCATGACATAGGGTGCTTACACACATGCTGGCAATATACTCATACAGATAAAATAAAAATAAATATTAAAAAAAAAGTTTAGTTCAATGTATGTCAAAGAACTTTAAAAGACTCTAAAATGTGTAAAAGATTAGCTGAAATTCAAAGACTGATACAAAACAGAGTCAGATTCAAGAAATTTAAAGTTATTTAACTACAAAAAGCATTAAAAAGTAAGCATATTAGGCAAGGCACACTCTTTAATTCCAGTACTCTGGAGGCATAGGGAGGCAGATTTCTATGAGTTACATAGTGAGACCCTGTCTCAACAAACAACCCCAAGCATGTTAAAGAATATGAAAGTACAGTATGTTGCAGATAATGCCCACTGCCAATTCAAATAGATTGAAAATTGACTGATATACAATAAAGAATTCACATATGACTGGGCATAGTGGAGCATGCTTGCAACCAACCCCAGCATTCAAGAGCCTAAGGCAGAAAGAGTCCAAGTTTAAGGCCAGTCTAGGCTCCATTAAGAGGTCCTGTCGCCAAAAATCAAAACAAAAAAGAATTTACATGTCACGTTTTGACTTGAAAGTTATAAACACAAGAAGTACTCTATTTTGTTTATAGGTTTTACAAACAAAATTTAACTTTTTGTTGGTAGGTTTGTAGGTTCACTGAGAGGCTGGTAAAGTGCTTGCTTTGTCTCGTACTTTGCTTTCTATTGCTGTGGTAAAACACAGACCAAAACTAACACAGGAAGGAAAGGATTTACTTGGTTTAGAGCTCACAGATCATTATCAAGGGAAGCAAGGTAGGAATCAGAAAGGAATTTGAAGTATGGACCACAGTTCCATGGCTGCTTCCTGGCATGCTCTGCTACTACTCTCACAGAGCGGAGGCTCCCCTGCCCAGGGATAGCAACGCACACAGTGGGCCAGGCCCTATATCACTCAGCAATTGAGAAAATGCCTCACAGACACTCCCTCAGATCAATCCAATAGAGGAAATTCCCGAGTTGAGGTTCTCCCTTCCCAGATGTGCCAAACTGACAAGCGAAGCTATCTGGAACACTACATAAGCATGAGGATGAGTTTGAACCCTAACACCCATACAGAAGGTAGGTGTGACTGCCCCAGGACTGGACAGGCACAAACAGTCACATCTCAGTGAGAGTTCTGGTCTTTAAAAAAAAAAAAATCAGGTAGAGAACAATTAAAGTCAATTTCTGCCCTCCACTCATGCTACACACACAACACAACACACATAAACATACACAAAAGTCATTGACCCTTTAAAGTAAAAGAAAAATATCAGAAACAGTTAAGTTCTACTTTAGAAAGAAAACATCTGAGAAACATTTAATTCACTACAGAGACACAATGGAAAGACTTTCATGAAAATTATTCTCAAGTTACTAATATAATATAGATATAAGTAAGAAACAATAATCTGATAATCATAATTTAAAAGACAGACATCATGTGAAAAATATTTCAACATAGTTTAGTTCATTACTTCAGCACCATCTGGATCAGAACAAGATAAATCACTTAATATTAATTCTAATGAACCATAGTCCCAATTTCAAAGAGGAGAAGATTGTAGTATTAGGACCATCCCATAACCAGCTTTTAGATAATAATAATACTAGGTAACTAAACAAGATGGAAATAATCATCACCCAGGCAACAAAATACCCATGAGAGCTTTTATTTTACAATGTAAATTTAAAAATTAGTATATTCAGGAGCTACTCTCTGAATCTTCACATATTCAGCTTTGGTGTTTAGTCATACTTCCTGTTTAAAAAACAACAGATTTAGAAGATACCATAAAGATGAATAATATCTAGAAAGGAGAAGTGAAATGCTAATTGAAATTTAATATTGGAAGAAATGATAATTCCATGAAATAAGCAGGTTTTGTAAGCCAGGTACATAATAGAAGACTAAAAATAAAAGAGAAATGACCATAATTATTACTAGATGAAGTGTTTACTTTTCTCCCTTCTTTTCTTTCATAGAAATCAGTCTGATGTTTCTTCGACTAGAAAATACTACAGTAGTATAAAATTTTTAAGTATTGGCCCAGGTGTGGTGGCACACTCCTGTAGTCCCAACACTTGGGAGGCAGAGGCAGGTGGATCTCTGTGAGTTCAAGGCCTGCCTGGTCTACATAGGGAGTTCAAGGCCAGCTGGAGCTGCAGGGAGAACCCTGTCTCAAAAAGACAAAAAAGAAAAAAAATTAAGTATTGGCAAAACGTTTTAGTTATTTCAATAATTCTCTCAAATTTAAATTTTTCTGAGTGGTGTTGGGGATCAAACTTAGGGCCTCAGATGGATGTTAGTTATTTCAATAATTCTCTCAAATTTAAATTTTTCTGAGTGGTGTTGGGGATCAAACTTAGGGCCTCAGATGGATGTTATACATGTGTCTAACCTTAGCCCTCAATTTTCTTTTAAATTAATAAAAAGTTTTAAAAATAGGCAGTATTGTTCTGTGTTAAGCACCTCATTCAACTCTGAAGCAGTATTTATATAACCTCTATGAGTCAAATATGGACAAGGAGATGTTAACAGATAAAAGAAAAGACACGGTACTTATCCTTATGGAGATTGTGTTCTATCAGGGAAGACAAGAAACAAGGTAATGGTAAGTGCTATCAAATAGAAGGTACAGATAGGGAAATGGTGGAATATACAGCAAAGGCTCTAAACCTATGGGGGAAGGTTTAATTAGAGTTGGGCTAATTTCTTCAAAAACTTCAAATATAAAAAGCCAAACAACACTGACAGAAGGGAAACATATCCTGAAGTTAAAAGAACAGCATGTACCATGGCCTCAGACTGAACGATCATAACCTAAAAGCAGCATAAAATGTCAGCTAGGGTGGAGAGATGGCTCACTGACTAAGGCACTTGCTGCCAAGCCTGATGAATGATCCAAGTTCAATTCCCAGGGCCTACATCATGGAGAGAACCAATTCCCTACAAGTTGTTCTCTCACATCCACATGTGTACCTTGGCATGTGCACACACATATACCATACACAATTTTAAAAATGTAATAGTTTTTTTTACAAAGTTGGTTATGGGGCTGGGCATAGCAGTGCACACTTATGATACTGTGAGGCAGAATCTCTCATTGAGGCTAGCCTGAGTTACACAGTGAAACGACATCTCAAAAAAATCCCACCAAAAAGAAGTCAAGTAAGACTGACACACAAAACAAAGATGGACAAGAGTCAAGAGAAAACACCGAGAAGGCAGGGGCAGATGCATTTTGACTAAATTCCAGTTAAAGTACGTTGAAGGTTTTTAAGGAGAAAGAGATGGAATAATTACGATCTGCTTTAGGATAATTTGTTGTAGCTTTCTCTCTTAGCTGCAAGGATAATGAAACTGTAAACTGGAAAGGATATAACTGAAAGCCAAGGCTCATTTAATGAAAAGAATCAAATTGCTCAGGAAACCAAACTCAAGCTTAGACTTCCTGCTTGTTTAGCATGCACAAAGTACTGGGTTTGTTCACTAGCAACACACACACCAAATGTGGTGTGGCACACACCTACAATCCCAGCTCTCAGGGGGTAGAGGCAGGAGGATTAGAAGTTCAAGGTCATCCTTAGCTATATGCCAGCTCAAGGCCAGTCTTGGGATACATGTGATTCTGTCTCAAAAAATTTATTTTAGAAAAAAAAGTTGTATTAGTTTAACACACACAGATTCCTATAATCTTCTTAAGGAATTTTTCTTAAGATATTATCTGCTTTCAAGTGAGTATTTATCTGGTAATAAATAAACCTGAAAGGACATACCATGTGCCACTATTTTCTACAGACTCTAAGGCACAACTCAAAAGACTGCAATACCAAAATAATGGACACAACTGATATGTTAATGCATAAAGAATTTCAGTGAGGCAATGACAGAAAGCCAAAACGTGACAGAAAGCCAAATGCAGAGGTTGTGCACCAAAATAACCAGAGATGAACTGAATCTGTTGCCACTCATCTAAGGTTTGTTTCCTCATTAATAAAATGGGGGTATCTCTCAGAGTTGCTGCAAAATGAAACAACAAACATGTTCTGCAAATTCAAAGTTATTTTACATTAATATTTATTTATATTTGCTGTCCCTAAGTGATCAAATCCTCATGCATTAGAAAAGTAAAATTCAGGGCTGGAGAGATGGCTCAGGAGTTCAGAGCACTGGCTGCTCTTCCAGGACCTGGGTTCTATACCAACACCCACAAGGCAGCTAATAATTGTCTGTAACTCCAGTTCTAGGGGCTCTGTCACCCTCTTCTGGCATCTATGGGCTTTGCAAGACATAGGTACACTTACATACATGCAGGCAAAACACTCATACACATGAAACAAAAATAAATAAATTTTAAAAACTGAAGTAAAATTCTTTACTGGAAGACCATACCTATAACTTTTAAAAACAAACTTCATAAATTATTTACAAAAGAAATGAAAACACAACTACAAGAGCACTAATTTAAAATTCCTACGGAAATTATTTTTTCAAATTTTAACACTTTGTCAACGATAACTTGAAAGGAAATTTAGACAAAAGAAAAATAAATGCCTACATATTTAGTACTTTGGCATAATGAACAAAACTAATCAAAATGCAAACATTTCTTGGAATTGTGCATCAGCTATCCTCCTGTTAAAGTGGAATTAAAAAAGAAAATTATGCCCTACCCTCATTGTATAGTGGTGAGTATCCTCGCCTATCTCGTGGAAGACTGGGATTTGATTCCCTAACAGGAAGGTCATGTACTGGCTTGGAGCTGGAGAGATGGCTTAGTGGTCAGGAATACTTGCTATTCTTCCAGAGGACCTGGATTTAATGCCCAGCACCCACATGGCAGCTAACAACTGTCTGTAACTCCAGTTCCAGGGGATCCAACACCCTTTTCTGGCCTTCACAGGCTTTGCACAACATGGGTGCACTCACATACATATAGGCAATATACTCATACACATAGAATGAATAGGAAAAATAAATATTAAAAAAAAGGGGGGGGGAAGGGATAGAGACAGCCAGAAAGATGTGTGTGTGCGTGTGTGAAGTGCCCTTCACTAACAAAAAAATAAAGTTAAAGTTTTTAAAAGTTAACATGGGGCTGGAAAGATGGTTCAATAGTCATGAGAACTTCTTGCTTCTGCAGAGGGCCTGGGGTCAGTTCCCAGCACCTACATGGTAGCTCACCACAATCTCTAACTCCAGGCCCAGGGGTTCTGACTCCTCCTTCTGGCCTTGCAAACATGAGGCTTTTTTTTTTTTTTTTTTAAAAAAAAAAAAAAAAAAAAAAAAAAAAAAAAACTTTAGAAAATGTTAACACTATGTCAAATGGAATTTTGAAGAGTGAAGAAAAAAATTAACAAAAGCAATACTAGAAGAGTGCAGGTAAAAATCAGAAATGGTAAAACATAAATTATAAAACTGTAACCTTAAAATTATGGCTAGAAAAGCAAAAGGAAATGAATTCTGAAAGAAAAACAACTACTAAGAAAACAGGGAGAAATGAATGCATTTAAAGTGAGGAAAAAGTATGAACTGAAGGGAAGAAAGGAACAGGTGAACAGAGACTATTAAGGAAAATCAGTAAATGGGAAAAAATATAACTTACTGAATTACTTTTAATGTTACATCAATTGTTAAAATCATGTTAAGTCTTACAGGTATATAGTAATGTAAAAATAACTATGTAGGGAATATGAGAGAAAAAAAGGATCTAAGGGTCTAGAATGAATTCTAATTGAATAAATGTATCCAGTAAATTACCAACAGCAGAATTCAAATATTGGAAATAGGCAAAATCTAACCTTGAAAATTAGAGGGGAGATGAGCTTTCTCTGAAAGATTTGCACCAGGTGTAACTCACTCTTTACTGCCTTTCTTAAAGATTCTTGAACTCATAAATGCAGAAAAGATTTCTTTTATGGTACATGTTCCTTAACTAAATTTAAAAGGAATGTCTGGGTAGTAAAGCTGTTTTTCAAGGCAAAACTGTTCCCCTTACATCAAACACTTGAAATAGATGTAATCATCACCTACCAAGACTATAGAACTTACGAGACACCTTAAACAGAAGTTTAATAACAAAGGTATGTTAAGTACTAGGTGGCAATCAAGGCATATACGTATCTCAATAAAAAACACTTCTAAGAAATATAAATGGGAGACAGAAAGATAAAAGTTTAGTTTGCTAAGACGGTAAAATGTAAGAAAAATGCGAACAAAGCCATCAGCAAAAGGTTCCTTAATTTAATGTGCATTGTACAATCTCTTAAGTAAATGTCATTAGATGAATATATAAACTTAACTATGTGTTCTCTATATGAATCTATTCTTTCTTGATTTCCCTCTACCTCTATCCATTTATTATTAAAGGAGGATTGTGTGTTATAGACAAATACAAAATAAACTATATCTGAAAATAGGTGCAAGTGAATATCTCAAAGTAAATGCTACTATGCCAAGTACACACTCCTATTTCTCTCCAAGGCAAATGAATACCCTACTAACAAAAAAGATTGGTGGGACTGGCCGTTTCTGTTTTTTTTTTTGAAAAGAGTGCTATAAAGTAGCTGACTTTGGAGACTGAATTCCAATTTACTTTACACAGTTTAAATCAAGGACAAGGAGATTAAAGCAGTTAGGATCCATAAGTAATAAAACAAGAAAAGTAATTCATAATAAAAACAAGACAGCATGGAGACACGCTCAAATGTCCTTAACTTGTAGTTATTAGTTTAAATAGTTTAACGATAAGGAATTGATAACCAAGTTCACTCATAAACCTGAGTACCTTAAAAGCCAGGCCCCCTATTTCAAAACTACTCTTAGACTAAGTCTCTCTTCTTCCTACCAATTTTTCATTTTTTAATCTATACCCACATCTGAACTAGTCCCACCTAGTATAAAAAAAATCACATCAGTTACCTGCAAAAAGCAAGAAACATTCTGATTGTTAAGACTTAAAAGTATAACAGAGGAATTAAGAATAACTAAACAGCCACAATCATGTGACACAAATAGTAGAGAACCACTACAACCACTTAATTTTGCAGTAGAGAACCACTACAACCACTTAATTTTGCACAGTGAAAGCTAAGTTTAAAAAGATGAACAGATGTTCACAGAATGTACAAAAAAAGGGACATTCAAAAGAGATAAAGCGTATGTAGAGACAAAGGAATGAAAAAGCACAATAGAACTGATAAGTAATACATAAAAGCCAGACCAAAAAGGTACAGGTGAAGAAATAGCAGGTTAAGTTGGAAAGTACACCACAATCCAACAGCTGAAAGGTCAATGTCACAGGGATAAAGAGGCACAGCAAGATCACATCTGCAAAATGTCTAGAGACTGTTCTGAGTGCCCAAATGGGGAGGGGAGTGCTCTCAATCTTTAATGGGTAGAGGTCAGAGATGCTAATAAACACCCTACAATGTGAAGGTCAGCAGCCTGTTAACAAACAATTATCTGGTCCAAATCAGAAGAGTGACAAGGTTACACACCTTGGCTATAACGAAGTCCTAGGACGCATGAATAAGATTAAGGGCACGGGATTAAACAGCAGTAAAATTCTAGGAGGGCAGGGACTTAAGCTTGTCAAACTGGCAACTCCAGGTCCTAGCTAGTGCTGGAAAGGATGTAAGGACACAATATTAAGTTGGTAAGTGAACAGATGATCCCAGAACAACAAGCAAGAAGCAAGAAGACCTGTAATGTGGCTGTGGTGAAGAAATAGAGCACAGATCCAAGAGTGGAACAAAGTGGGCAGGTCCTCCTCTCTAACAGACTTAAGATTGAAAAATAAATTTAAAATAAAATGACTTCCAGGCTTCTACCTCGGAATAACAGGTTTCAAAATCAAAAGCTTTACTTTGTGGCAAATATGAGATACCCATTTAGAAAAGTTTAATAGTCTGTATAAACTTTGAAAGAAAACAAAAAAAAAACTAAGAAAAGAAAATTCAACTTAGCCACCCACCCTGATTTTTAACTACCTCCAAGTTATAACATGAAATTCAATAAAACAAACAACCTCTAAGTAGAGAATGGTATCCTGAGTTGAATCCTGGACTAAGAAAAGGCAATTAACAGAATAAAGTAGTGAGATATTATAAATATGATCTGTGATTTAGTTTATAGTAATAGACTAATGTTGGTTTAGTAGTTTTGAGAGATATTAGGTAATATAAATTGTAACTGAGAAATCTGATAGGGACATAAGAACTTTGTACAATCTTTGCAACTTTTTAGTAATTTATCATTCTAAAATTTAAAACTTATTTTTATAAAATTCATTATCCCAAATATGTAAAAATTGTAATATTTGGAATCTATATTAAAAATTGTGCCTTAAGAAATCCAAAACAGAGGCTGGAGAGATGGCTCTGCAGTTAAGAGCCCTGACTGCTCTTGCAGAGGACCCAGGTTTGATTCCCAGCACCCACATGGCTGCTACGAACCGTCCTTAACTCCAGTTCCAGGGGAATCCTAAGCACTCTTCTGACCTCTGCGACACTGCATGACACAGGTGCACTCACATACATGCAGGCAATACACTCATATACATAAAATAAAAATAATAAAAAAATTGTTTTAAAAGATGTAAAAGTTAAAATATAGGAGAAAAGTTCTAACTTCTGCTGACATTTATTAATGATTGTCAAACTGACCAAGGAAAGAACAAAAATAATTTTAGAGGTATTCATTTAGAAAACAATTAAACAAAAACCAAAACACACAGACACACACAGACACACACGAGCTGGAAATGGTCGTACACTGCTATAATTTTGGTACCTGGGAGGCTGAGGCTAGACAGAGAATCACAAGTTCAAGGACAACCTGGACTCTACAGCAAGACTGTTTCAAACAAAACAGATAAAAGAAAATGACAAGGGATCAATTTTAAAAGTTAATATGATAACCATTTCTCTTTGTAAAAATTCTGCTGAACCATACTCAGTGACAGCTTAAAATGACACACTGTAGAAAATCTATTCAGCTAGGAAGCCCAATTCGTTATTTTTTTGCCACGAACATCCTATTAACAATTTTATAGCA
Organism: Nannospalax galili; assembly: GCF_000622305.1. Taxonomy (NCBI): domain Eukaryota; kingdom Metazoa; phylum Chordata; class Mammalia; order Rodentia; family Spalacidae; genus Nannospalax; species Nannospalax galili. Next base: position 1,172,982 of record NW_008332065.1, on the reverse strand, counting down.
GTAACAATATAAACTACACATCATGGTAACCTTTAATAAACATGATACTTGTCAGGGACTATATAAATAGAGTCACTTTAGCTAATCCAGCTTCTTTTGCTTTAGCAATTTCAGAAATGCATGAAAGGGCTGGGACTCAGTAGTGGAGGACTTGCCTACTAGGCATGAGGCCCTAGGTTCAGTCTCCAGCAGTGCTTCCTTTACCCACCCCCTAAAAACAAATATATGTATGTAAATACAGTGTGTTTAAAGCAAGAAAAATTGACATTCTAGTATCTTATTTCTTAATATTTGGTGATAAGATTTCCTGAAAATCTGAATGGAAGAGAACACAAAGTAAAAAAAAACAGGTGAAATGCAACTTTTAAGAATAAAGATTTTCTTGAAAGTCTCCATGAAAGAGGGGGAAAAAAAAAAGGTTAACTTAAGCCCTAATAGTGAAACACTCTTTTAGAAAAGAGTGTTGGTAGCTTGGTAAGTACTTGAATGAATCAATCACATTTCTGTGCTTTAGAGGGTGTGACCATACTTAGACCTCCTTATAACCATGTCAGCGTTTATTACTCATGTGTCTATATACAACCTGACCCAAAATATTTTATCTTACTTTATGAATATCTTGTATTCTTCAATGTTAACATTCCTGAATAGCCTAGGAATAGAGCACAGTATAAAGTAGTTAAACAGTCTGTACTGAAGCTTGGCTTCACAGCCAGTGAACTTTGGTCAAGTTGTCCAGTCTTTCTATGTTACTCTTTCCTTCTCTATAAATTCAGAGTTCCTACCTATAGACAATCTAAGGTTTTAAAAATGAAAATACATGAGAAATGTTTGGAATCGTGCCTGGTATTGGTAATTACTCACAAATCAAATGAATGGCAAGAGGAATATTATTTATCATTAATCATCATACTTTCATCGACTACCACAGGAATACCTAACAATGTATTAAAAGAACAAGTACAACATATCTGGATCTGCACTTTTTACTTAACATACGAAAGCTCCTAAAATATTTTATCTTCCCCCTTCAGAAAAACTTCAAACCCCTCATTATAATTTTCTAAGCGCAACTATACCCTAGTAAATAAAATCTTTTGCTGTTTTAGTAGTGCTTACTATAATAGGATTATGGATTAAAATTACTATTTAACCAAGACAATTACAGATTTTTAAAACTAATAAAAGTAAACAAGTAAAACATGATCACCTGTGGGTACCACACAACTCTTAACAGAATTTTTTTTTGAAAACTGGTCAGAGAAAATGACCCAGAATGCATCATGGAAAGGAAAAACAATGCAACACACAAGAGAGAAAAACAGAGACCGGAGTCTGCATTGTCCAACTGACATTCTAGAGGAGTAGAAAGAATGAAGCAGAGAGATTACTTTAAAAGAATGAGAACTTTTTAGGTAAGGTTCAGGGCACGATGGCACACGCCTTTAACCCCAGCATTTGGGAGGCAAAGGCAGGCGGATCTCAGTGAGTTTGAGGCCAGTCCGGTCTACGTAGCAAGTTCTAGGCCAGCTGGGGCTATAGGGAGACCCTGTCTCAAAACAAACAAAAACCAAACACACAAACAAAAGCATTAGGTGGGAGAGTGGAACTGAGGGACGAAGCTATGACTGACATAGAAGGTCTCTGAACAAAGTTGGGAGTTGACACGGTTGAAAATGAAATACAACATCTCTAAAATATAATCTACCTGGGGAGCAAAGGTAGTTTAGTGTTCGACAACGTACTGGAAGGAGAAAGGAGACAACAGAACCACGAAGTCTATTCATTGAAAAGGCAAAACCCAGTAATAGAGGTGAAAAGATGTGTCTAAAAAGCAATTCAAGAGAAAGACCTATCTTCTTTGAAGCTTTATAGACAAAAATATGCAGAGTGCTTATTAAGACAAGCCAATTACCCGTTTACTAATATTTTAACTTGAATTATGATATTTATTAACTTGATATAGTAATATAAATTATAGTCAAGATTTTTTAATTAAAGCACCAATAGCTGGATCTGTCTAAATAAGGAACAATATCTCTATCTACAATTTCACATTATCACAACTTCACTACTAAATTTATTAACATAAGACAAGCTGAGAGGCTTTTCATCCTTGAATACTGCCATATACAATATGAAACCTGCTGCTATCACACTAAGAACTCTTTATTCTCAAGAATCGTTTACCAAGAGGTTATGAATAACTACAGTAAACTCAACTCACCAATGCTGGGTGGGCTACCGTAGTTAACTGGAGACTCGGGGGGTCTGCCACAGTGCAGTGCAGCCAGAGCAGATCCTTTCCACACCACATGCTTACAGCCTATTAAAACACATGCATTTTTATAAATAAGATGCAAAGAAGTGAAAAAATAAATTATATTAGGAAATATTCATACTTTTATTTGTGCGTAGCAAGGACTGTCTTCCAGCTCCTAATAAAGTTTGTACTCCAGGGACACTTTGAGGAATTTCTTGCTCAAGAAGAGGCCCTAGTCGATGACAGATTTGCAGCAAGTGATCAGGTGCAAGATGTCTGTAATACTTCACCTATGAAGTCAAAGATGAACAATACCTATTATGTCACAAACAAAATATTTGCTATGTAATGTTACATAAAACATTTTTTAAAATATGCACTTTGCTTTGACTAGTCAACATAGTTTTCACTCAGGAACAATGTTCTGATTTTGTTAAACCAGTTAACTCACGGAATAAAACACATCCTATCCTGCAGACCACTGAGAGGGGAAAAGTTACTATAAATGCAATGTAAACTAAATAAATATAGTATATTACATCAATTAACAGATGCAGTTCATAATGAACAATGAAAAATATACAGCATTAAGGCTAGGGATTTAGCTAAATTGGTAGGGCTTGCCTAGAATGCATGAAGTATTGAGTTTTTATCTCACTACATAACTGGGGCCTGGTGATGCATACTCATAATCTCAACACTTCGCAATTGTAGATCCTCCACGTGCAGAAGAGCTTGAGGCTAGCCTGGGATGGAAACTCTGAACGCTCTCCTCCAATAGAAAACAATATAGCATGTGATACACTTCAATTCATTGTATTTTCAAAACTTAAGCAACAAGTAAAAAACTGTAAAATCAGTGTTTTGAGACTTTGCTATTATAAAGTCTCCAAAATTAGAATTAAAGACAATTTTTTAAGTTCTCATTACAAAATATAGAGATATTTAATATACCATCTATGGTAAATTTTTTTTAAAATATACTTTATTATTTTTTATTATTTTTATGTGTATGCGTGTATTGCCCACACATAGGTAAGTGCACCTATACTGTGCAATGCCCACGGAGGACAGAAGATGCCCTGGAACTGGAGTTACAGACAGTTGTTAGCTGCCATGTGGGTGCTGGGATTCAAACCCAGGTCTTCTGCAAGAACAGTCAGTGTTCTTAACCGGTGCACTATTTCTCCAGCCCCCATCTATGGTAAATTTTATAATTTACCAAAAACCCTTAATGAAAAAAAGCAAAATTCTAACTGTTGCTTTCAACAATGAAATAAACCTACCTACTATGAAAAAAATGGACCACTTTAGGAACAGCTTCACAACACTGATTAAATTATGCCAACACTGGAAATCATATTGCTTTACGTTATCTATCAAATTACAAAAAGTCCCATTGTTGAATCTAATCATTCTAGTAAGGTACCTTTCTTAAAGCATATTCTAGGGTCCCATCTCAACCCGGCCCTCTGATTCTTCAGGTAAAAACTACAACTAATATGAATCATTTACTTGTTCACTGTCATCTTCTCAGAAGCATGCATGGCAGAGGCTTCGAGAGACCACATACACATGACTGCTGATGTCACAACAGATTCAACGAAGACTCTTAACAGTCTAAGTAAGCCAGATATTAAAGATTCACAGAAGTATAAAACAATGCCATTCTCCAAAAGTTTTGGAAAATAATTATATACTTTTATCAGCATGAAATTAGATTAATATTAGTGTGTACTAAGCTTCTAATATGCTAATGGAAAATACCAATAGAGTACAAACTCACAGAAATGTAGGAAATCGCAATATTTGTATGAATGAAAAGGGACCTTCATACCAAGCTTCAAAAATCTTTACCCATTAATGGCAATCTTAATATAAATTCCTTAAAAATAACACTGGAGGGCACGTGAATTGAGAAATCATTTCATTCTATCCCGTATTATCTGTTAAATTCTTGCTTTTTCCCCTTCCTCTGCTGGCAATAGAACTCCTAGCCTTGAGCATGTTAGGCAAGCATCCTATCACTGAGCTACATCCCTAGACTTTATTATGCTCTTAAGAATAGCATGAATATTTTTTAAAGTTGGCAATTAAGCATCTTTCTAAGTTGGATCCAATGAGAGAAACAAATCTATTTATCACAAGGTACTCCTGTTGTGAAGGTAACATGGAGCCATACTATCACACTAATAAGTAAAAACAGCAGTCTAGTGTATGTATTTTACGTGGTCAAAAACTCTTAGCAGAATGAATACTTCTAGAAAAAGAGGTCCTTAATAAAATATGCATCAAACAGATTATGTGTAATATGTTCTTCCTTTGGAGATTCAAATATCACAGTGGTAGTAAAACCTCTGAGAAATCCAAAGATGAATCTTGTCTCTAATTTTGTTTAACCCATAATTTCCTCAGTATGTTTAACTACAGCATTACTTCTCCCTAGTATCTGTCATACTCAAAATATACTTTAGGAAACATTAGTACAGGCAGTAAATAAAATTATCTTTCAGACAATTAGAAGAAAATATAACAATCTACAAGTATTAAAAATTGTATTTACACTTTTCTCTGATGAGCCCAAGAAAATTTTAGACTTCTATATAGCAGGGTGACTATAGTTACTGAAGTATTTGAATAGCCAGAAGAAAGGATTTTGGATATTCTTGCCACAAAAAAAAAGATAAATGTGTCAGGTGATGTCGATGTTAAATACATCTCACTTTACCTTATAAATAGAATTATGTCAATTGAAAATAAAATTAAGGGCTGGGAAATGGCTCTGCAGGCAAGACTTCCTGCTGAGCAAGGATGAAGCTATCCGTTCAAAATTCTAGAACCCAAGTAAAAAGCCAGGGCTGGTTCCTTGCAGGTGCTTTATAACCCCAGCATTGAGGACAGAGATGGGAGGATTGCTGAGGCTTACTGGTCTTGGCAGTCTAGCTGTAGGCTCAGAGGCTATTCAAGGCAGACTGATAGAGCAGGACACCAGATGTCCTCCTCCTCTGCCTGCCTGAGCACCCACACACACAGATACATACAAACTCACTCTCAAAAAAAAAAAAAAAGCATTTAAATGAAAATGTCTAGTACTTACAAGGTCCCTCTGAGATCAAAACTTATACATGATTATTTTAAATTCGACTTCTTAAACTGCTCAAATTCCTTTTAAAGTTTTTAGTTTAACAAGAGGGCATTCCTATTTGTTAGCTAGTTTTGTAATGATCCTGTTTTAGGAACTATTGGCAAAATACCTTTGCAAGTAGTAAGCCTGATAACTCTCTCTACAGATTTCTACCTTTTAGTAAATATTACAAATTCACCTTTTCTGACAAATGCTTTCCTTGATAATAAAGAAAATTTCAATTTTTCAAATCAAGTTAGAAGAGATACTTTCAGTTCTTAAACTCTTTATGCTTTCTCAGGCTTTAGAGACCTTAACTACAGAAACTGATTTGTCCGCTGGAAATCTTTCTTTACTCCCTCCTTCCACACCTCCTTATCCTCAGTCTCTGCCTCACTTCCTTCCACTGCCCATTCACACCACCTCGGACCTTCTTTCTGTACATCATGTGTGCTCCCATTTCAAATCTCCCTTCACCACCCTTAGCATTTTGTAGTATATGTATTAATTGTTCTTAATATAGTTTGATAGTTTAACATCAGTCTAATGATAACTATGATCTCATCAGAAAAAAAACACATATTCCTCCTCTCTACCTGGAGTTCTTAGATCCCTGTAGTCCTGTAGTATACTGGAATCACTGACCGATTCATCCATATCCTGTGTAAGACATAGGATTAGGCCTTGCCTACCTCTGTCTACAAGCTACCTAATACGAAAGGATTTAATGATTAGATGAATCTACAAAAACATTTTAAAAATTGACTTCACAGCACTCGGGAGGCAGAGACAGGCGGATCCTTGTGTGAGTTCAAGGCCAGCCTGGTCTACATAGTGAGTTCAGGTCAGCTGGGACTACAGGGAGACCCTGTCTCAAAAAGACAAAAAAAAAAAAAATTGACTTCACTACCAAAAAACTCATTTTATTATCACCTATCCTAGAGGAAACAAAAGAATACTTTATACAGTCTAATGCTTTATTCTAATAGTTTTAAGCATTTTTCAAAGCCACAGAAAATTCTCCCAATTCTAGACAACCAGTGAAGGCATTCTGAAAATATTACTACATAAGTGACCCCAGGGAGCATATACTTCAATGTTTAATTGTCAATACTTCTTTCTAGCAGTCTGTAAATTGCCACCACCAAAAGGTATCTGGAATGAATAGTAAAAACAGACTGGCCAGGAGTGGTGAGCACACCTTTGATTCCAGCACTCGGGAGGCAGAGGCAGGTGGATCTCTGTGAGTTCAAGGCCAGCCTAGTCTACATAGTGAGTTCCAGGAAAGCTGGGACCACAGGGAGACCCTGTCTCAAAAAGGCAAAAAAAAAAACAACAACAAACAAACCACAAACTGAAATGTTCTCCATCCTTTCCCAAGGCGTAGGTAACCTCTTCTGAGTGCTCTTCCATTTGGTGAGGGGAGTTGTTTAAGCTCTTTTTCTCCATCAAATCTGTGAAGCCAGCCTTTTCTGTTTCTTAACATAATTATTCCACTTAATGTCTAAGATCTAAAATCCTATATGGTTTGAACCTTAACTCAGGTTCAAAGAAATCTCAAAACTGTAAGTTAGTCCTTATGTTTACCAAATCCATTTCAACCAACTTCTCCAATTCATATTTACATTTAAAAATCCTCAAGTTCCATCTTAGCAAACCCCAAACTCCTGTCTGTTAACCATCCTCTCCCAACTTCAAGCACCCAGCTACCATGTTCCCTTTCTTTCCCTCCTCAGAAACATGGTTTTTAAACAGTTCACTGCCAGGCCTGGAGAGATGGCTCAGCGGTTAAGAACACTGACTATTCTTGCTAAAGACCCAGGTTCAATTCCCAGCACCCACATGGCAGCTGACAACTGTAACTCTAGTTCCAGGGGATCCGACAGCCTTTTCTGTCCTCCATGGGCATTGCATGACACGGATGTGCTTACCTACATGCAGGCATAACACTCATACACATAAAAAATAAAACAAATAAAATATTTCATCCCCTTTCTCTTGCCTGAATCTATAACAGCTTTTACACTCATGAATATAAATGAAATTTTCGAAACAAGTTCTTATCGAAGTTCACCTTGTTCTCACAAATCTCTTGCCAAACCAATCTATGTGCTTCTTTCTGACTCTCCCTCCAACTGTAAAATTTCCTTTGTTCTCTTTTACTCAGACTCTTTGCTCCACATTTTCTTTTCTTTTTAACTTACTTGTGTGTTATGTATGCACACATATACTTACTGAAGCACACAAGGCAACAATGAGGGTCAGAGGACAACTTTTGAGGGGTCCATTCTCTCCTTTCCGTCATGTGAGTCCCAGGGAGTCAATTCAGGTTGTCACACTTGGTGGCATGTGCCTTTACCTGCTGAGCCAGCCATCTTAGTGGCCCTAGTTTTCCTTTTATTTTATTTCAGTTTGTGATTTTTATTTTTTTATTTTTTGGTCTTTTTGAGACAGGGTCTCCCTGTAGCCCCAGCTGTCCTGGAACTCACAATGTAGACCAGGCTGGCCTTGAATTCACAGAGATCCGCCTGCCTCTGCCTCCCGAGTGCTGGAATTAAAGGCGTGCACCACCACACCTGGCCAGTTTGTGATTTTATGTTTAAAAGTATAATGATCTGATGCTTTCTTTCCTATTTAACCATAACGACAAAAGAACTAGTAAGCTGAATGCAAACTGTTTCTCACACACACACACACACACACACACACACACACAGAGGAAACTATTTCACTATAAAGGAAACCCATCTTCTTTTGTATTGCCTTTCCTAAGCATTCTTTATAAACACATTAACCAGTCATAGTCTTTGTAATTATTAATGTCACTATGGTCATTTAAAATTTAAAACAAAATTTAAAAATTAAAATAGTTCATCTCTGGCCATACACACATGGTTTTAATTTTTTATGTCAAGTTAGTAAGAACCTGGTGTTTAATTTTAACTTTAAGAGTTTTAATTTAATTATTACATTAACAAAAGAAATATTTTATGTATTATTATTTTATGTGTATGAGTGTTTTCCGGCATGTATGTAAAAATACCATGTGTGTGCAATGCCCGCAGAGGCCACAAGAGGTTACTGGATCCCTTGAACCTGCCCACTGTTAGCCACCATGTGGGTGCTAGAACTCAAACCTGGGTCCTTTAGAACAGCAAGTGTTCTTAACCGTGCAATCTCTCCAGTCCCAAAAAGAACACTTTAAATGATACCATAATAAAACTCCTCATCAGTAAGAACTATATTTAATCATCTGTTGTACAGTATGTTTTAGGTGGGAAGAACTTTCAGTATTTTCAATTCTTTTGGGGTTTTTTTTTCCCCGCTGGTCTCTTTGAGACACAGTCTCCCTGTAGTCCCAGCTGGCCTGGAACTCACTATGTACACCAGGCTGGCCTTGAACACTCACAGAGATACGCCTGCCTCTGCAGTGCTGGAATTAAAGGCGTGTATCACCACACCTGGCAATATTCTCAATTCTTAATAGACTCCATTACTTTCTGTAACCATAGCTGCTTTCCAAATCTTAAGAGTTATCCAACACATAAAGTACTGCCAAGTTATAAAGCAAAGTGCAATAAACATTACTAACACTAACCGCTAACAAAGACCTAAACTCAGATAATGGCAGCACTATCTGTGAAGTCCCGCACTCAAGGGCTGAGGAAGACTGAATTATTTTAACTCAAGAGATACACATTATATTCTCATTCAATTATGAAGTTATGGCCAGAAAGATATAGTAACCTTCCCGCAATTATACACAATAGGTAAGAACCCAAACAAGGCAGTCTATCTCCAGAATCTCCATTCATACTATAGTCTTACAAATCACTGATTGCCTTGAATAAATATATGTGCTGATGTGCAAAAGACAAGCAACTTCTAAAATAGACATTTTGAACAGTTTCAACATAATACACACTAAATTGGGAAAAGTATTTCGCCTTTTACCTTCACTAAGGAAGCTACATAAAAGCACAAATTCCCACAGGTTAAAAAAGAGATTATGACAGTTGTGGTTAGTTCCCACTGTCAACTTGACTCAACCCAGCATAACCCCAGAAGAGACTCTCAGTGAGGAATTAACTAGATGAGGCTGGCCTGTGGGCATGTCTATGGGGGGGAGGGGGAAATGACGACTGTCTTGTTAACTGATGTGGCGAAACCTGACTCACTGTGGGCAGCAACATTCCAGGGCCAGGGGTCCTGTACAGTTGAAGAAGAGGAAACAAGTAGTGTGAAGCATTTATTTCCCTGCGCTCCTAACTCTGGACGTGAGGTGAACAGCTGTTAAGTTCTGATGCCGCTTTGACTGCTCTGCTAGTGATGGACTGTAATCTGGAATGGTGAGCTAAGGTAACTCCTTCCTCCCTCGGTTGTTCTGTGTCTACCACAGAAACAGAAACAAAACTAGAATGTTGGCCTGTCCTACTTTACTCAGTACTCCTCAGATTACATTTGTAGCCCTCCATTTAAAATATATGGAGGCTAATATTATAAAATTTGTAATTAAAAAATTAAATGCCCATTTATCAGTAATGTTTGGCTTTTTTAACTTAAAACACCTTTTTTCAACCTTATATTTTGATAAACAAACCCCTTTATCTCCACCCTCTAAGATGCAAGAGTCTGCTTTATAGATGTAAATATTGGTGGCACTCTACTAAAATTTACTATTTTGTTCATCAAACCAGAAAGATGAGGAGCTTTTTAAAACTTCTTATAGCCCCTTCACCCCTAATTCTCAAACGAGAATCACTTGCTATGATAACAACCTGTCCATAATTAATGTTTAAAATAAGGATTAAACAAAGGTATCCTCTTTGCTAAAAAATTCTACATTATCTACACTACAGACCAGAAAACATCTTCCAGGGCCAGGCTTTCAGTGTTACCTACTAACCACACTGTAATTTTTTATCTTTTAAACTCTTTAAAAATGTAATAATCACCCTTAACTCAGAAGCTTTACAGAAACAAGTTTCTTGTATGATTTGCCCACAGCAACCAGTTTACTCTTCCTCTAACATCAGGGACGAGAGAATTCTATGGAATCAAGGCAATTCTCATTTCTCACCTTGACCCAAATCAGATTTCTAATATGTCTTTCCCAGGTCAAATGAAAACAATTTCTAAAATTAAATGCAATTCAAATGATTTAATCATCCAAGACTGCAAATTGTTGCACAAAAGGAAAAACAGAAGAAACTAAGCTGCTGGTTTATTTTTCTGCATCTTTGAGTAGACCGACCTCTTTCTGGGTAGCATGTTATTCAACACAAGCTAACCTTTCTAGTCAAAAAACTTTTACATGATAGTGTTAAAAGGTGTTATCAGTTAAATAAGAGTATGAAAAAATTGGAAGCCACTGATTTCCACCAGACATACTATCATTAAGAACTTTTCTCGATTTTTAAAGAAAGTCAGTAGTTTTCTTAGAAGAGATCTCAAATCAAACAGCCTGAGTTTAGACTTTCTTACATTGAGGACAGAAAAAAACACTAAGTCCCAGTGTCCTCATAAATATGGTTGGGATTTTAATAGTCACCATACAAGGTCACTATTAATTTATTATTAAAACCAAATGATGCCCTTAGCATTGCACCTGAGAGTTGACCATTTAATTACACTCCAAATTACATATTACACGTTGACCGATCATATTGGGGCGGGGGGAGGACCTTACCTAACCAAGGAAAATGTTCTGGGCATCCTTTTAAATTTTCATGCATGTTTATCTTACACATTGAGCACATTCCCTCTAGATCCCTACCTTACTTCCTTTTCTTATGCCCTACTCCCAGAGACCTTTGCTCCCTAGATAGCTTCACTTCTACATTCACGACACATTGACTTTATGTATTCATAAACAATCTTTTCAACGAACTTACAAAAAGAATTTTTAAATTCATTTTTATTTTATGTGTGTTTTGCTGACATACACGTAAGTACACTATGTGCATACAATATACTATGTGTATGCAGGGCCAAGAAGACAGTGTGGGATCCTCTGGAACTGGAGTTACAGACAGTTCTTAGTTGCCATGTGGATGCTACGAACTGAACCCAGGTTCTCTCCAGGAGCAGCAAGTGCTCCTAAAGACTGTCATCTCTCCAGCCACCCTCAATAACTTTTTAAAGAAGGTTAGAGTCAGACATTCATCCCAATTACTTGGACTGCTGTGCTGACCTAAAAAAAAAAAAACACTCTTTCTCTAGAAAATAGGCAAGTCTTCATGAAAATGAGGTTTACTTAATGTTTAGCACCAATGTAATCTGTTTGTATTAGGCCAATAAACTGTCAGCTCTAAAAGGATGATCACTTCTGTTCTATCTTGCTTTCTGAAAGACCAGTTTAATGGAATACAACTCCCATTTTTAGGACTATTCCAAAATATAAACAAAATTACAAATAAAACCGTATTCACTGCTCAATTGCTCTATAAGATTTGTTATTAAAACCCCAGCCACTAAAATTCTCAAAACTTCCAACATTATAATCCTGCTATTTTTTAAAAGTAGGGGTTAAATTTTATTATCATGATTGTTTACTTTTAATAGCTTCTGCACAGAAAAGCATACTTTGTGCCAAATTTAATCTTTAGAAATGAACAAATATAAGGTGATTCTCCTTATCTTATAAAGAAAATTCAAGTTCAATGGTTTGTCCAAGAATATACCTTCAGAAAATAGGAGAAACACTAATTAAATCTAGTTTCCACTTCTAAGTTTAGTGTTACTTTTAATGCATTAATCACTATCTCCTCAGACTTTTTATTTTCCCCAATAATCATACAAGTTTGTTTATTAAAAACTTAATAGAACCTGTAAACCTTTAGATTAACTACTTTAAGAACACTCAGATATTTATAATTTCCTTACAAGAAGTGTAACAATATAGAACCTTATCAAAGGTCAAACAATCTTTGAGGTCTATTTACTCTTAAGTACCTGTGAACAAATGAAACACAGCTTGAAAGATTGTCTTATATCACAAATTTAGTCAACCATAAGAACTCAATTTGTATCATCAAATATATGTCAATTAAAAATGTAATACAAGTCTAGTTTTAGTCATCAAAATCTGATTATCTTGCTTTAAAAAACAAAAACAGCTGGGCATGGTGGCACATGCCTTTAATCCTAGCAGAGGCAGGAGGATCTCTGTGAGTTCAAGGCCAGCTTGGTCCATATACTGAGTTCCAGGACAGCTGGGACGACAGGGAGACCCTGTCTCAAAAAGAGCAAAAAAAAAAAAAAAACAACAACAAAAGCAAACAAACAAAAAAAACAAAGCAAAAAAATCCTCTCTTCAGAATTAAGGACTCCACAGATCAAAGTGAATATGCTCTATTCAAGTTGATTTAAAGCACCACAAAATGACAAAATTTTACTTCTTAAAATAATACATTTTGAGGGATTTTTTTAAAGTTCTAGTTGCTAATCAAAATTTGTGTAATAAATTCTCTTTCAAACAATACAGAGTATAATTTAAAACTCAGTTATGAATCTGGTGAAGTTACTTTCTACTAATTTTAAGACAGAAAAATTCTTAAAATGTCACATAAATAAAATTAACAGAATAACCAGTTTCCTTTTTGGTAATGTTTCAATTTTCAGTACTCAAAATAACTAGCACCTCTTGTACAATGAGAATTTTCAGACAATGCATGTCTCACCAAGTCCCCAGGAATTTGGTGTTTCCTCACCCCAAAACTAAAGCATAGTCAACTGATGCAATTAACTAGCTCTTTATTTTTATACTACAACTTTTGCCTAACCAAGGCATGTACCTGCATCTACCTATGACCAAAACCAAGTAGGTCATGCCAGCATGACTGCAAGAGGCCAGCTACAACTCAAATCCAGATTCCAGGAACGCTTTGGTGTGGCCTCTGCTCATGCTGCCATCACTGCAGTGGCAGGTATAACCAGGCTGAAACATCCCACTGCAATTTAGTTTTAACGTAAGCAGAAGATATACCAGACCATGTTTCCATTTAAGTTTTCTTAGTATCAAAAACTTCCCAGCTAGAGGCAGTGGCAAGGGGTCTCTGTGAGATAGAGGCAAGCCTGATCCACATAGTGAGTTCCAGGCAGGGTGGGACTAGGGAGACCCTGTCAAAACAAAAACAAAAACAGAACAAAAACTTCCCATCCAACCAACCCCCCAACCCACCCCCACCCCTTATCTGTAATACCTAAGCTCAGAGAAGCCTGCTTTTGCACGCATAGTAAAAACTAAAGGAAAACTTGCTCCACAACTGATGAATTAGTTCTCACGTGGTGACAAAAAAGTTCTCAGATTTATATAAATGACCGTTCTATAAATTGTTTTTGCCTTTCTCAAATTCCATTCTCAAAATCACTTTCTCTTGTTATAGAATACTTATATCCTTTTACATTCCATATGATCCTTACCTTACTAATTCCAAAATCATTTACTAATGTTCACACATTTCTTCAATAGCTTCTTAAATCATTTCAGTGAAATGTATTAACTTTCACAAATTATTCACGCCACCAAACAGCTTCAAAATAAACTGGAAACCTTACAATTTTCAAATTTTCTAAATTTTAAATTTGACTATTATTCAGTAGCCATTATCACTTTTAGACAAAATTACAGAAGCAACTTAAAATCCTTAATCAGATGTTGGTTTTTCCATACATAAAGTACTGTGTAATGCCTGAATTTCCTTAAGTCAATGAAAATAAACTAGCCAGGGCTAGAGAGACAGCTAGGCAGTTAAAAGCACTGGCTGCTCTTCCAGAAAACCCAGGTTCAGCTCCCAGCACCCACATGGTAGCTAAGAACCATGTAACTCCAGTTCCGGGGGATTCAACGCCCTCTTCTGACCTCCACAGGTATTGCATATGTGGTGCACTTATACACATGCAAGAAAAACACTCATACACACAAAAATAAAAACAAATAATAAAATAGGAAGTCATTTCAACAACATGGTCTGCTAACTAAAGGCCGGGTAAGCTAATGCTAAAGATACTGTTCTGAGAATCCTGAACTCTATACAAGAAAGCCTACTAGTAAGAATGAATCTATGCTGGGCATGGTGGCAAATGCCTTTAACCCTAGCCCTCCAGAGGCAGAAGCAGGCAGATCTCTGTGAGACTGAGGCCAACCTAGTCCACTGTGACTTCCCTGGGACCAGGGAGACCCTGTCAAAAAAACAAAAACAAAAAACAAAGAATCTACCTAGTAGTTTGTTCAGAATAAACTGTGCATTTTGCTGAAACTCCACAGGAATGTAGTAAATCACCACAAAATTTGGGAAAGAGAAGAATGCTTACTGAGGCATTTCTAGATTAAATCAACTGATAACAAAACTGGATGCCTATCTTAACAAAAAAAACCTGAAATGACAGTACTATTTAACATAAAACCTGAGAATTAAGGAGATACACATTATCTTTAAACAAACTATACAAAACATCTGATAATTTACAAAAAGAACACAAAAACTACTTTGTTTAACATTTTTTAAAAATACATTTTATTATTTTTGTTTTATGCATACGAGTGTACTGCCTGCATGTATGTGAGTGCATCCGTGTCATCCAATGCCACCAACATCAGAAGAGGGCTTTAGATTCCCCTTGAACTGGAGTTAAGGATGGTTCGTAGCCGCCATGTGGGTGCTAGGAATCAAACGCGGGTCCTCTGCAAGAGCAGTCAGTGCTCTCAATCACCAAGCCATCTCTCCAGCCCCAAGTTTTAAATTTCAAAAACTTCTGTATAAAAGATTTTAACACTTGCCTCTTTTCACCTACTCTTAACAACAAAAACCTTCACTTAGTTTCTAATCAAGTCAGGGTTTTGTTTTGGTTTGGTTTTGGTTTTCTTTTTGCACTGCTGGGACCTAACTCAGGACAAGGTTTATACTAGGAAAGTGCTCTGCCACTGAGCTACAACCACAGTTCCAGTTCAGAACATCTCAACTACCCAAATACTTAATGTTTGTTGTTTCACAAGAAGTTATAGCAAAAATTTTCTGTTAATCTATCCATGATGCCTAAGAAATAATCTTTTTACATTTATGAAACTTTAAAATAAATTTCTTGGATGTTTTATCATCCTTAAGTTTAAATCATATATATTAATAGTACCTTCTAAAGTTTCTAAGTAGTCTTTCTTGCACATTACAGCTATGTTGAGAAAGTTGTACTTGATTCTCAGAAAGAAATGTTTTCCTTAAAGCAATCTTTAGGGCACTATGACACTATCTGGAACAATCTTTACTACCGCTGCTAACACAACCCAAACTCATACAGCAGTGTCTCACCAGTTACTACTCCCAAAACCTTTTAAGGTAGAATTAGCATTAGACCATTTGATAAATCAGGAAATGAATGCTTTCAGTATACCTCTGCTCTTAGCAGTCACATAAACCACCACCAGGTAGTTAGGAAAAAACAATTCCACTAACTCCCTTATGTCCATTCCACTTTGCAACTTGAGTATTAAGAATCTAATGTGGACTTATTTCATTTAAAATGTCTATACAGCTAGGGGTGATAGCTCAGTTGGTAAAGTGCTTGAGGACTTGTTGATCCCCAGAACCCATATCAAAAAAAACTTGGGCATGGTTGCCCATGCTTGTAAATCAAGCTCTGGGCAGAGAGAGAACAAGTGAATCCCTGGGGCTTATGGGCCTCCCAGGCCAGCCTACTAGTATTAGACAATATTAGACAAGTTCTAAGCCAGGGAAACACTCTATCTCAAAAAAAAAAAAAAAAAAAGATAAGTGTCTGAGGAATGATACTAGGGTTGCACTGACCTCAACAAGCACACATGCATGTATACCCACACTCACAAGCATATACATAAATGTTTTAAGTGCCTCCAATTTTTTTTTTTTTTTGGTCTTTTTTGAGACAGGGTCTCCCTGTAGCCTCAGCTGTCCTGGAACACAGTATGTAGACCAGGCTGGCCTTGAACTCAAGAGATCCACCTGCCTCTGCCTCCCAAGTGCTGAGATGATAGGCGTGCGCCACCACGCCCGGCCTCCAATTTTTAAAAAAAAAAATTATTATTTTTATTTTATGCATACGTGTGTATTGCCTGCATGTAGGTAAATGCACCTGTGTCGTGCAATCCCTATGGAGGACAGAAGAGGCTGTCGGATCTGCTGGAACTGGAGTTATGGACAGTTGTTGGCCGCCATGTGGGTGCAGGGATTTGAACCTGGTCTTCTCCAACAGTGTTCTTAACCGCTGAGCCATCTCTCCAGCCCCGTGCCTCCAATTTTTAAGTGATATTATGTACTAACAGAATAAATGTGCATATAAGAAAAGTTCTAGTCCTTCAGCTCCTCACCATTGTACTACTCCTTCACACCTAACACATTTCATTTCTTATTATAACTGTAATTCATTTTAAAAGCCCTATTTCATGAACTACCAAGCTAAGCTTACTATTTCATGAACACTAACTTTTAAAAGGGGAGGGGAACAGCTAAAATTCATTATGTTCATGTATGAAACTATCAAAGACTTTTAAAACTTATGGTCTGTAGAGGTGGCTCAGCGGTTAAGAGCACTGGCTGCTCTCGTAGAGGACCCAGGGTTGGTGCCCAAAACCCACATTGTAGCTAACAACTGTCCATAACTCTAGTTCCAGGGGATCCAATACCCTCTTCTGACCTCGGGAAGCATTGCCCAACATGGGTACACTTACATACGGAAGCAATATATTCGTATACATAAAATAAAAATTGTATTTTTTAAAAAATATTTAAGTATGAGGGGGGAAAAAAAAATAACTTTACCCACACACCTAAAAAGACTTAAACCCAAGCCTTCAAAGTACCTTAATATAGACTGGAAATTCCTACCTCAAAACATCTAATGTTATCTCTTTCCTTAAACTTAGCTCTTCGGTGTCCTACCCTAACATTCAGTTTAACCAGCATACTTTAAATAAATGTACACCTAAGAGAAGTACTGAGGCTGGAGAGATGGCTCAGCGGTTAAGAGTACTGACTGCTCTTGCAGAGGACCCGGGTTCGATTCCCAGCACCCACATGGCGGCTACGAACCATCCTTAACTCCAGTTCCAGGGGAATCCGACGCCCTCTTCTGACCTCCGCAGCATTGCAGACAGGGGTGCACTCACATACATGCAGGCAATACACTCATACACATAAAAATAATAAATTTTTTAAAAAAGCAGTACTTAAGTCAAACCAACTCATGGACACTATTCATCTCTGAATTTGAGACTACCAATAACCTATGAAAACTAGCACCTCAACCAGGGTGAAAACATAAATTATACAGCAATGAAGAGGTATTCTGCACTGTGACTACTGTCTTAAAAACCTTCATCTTCACAAGAAGAAATGGTACTACAACTTAAGAATAACACTATGAAAAGCTTTTATTTCCTAAATGGCATTATTTCTAGAGATCTAGTCTTCCACTCTGGAAATTTAAACTGCAAGAAGGAAGTACTAAGCACTTAAAACAATGCACTGCTATTTCTAATTCAAAATTACATTTTTAGATGGGAAAAATTTCAATCTACTCTTTTACAAATGAGATAACCAAGGCAAGAGAAATGTTATGGTTTGCAGGGTCTCCTGAGTTCCCGTTCTTTCACTCTGAAAAAAAAAAAAAAAAACTTCTAATAAAGTGGAATTAAGAAAAAGCAAGTATCATTACTTTTTAAAAAGCAAAAAAATTTAAATAAGGAGTTCCTCTTTATTTGAATAAAATCTGTTTTCAGAAAAGGGGGAAAAAAGGAAAAAGTGCCTAATTTTAGCAAATTAAAAGATTAAATCAATTCTGAAAAAAGAAAAGGCTTGTAAACAAAAATTCCAAGTCTGGTGAAAATGCTTAAAAAGTCTGCCTTAAGATCCAAAAGTAGCAATCACACTAAGAAGACAACCAGGAAGTAGAGTTAATAAATCCAACAAGTTCAAACAGTCCCACTAAAAAATTGTTCCAATACTCAAAACAATACAGGTGACTCAAGGCTATAATCCTGAAATTTGGGAAGCTGAGGCAGGAAGACAGCTGAGAATTCAAGGCCAGGCTAAGCTACAGGGGCCCAGCAAGTTCCAGATCACACTGAGATAAGAGTGACAGCCTTTCTTAAAAAAAACTGAAAAATTTTATTCCAAAAATAGGCTTTCTTAGATTCTATAAAAAGTTTGCAAGACTAGAGATGTAGCACAATTGGAAAAGTGCTTGCCAAGCAGGCACAGAGCCCCTTGGTTCATTCCCTAGCATTATATAAACCACCCTGTAATCCCAGTACTCCAGATGTGGAAACAGGAAGATAAGAAGTTCAAGGTCAGTCTCAGCTACAACAGTTCAAAGCCAGTCCGTCTAAAAAATAAATAAATAAAAACAAAACTTTGCGTAATAGTTTCATTTTTAAAAATTTTGATGTTTGAAAAATGTCCTTTATCTTAAAAAAAAATCTATATTAGAAAATGCAAAATCTGAATAAACTTAAATCATAGTGCCCCAATTTTTAATATCCTATCAAATTCTTGAAAATGTCTTTAAATGTTAATACAGACAATTCACATTTTTAATATCAAAGGCAAAATGCTCAGCTTCTGAGCATTTCCTTTTCTGATTATTACATAAAATAATGTACTGATTTTACTTTTTTAACCTTTAAAACTTTCAACTACACCATAAACTCTATTTTCTTTTTGACTGAAACTGAACCATTGAACCTGTAAGGTCATCTCTGTCAATGCTGATCAATGCTCATTTTAAAGCTCATTAGATACAAATATACATCTCCATCCTTAAATAGCTGATGAAGTTTTCTTGAAATTACAATTTTACATCCTAGTTAAAAAAACTGCACAGTTTATCAGTTAACACACCAAATTATTTCCAGAAAGTAGAAACTACTGGAAACTTAAAAAGTATTACAGTAATTTTACCAAATAATCTTCAAACCAAAGTTAATTCAATTTGATTATAAAAAGTGAAACTCAAATTAAGGCAGTGTATCATGCAAAAGACTTTGCATATATTTACCAAATCATAAAATTTCAACATTTAATATACTCAGAAACCTGCAAACAAAATGTTTATAATTCTAACTAAACCACAGTTATAAAGTTAACTCACATACCCATATACCTAAGCAGATAGTTTGATGATGTGAAAGTACCTCTCCTGCACCCCGCAGGCAGTTTTATGCTGAATAAACTTAAGAATTGATTTCAAGTTCTAATAAGAATTCTTAACTGTCTTAAAGGGCAAAGCCAGCCAGACTGTCAAGGGAAAAACTCTGCAAGCAAGAAAAAACAACTTCATGCAAAACAGCTAGATTATGATACAATAACAAAGGCAATTTATTTTATCTTAAATTTCAAAATTAGACTAAGAATATAAATTCATTTTACTAATATTTGAACCACGCTGAATCCCCCTCCAAGTCTAAATCTAAACTGCAGTACTGTTTATAGACAAAATAAAAACATTCCTACGAGGATAAGACAGTCCCATAATTTGATCAAATGCCTTAAGCCTCTCCATTCAAAAAACATGCAGTTGCTGCAAATCTCTTAGGAAAACAGCAATTCTTCAGTAACTTGGAACTTGGGGGTTTTTTAAGAGAGAAGTAAAGATGGTTTTGTAAAACATGCCCTATCTTTGCAATACAACGTCTTCAGCCTTCATGATTGTTTTCTTAAAATACCCAGAGGCACGGAAAACACTGAAGATTTTGTCAAAAACTACAAACCTAAAAATTAATTTCAAATATTGCAAAACTCCACTGACTTCAAGTACTGAATGAGAGGATCCTAAATCGCTACTTGAGAACTGACGGGAAGCACTGGTCGTCTCCATGAATGTTTGTTTCTTAGCCTAAGGGACCGTCGCTTATTTCAACAGACAAGTAGTCATCAACAATTTACATAAAATCTTTAAAACCAGGTGTATATCCAAAACGAAGCAGAAGTCATCAAAGTCGTGCCATACATACCTCTTGGAGGGCAGTCATTCTGTCTGTACAAGCTGAAACTTTCTCCCTCCACAGCCTGAGATAACCGTTAAGTCTACCTCCAATAGTTTCCAGTGACTCTAAAACAGTATGCACCATTTACTGCTGGGTGGGCCTGGTGTGACTGCTCACCACATTCATACGAACCTAAATCAGTTTTGGCAGAAAATGCTATGGAAACTCTAGCGCCTTTAAGAAGGTAAACTTTACAGTAACGACTTTACCCTTCCATTCGCAATACTAGGTCCATTTTTAGAAAGCAATCTTTAGAAATCATTTCAACAGTTTGAAAAACCACAAAATTAAAAAAAAAAAAAACAGGTTTTCCAAGCTATTACGCAAAATACATGTTTCTAGAAACAAAAAACTTAAAGGGTCAAAGTCCAGCCTACTGTAAATTAACTATGTAGATTAAAAAAGAAAAAAAATCAAAGCTCTTCAAGGCTCTTTACGTAAAAAGGGGCATACCGAAAAGAATGAGCAAAATTAGAAAAAGCCCACTGAAACATCTAGTTTGCACTTCGGCAAACACGTTTTCGGAAACGCAGTGTGCCGCTAGGTAACCGCATCCAACACGGGAACGCCTCCAGCTACAAGACAAAAAGACCAAAACTCCAGGTCTGACGCTAAGGCAAGCAGGAGAAAAGGGAGAGGGAAGGGACGAAGAACGTCCGGCCGAGGTTCCGCCGCGGCGGCGAAGCCCCGCCGGGGCCTCGCGACCGCCACTCGGAGCACTTAGTCACCAGCCATTGTGTGCGGCTGCGGAGCGCAGGGCCGGCCGCGAGCAGCGGGCGCGCTCTCCCTGCTCGCGCCGCTCCCGCCGCCGCCTGGAGCGCGCCCCCGCCGCCGCACGGACGCGCGCGCCGGCCCCTCCTCCTCCGGCCTTGCAGTGCACAACACTCATGACGTATCTTTATTTCTAGCACATTAACAAAATATCACAAATAAATTGTCCGCGGCCCCTGCGGCCCCGGGGCGCGGGCACCCCCGGCCGCCGCCCCCCGCAGCCCCGGCTCTGGCCTCCCAACCCTCCCCGTGGCCTCTGTAGTTTCCCCGTTCTGGGGCCAAGTTTTTGTCTCTGTAAAAAATTGCGGGAAATTCAATTTTTATTCGACTCAGGGAAAAGTTTCTTTGCTGTGCGCCGTCAAGGTCTCACCAGATTCTGGTAGGTCCTGGGATGCTCCTTCCCGGTCCAGTCGGTGCGCCGGGGCAGCAGCTGCGGAGACAGGACGCACGGTGAGCCCGGTCCCCGGCACCGCACGCGCCGTTCCCGGCCCCGGCCCCGGCCCGCGCCCCGCCAAGGTCCCC
>NW_008332065.1:1127638-1151153 GCF_000622305.1 Nannospalax galili | reverse complement strand
CTCCCCCATGCCCGCGGGCGGCCCCCGCGAGCGCCGGGCCGGGCCGGGTCAGCCCGTGCCGCCTACCTGAGCCGCCTGCTGACACGGTCCATCCTCCAGGAACCGGGCGATGAGGAAGTAGAGCTCTGCGCGGGAGAGAGGGACGGGAAAAGCCGGCTGAGCGGCCGCGCGGGGGGCGGGGGCCCGCGGGCGAGGCGGCCCGGTGCGGCGGCCCCGCAGCTCCCGACTTACCCGATCGCAGCTCCGAAAGGCCTTTCCGCTCTCGAGACATGTTCAGGGGTCACTTCGGGGCCGCGGGAGGGACACGCCGCCGCCGAGGGGACGCGGGGACGGGGCCGCCGCCTGCCCTGTAGCTGTCAGTGTGTGCTCACGAGCCGAGCCTCGGCTCCACCATTCAAGCAACGGCGGCGGAGGCGGAGGCGGAGGAGGAGGAAACAACAACTCTGAGGCAGCGGTCGGGCCGCGGCCGCTCCGCCGGGATCCCTCCGCCGCAGAAAGGAGTCCGCGCCTCCGCCGCCCCCGCCCCCCGCGGGAAAAGGAGTGCCCACCGCCCGGACTGCGCCCGCGCCGTCTTCGCCTCGCTGGGCCCGGGTCTCCGCGGGGGTCCCTACTCGGCGAGCCGCACCGATGTCGACGCCGACCGTGGCCTGCGGGGAGGCGCTTTCCCGGAGGAGGCCGCCTGCGGGAAGAGGGGGCCGCGCACGGAGGCGCGGAGGGATCTGACGCACACGGAGCCGCAGCACCGCTCTGCTCGGTGGCGCTGGCTGGGCTGAGATGGAAGTTAGTTTCCATGTAGCAGAAATAGGAAACAAATGAAGCCAAACTGCCCAGCGCGGGGAAATGCCGGGAGGACCCGGCTCGCCCTCGAGCGCGCACACAGACACACGCAGGGAGCACTCCGGGATGGGCGAGGCGAGCTCGCGCTGCCCTGCCCGGCTGGAATGCTAGTGTTTGCTCTGCCTTGCCATGTGCACGGGTATAAATGCTGCGGGCTGGCATCCGTGTAAGTCTTGTCCTGCGTGATTTCTGCAGCCTGTGCAATTGGTGTGTAATTTACTGGAGTGCAGTAGATCGCAGGAGAGGTTCGGGCTGCTTTCTGTGAGACACTCGGCGTTTGCAAACCCGTTATTTCCTGAAGCCACCTCTGCATAGTTCTTTTATTACTACCATTGCCCGAAGCGTGCGTTTTTAATAATGTTTGTGTATTGTTCAAGGGGCCGGAGGAACTCCAGATTTGGACTTCACCTCGTCTTTTTTTCCTGGTTAGAAAAAGGCTAGTGATGACTAATGAGGGATTTGGGAGCGAAGACCCTCAAAGCTTTTCTAAAGTGTTCACAAGAAGGGATCCTTTAAACCTGAACGGAAGGAGAGGACGCTAGCTAATATTTATCTCTAACTGATCTGGAGGTAAATTACTGACAGATCGATGAACCTACCGAAGGTTATTGCAAGAGTATATTAATGTTTAGCCAAGGTGATTAGTGATTTAATAATTTAAATGATCTGTATTTGCAGTAGACTTCGTCGTGCTAATTAATGGCTTCTAATTTGAGGTGTAAACCATTCCTGTTTACAGTTAATCGTCAGACGACTTCTTGAAAACGGACGAAAAGCGGAAAAATAATCGTTCGTCAATCAATGTAATCACCGGTTTTATATGCTAAATCATCTGTGTTTTGCTGATGAGAGTAAGGGCCTTGTTACTTTAAAAACGAATACGGGGGAAATTAATGGAAACAATAGAAAAGCCATTTGTTAGGAAACAAGGACACCAAGTGATATTTAGCTGCAGATGTGCTTAAATAGCACTTTCCTAAAAGACTTGGGAGTTGAAATTTTTTTCAAGGTTGGCATTTTAAAGAGAATTAGGAGAGTCATTCTTTTGTTAATCCTTGACAAAAGATTCTCCTTGAAATTTGTAGATAATAAGCTGCATTTTCATAGGTCAGGTTTTAAAAGGTAATTTGTGAGGAAGGGACCGAGACGCTGCTTTGTGGTTTTCAGGATTGTTTCCTCGAGCCTCGCACCCTTCTAGCTCCCTGTCTTCCTAGTGGGAAATATTGCTGCAGCTGCCTTGGGCTGTACTGCAGGAGTGCACTGGGGATCCCTGCACTAAGCATGAGAAATCATCGCACATGTAAGCAAGAAGACGCCTCAACCCCTTTGGAATAATGGGATGTAAAATTGTCTGTTGTAACTCAATAAAATAAAAATGAGAGGTCACCATGATGGGTCCTATAGCGGCCTGCTTATCAGAGTAACTGCTGCTGTGTTGACGTGGCCGTCCTCAGATTCTGAACGTCTGTATTATTGCCTAAACATTTAATTCTGTTCTTTCTGTGATAGATAAAGTAACCAGCTTCTAGATGATTAGGCTTAAAAGGATATTTTATATGCCTTTCTGCAGTTGCATTTATTTCTGTGGCCGATGCTATTTTATCTTAACTTTTTAAAAGTATTCTATTCTTCAAGTCATTGTGGTGTCTTACCTCATGGTGATGTTCTTCAAATAAACAGATTTCTAAAACTTGAAATTCTAGTTGTGATTTTCTGGATTTGAAATGCTTGCATTGGTCTAATTCTTACTAAAAGATGTTTATCCTTGTGAAGCAAAATAAACCAAATTTTGACATGCGATGTAAAATTTCTGTGGATAAAGTTTTCCATATATCTCTTGTGGGTGTTTTGGAAACATGGATTCTATCATGTATATGTTTCATGATGAAGCCACAGGAACTTTTTCACAAATATAAGACTAAAAATGTTTAAGGACAGCCTACTTCCTTCTTAATGTTAAATTCCTGTCATTTTGACTAACTCTTGGCAAGGTTTTTAGTTTCTTTTTGAAATAGTTTAAA
Source organism: Nannospalax galili (assembly GCF_000622305.1). Taxonomy (NCBI): domain Eukaryota; kingdom Metazoa; phylum Chordata; class Mammalia; order Rodentia; family Spalacidae; genus Nannospalax; species Nannospalax galili. The sequence continues at coordinate 1,148,295 of NW_008332065.1, read as the reverse complement.
AACATTTTAAATCTTGCCTTTGAACTGATTATCAATGTTTTATTTGTAAAAGTACAGATTGCCTGACAAAAATGAAGACTGTTCTCATTTAAATAAACTATTGTTTTTAAGCTCTGGTTGTTAAATTGAATTTTACTAAGTTCTTCAAATGTTTTTGAAAAAGTAAAAGAAAAACACTTCACATGTTTCTTTAACATAAAACACATTTCTGGAGTCTGGCATCATCTGTTAACTAGAGTTTAAGTCATTTATTGTATGTATGTCTGCAAAAATATCTATACATACCAAATAGAGAAAGAAAATCTTGTTTGGAAAGCCTGTATTTCAGTTCCCAAAGCATTGCTGCATACATTCTTTTCACAGATAACTATATATAAGGACAGTTCAGATTCAGAGTTATAACCCTCTCTTTTTTCTTTTTATGCTTTCATGTACTCCAAAACTAAAACATCATTAAAAAAAAAACCTCTCCATGCATTTTAAAGAAGAAAGCCAACAACAGAAACAAACAAAAAAGGAAAGATTGGAAAGTCTACTATTAATTTTTATATGATAGTCTCTTTAAGAGATTTATAAACTTTTAAAATTAGAAGTTTCTGTAGAATTCTTCACTGTGCCTTGTCATCATATGAAACGAGGAGCGTTTAATAAAAACTTTGTCTTGATCTTGGTAAGCAATTATTAAAAAATCAAATTCTGCCATTTAAGTCTTCCCTGGAGAAGACTAACTATGGGATACTAACTATACATTTTTTTGAGTTCTACATTTATGAAAATTGATGTCTCTAGTACTAGTATGGTGAATGAGACATAAAAAAGTCCCCATGAATACAGCTTGTTAAATTATATGTTAAGTCATGTTTCTGTTTTGGTGTTATGCTTCTGTTATGGGGTGTTTTGAGGGAGCTGTTATTTTTGTCTGTGTGTTTGTAGTGCTAGGGATTAACCCAGGGCCTTGCTCATCTTGGGCAGGCAGTCTACCACTGAGTAGACTGCCACATCTTGGGCAGGCAGTCTACCACATTCTCAGTCCAGATGCTGCCTTTATAGCAAAAGTTTTACCCAGCGAAGTAGAGAAATGAAAAGGCAGAAAGCACCCTTCTCCAAAAATGCCTTTTTAAAAATACTTGTTTATCCTAACAATACAATACAGCATCTGTGTTAGAAAGGTGCTAACAAGCTGCCCTCCTCCTGGGACTTGCTATCCACCATTGTGTGGTTCTGTCCATGCCTGTCTGTCTTACCACTTATGCCCTTTTTCTTCACCAAGCATGAATCTCAAATTTGAACCTCATGAGAAGTTATAGTATATGGTACCTTTAGAAAGAATAGGGTTAACTAACTTCAGTAAACCATTCCGTTATTAAGTTTTTTGCTACTTAATATTATTTGAACATTCTCCCTTATTAGATTACTGAGAGATCTTTTTATATAAACTATAGCACATTTCCTTTTAATCTGTAACAAAGATAGCAGGATTCCAACAATCATATAATCCCTTCCCTATTTAAATGTTAGTAATTCATTCAACCTTTTTTCTCCAAATTAAATAATTCTGGTAATTTGCATTTTTATAACTTAATTTGCAAAAGAAATATCTTCATGGATTATTTGTATATTTTAAAAAATCCATTCATGAGTTTACAATACAATTGCAAAGATTAATAAAAATAATTTTAGAACATACTCCCCCAAGATCTGGAGTAACACAGTAGGTGAAGTAGAAAAAGCTGTTCCAGATGGCAGGAGACATGAAGTCTGCAGGATGTTCTGTCATAGCAAGATGCTTGATGGACTGGGAGCGGGTTGGACTGCACAGAGCACAGAGAGAGAAAACAGAAAAGATGGCCTGGGGAAGGAAGATGCTGAGCCCCTGGAAGTTGCTGGTGGAGGTGTTTTAAATAAAACATACTCTTATTAATGTGATTTTAAGATAGAATTTCAGGACAGGTGTTAATTCATCTCTTGCCTTTGCATATACTTAATTCATAAACTTCAAGACCCCAAAGAAGAAAAACCAATTTAGTTATGGAAAGGGAAGGGAAAGAGGCTTATTTGAAAAGTTTTGAGAAATCTCTACATAGTAAGAATCAAAGACACCAAAGTAGGAAAGTTGTTGAGGAAGAAAAATGATTTAAGAGTAAGATATGCATTTTCAGAGTGCCCCATACAAGTCAAGTCCTACTTAAAATTGGAATTTAACTTAGCTTTAAATAAAGTTTAAAGATATGACATTTTATTTAAACTGACTTGTTAATCAAAAGTGTTCTTTCCAATTTCAGAATTTCTCTAGATCTGTTTTTTGCAAAGACACCCTTGATTCTGTTGCTTTATTCCCTTTGATGGATATAGTCATACACATTTATTGAAATAATAAGTAGCTAACTAGCACAAAGGATGAATCCATCATACAGATGTAGAACAGTATCAATATTATTTTAACTTAGATATGTGAGCTGTAATTTATGAAAAGCTTGTAATTAAGTTCTGTGATTACAAATTCCATTGCACTCATAATTCTCATGCTTACATTTGGGTGTGAAAACCCATTATCAACAGAGAATTATTTATAGACAATCTTTCAATAGGACATCTTAGTAAGAACGTATGTGCTGTTTTCCCTTTAATAGTTATTGCACGTGGTGTCACTGTGCCTCACTGGGGGACTATCTTTAAGAACATTAAGGAAGTTGTATCACATGAGAAGGAAGGAATAAGTGCTCCATTATCCCTGTCTGGTTTTGTTCATGTTATACTGTAGACTTGATCTAGTCACTCAGTGTTGGGTGTCTTGGTAAGTGCATGTCTAAGATTTCTCTCTTTCTCTGATATCCCTAAATAACTAAAATAACTAAAAATTTCCTTCCCTTGCATCACTGAGACTTTGGTTTCTAGTGGAAAATTCAGTTGGGAAATAAGATCTGTAATTAACTGAAAAACAATTTCCATTTGAGCTGATCAATTGGAATCTATCTTAACAACTCTAAAATATGAAGAGGAATCTGTTCTTTGCTTTTCATAATTGAGGCTATCACACATTAAACTCTTCAACACTTCTTACTTTCAGCTGTTCTGGTACATATGAAAGATTTGGAACAATTCATTCAATGATATCAAAAAGAGGAAAGCAAAGCCTTTCTTCCTTCCCCTCCCTCCCTCTCTCCCTCCTTCCCTCCCTCCCTTCTTTCCTTTTTTAAAATCTAAAAACTTAAAAGTATCTGTCACAAGTTCTGGCATCATGCACTACCTCTATGAAGCTTTGTTTCTTTTTTTCTGAGCAAAACTGAGTTGACATGGAAACCCTCAAGTCTATGTAGCTTCCTTCCTTCCTTCCTTCCTTCCTTCCTTCCTTCCTTCCTCCTTCCTTCCTTCCTCCTTCCCTCCTTCCTTCCTTCTTCCTCCTTCCTTCCTCTTTCCTTCCTTCCTTCCTTCTTTCCTTCCTTTCTCCTTCCTCCTTCCTTCCTCCTTCCTTCTTTCCTTCCTTCCTCTTTTCCTCCTTCCTCCCTCCTTCCTTCTTCCCTCCCTTCCTTCCTCCCTCCCTTCCTTCCTTCCTTCCTTCCTTCCTTCCTTCCTTCCTTCCTTCTGTTTTCCATAAGAATAGACTCTAAACAGCATCTATTTTCTAGTTGTACAATGTATATGTATTTTTATATTTCTGAATTTTTTCTTTTTCAACATATTTACCACAGTGAAGATAAATGTGGCCTCTTAAAATGTTAGATTTTACTTAAGAAGAATTACTGAATCTTCACAAATTATTTCTGCATCTCTCAGACTCTTAGCTGTAATGTTTATAGGCCTTATATTGGTTTGAATGTCTCTATGATTCTCTCTTACCTCTTTACAATATTTAAATTGGGAAACTCCTTTAGTTGTTAGGTATAGATCCCATACTATCTTAAATTATTTTTAAAAAAGAAAATGAAACACACACACACAATAAATGTTACCTCATTCACCCCTCACAAAGCCCTTAAGAAGAAGACCTGCTATTGTCTCACTTTAAAAGTAGGTGAACTGAGGCCTAGAATGGTAAAGTAGCCTGTTCTGTGTCATGAAGCTAGTGACTTGAAAAACCAAGAATCAAACCTTCAAGGACTGGCTCCAAAGCCCTCACTTAGCCAGTCTTCTGACTGTGCTATTAATATGCACAAACCCTTTTCCATGTGCAGAAGTAGGTATAAAATTAGGGCTTAATAAATGCTAGCTCTTAAAAAATGTTAGCTCTTAATATTTTCATATACTCTAATCTGAAAGAAGAGAGGCCTAATATTGTCTAAAGACCTATATCATATCACATTTATTTGATGTAACTCTTTATAAAATTTTCCTTAGTCTGGGACAGTTGCCTAGCCATTCACATCTTTCATGACATGATCATTTTAGAATTTTGTGGATTTGAGGGGGTTGTGTTTGTTTTGTGCATGTATGTGAGGGTGTTCATGTGGTTGCACATGTATGTGTAGGTGCACCAGTATGTGTGTATGTGTGTATGCATGCATGTTGAGGCCAGAGGTCAACCTTAATGTCATTCCTCAGGAGCTATCCACATTGTTTTTTGAGATAGGTCTCTGGCCTGTAGTTCACCAGAGAGTCCCAGGCATCAAACTGTCTCAGCATCCCCAGGGCTGGAATTATGACCTAGCCACCATGCTCATCTTGTTTATGTGGGTTCTGGGGCACAGCCAGGACTTTATCAATTGAACTATCTCCCCAGCCTGTTTTGGTTGTTTTTCTTGAGACAGGGGCTCACCATTGATCATTTTTAATACACTAGGAAAAGTATTTTATAGAATGTTCCTCAGCCTGAATTTCTCTATTTATTTCTTTGTGATTAAAATTAAAATATTTTGGCATGAAAATTTCTCATGACATTAATATAAGTAAGTGCTAGTTTAGAAATTCTGGGACTTAGTGATTCTCTGTATATTTTTATGCGCTTCAAATCTGCCCAAGATTGGGACTTTACATTTAAGTGTTGTTGTATTCCGTAAGCACTTCTTAAAGCTTGGACTAAGGGCTTTCAAACTGTTGAAGTCCTGGTGTATCTCAAAGGGTATTTGTTATTTCTAAGAGCAGGCAAAAACAAAACAAAAAAAAGAATATCATTTTCTCAAAAGATTTAAACTAGGGCTGGCGTGATGGCTCAGCGGGTAAAAGCACTTGCTGCACAAGCCTGACAACCTGAGTTTGATCACCTGAACCCACAGTGGAAGGAAAGAATAGTCTTCTGAAATTTGCACACTCCCTCTGTCACATTCACACTCATCACACACACAAACGTTTCAACAACAATAATAATGAATTTCAAAAGATTTTTTAAAATATATTTAAAATAAGAGAACATAATCCCCAAAACTTAAATCTGTTAAGGAATAAAGGGATGTTTCAGAGCACAACTTTTGCAGGTGGCATTGCAGGGGTAAGTCAACTTTTCTACAGATATCTTTTCATATTATTCTCAAAGATAGAATGCTGACTTTGTTATACAAGCTTAACTAAAAATGGCATTTCCTAATGTCTCTCTTTCTCAGAACAAAGTCAAATCCTGATCTGTTAGGTATTTCAACACTGATTCTAAGCGCACTTTTAGAATGCATTTGAAGGATTCATAATCAACACTGTCTGATCTTGTTACCTATATTCCTAGTGACCTCAAGTATATAGTTCTTTAATATAACAATGTAAAGTCCCCCAATCTTGGGCAGATTTGAAGCATACAAAAATGTACAAAGAATCACTGAGTTCCAGAATTTCTAAACTGGCATTTACTTATATTAATGTAATGCTAATATGTATAAGATAAATGCAACAATAACGTGGATTTGGGGCACAGAAAGCACATAATCACCATGGTTTCTGTCTTGCTGCTTGCCTGTACTTAAATTTTATTCCTTTAGGTTGGATTTTTCACATCTATAAAATGGAAATGTTAAGATCTTACCTTTTTGGGGGGCGCTGGAGAGATGACTCAGCAGTTAAGAGCACTGACTGCTCTTGCAGACGACCTGGGTTCGATTCCCAGCACCCACATGGTGGCTACAAACCGTCCTTAACTCCAGTTCCAGGGGAATCCAAAGCCCTCTTCTGACCTCCGCGCCATTGCACGACACAGGTGCACTCACATACATGCAGGCAATGCACTTATACACATAAAATCAAAATAATAAAGTATTTTTTTAAATCTACCTTTTGTGGTTGAGTTCTGATAAATTCTTATAAAGTTTCAGTTTGGGAGCTGGAGAGGTGTCACAGTGGTTAAGAGTTTGCACTGCTCTTGCAAAGGACTCAAGTCTGGTTCCCAGAACCCACGTTCCACAACTCATAACAACCTTTAACTCTAGCTCCAGGGAATCTGATGCTCTCTTCTGGCCTCCACAGGTACCTGAACTCAGGTACACATACCCACACATATACGTAATTAAAAATAAATAAATCTTAAAGTTTCAGCTTGATAAACTTATTATTGCAATTGATAGTAAGAAAAAAAATATTTTATTTAACCCTAGACCACAATGGTTCATTTGGACAGTCATACTATATCTTGTATATAAACTAACTAGTTGCTCAATCATGTTACTATTTACTAAATTTTCCTCCTAGTAAAATGTTCCCATCCAAATAGTCTCCAAATCTCTTTTTCTGTTTGATAGCAAGTTCCTCAGGTTGAATGAGAGAGTACAGTATCCATGTAATAAGTCCTCCTGTTTGCTTTTAAGTCATGTTTGGTTTCTGCAACCTATAAGCCAAAAGATTAAACTGATGCCACCATTTAAGGTCAGGTTAGATGTACTGCCCTAATTAACACCAAAGAGGCTAAGCAGTTTAATAATTCCTTCAACAATTAGCTTCATTTTGCATTGTAGATCCCCCATTCTTACTTAAAATTTTCTCTATTTTATTTTTATACTAAGTAATTATATATAAAGTAAAAATATACAAAGATAAGGGTATAATTTTCTGATTCCTTATCAATGGATATACCCATTCAATTACCATCCAGATAAAAACATAGCAAATTTACCTCACCCGAAGAAGTTCTTTCTTCCCAAGGAAATCAGTATTCTAAAATTCAGGGTTTTTTGGTTTTTTTGGTCTTTTGAGGCAGGGTCTCCCTATAGCCCCAGCTGTCCTGGAGCTCACTATGTAGACCAGGCTTGCCTTGAACTCACAGAGATCCGCCTGCCTCTGCCTCCTGAGTGCTGGGATTAAAGGCGTGCGCCACCACGCCCAGCTCTAAAATTCAGTTTTACAGATTTATTTTACTTGTTCTTGATTTTTATGTAGATGAATCACATGGTAAAGTATTCTTTCCTGTCTGGCTTCTTTCCCCAGTGATGCCATTCTAAGATTCACTCATATTGTTGGATGTAACCATAGCTTATAACTCTATATTTCTGTGCAGTGTTTATTGTGTAATTATACCATAATGCTTTATACATTCACCTGTAGGGAGACATTGATATACTTCCAGTTGGGAATATGGTGGCAATTATGAGTTGTCATAATATTATAAATGTTTACTGTCTGTAGAAATGTGTTCTCTTTTATTTTTGGGAATATGCAGAGGGACTGAATTGATGAATTATATCAACAGATAATTAATAGATAATAGACAATCCTGAATATTTTCATAGTGATTATACCATTTCACCTTATTATCAGACATTTGTGAGTTCTGTTTCACAACCTAGTCAAAATTTAATATTTTCAGCCTTTAATTTTAGCATTATTATTGGGTGGGTAGAAGATTTTCGTTGTGGTTCTCATTTGCATTTCTCTAGAGAAATTCATGAGTCAATTCTGTATTTATGTGAAACTACAAAAAATCTTGCATACTCCTGATAATACTGAAGAATCAGATGAAATGTGAAAGATTTATACTACCAGATTTTTTAAAGACTTCCCTGAAAGCAGCACCATGAAGACAGTATGGAAGAGAGTCTAGGAGGTAGATCCATAAATATGCTGTCACCTGAGTGGTATGGAACAGAGTCTAGGAGGCAGACCCACAAATATGCTGTCACCTGAGTTGTAACAACTGTGTTGAGTACTCAGTGCAGTAGAGAAAATGAAGCTCTCCACAATTAATAGTTCTGGTGCTACTAAGATTTTATATTAAATTATTTTTAATAGCTTTCTTGCAACACTCACTCTGGGGGAACCAACCCCCTATTCAGAACTCACTTGCCTTCTTCTGACAGCCCAGATGTTGCACCCACATGGAGGTGTTCCACCAACCCAACAGTCACAGACAAGTAGCCTTCAGTCCGTCCCAGCAGAGGCACTATAAGTATTTTTGGAATAAAATGCCCTCTATTAAAGGTACCCTAAAATATTGAGATAAATCTACTTATAATACAGTGAGTGATTCTTTCTTTGAGACAGGACCTCAATATGTGGCCTAGACTGGCCTTGAGTTTGCAAGCTTCCTGCCGTAGCCTCCTAGGTGCACTGCCAACTCAGTGATTCTTAAATTCATTTGAGTGACAATCCTTCTGAGAATTCAGTGGAAAGTTTATTCCTCTTCACAGGCAAAATTGTTCTTGGACAGAAATTTCATTTTTACAATTTTAAGAAGCACATGGACCACTCATTGGCCTCGGGGAGAAAACCCAGGTCTGAGTAACAGTTTGAATATTCCAATTTATCAAGCAATGTTTTGATTAATACTAACAAAAATATTTTACCCAATCATTAATTTAGACATATTCTAATAATCTATATATACACTAAAAGCTCAGTATTCTTAACAGGATAAAAAGACAGGTTATTTGGTACACACATATAACTCTAAATTGTAGATTATTTAGGTTGAATCAATCAATTTCTTTAAAAACATTATTTGTAAAAATAGATAAAACTTCTAAAGTTATGGTGTCCATCAAAGCAACAAATTTCAAATTTTTGTAATTATACCAGCATTAAATTCAAAAGAGAGAAGTCATTTTGTGATTTTTTTTCCTTTCTCTAATTTTTTATGTTTATTTTGTGTGTGATGGGGTGTAGGTGCACTCACCTACACTGTGGGCACGTCCATGCCATGGTGGACATGTGGAAGTCAGAGCACAATTTGTGGTAATGGATTCCCTCCTTTTATCATGGGGGTCCCAGAGATCAAGATTCAAGTCATCAAGCTTGATGACAAGCACCTTTGCCTGCTAAGCCATCTCTCCAGTCCCATGTTGTGATTAAAAACACAGGGTAGTCCATTAAGCTCATTAGTTACAGGAACCAGAAATAATATTGTTATAATCTATGGGACAATCTTAATGAATTTTAGGAAATCTGAACTTATTATGTTGCTTTGCAAGGACTTTCCCTGACTTGAAAAAGACTTATGGTGACTAATATTCATAATTCTATTTATTGTCAGACTACTGAATTACTTTTGCTTCTTTGTCCAAATATTATATTTCTAATTGTTGTTGGTATAAAGAAAAGCAATTGAATTTTCAATACTGATGTTACATGCTTCAAACTGGCTAAACAAAATTAGTTCTAGCAGATTTTTTTTGTGATTAAAAAAATTCCATATAGACAAACATATTAATAAAAGAAGGATCACATCTTTCTAATTTATTTATTTTTATTTTTTATTTTTTTTGTATTTTTGAAGCATGGTCTCACTGTAGCCCCAGCTGTCCTGGAACTCACTATGTAGACCAGGCTGGCCTTGAACTCACAGAGATCCTCCTGCCTCTGCCTCCCAAGTGCTGGGACTACAGGCATGCACCACCATGCCTGGCTCTAATTTACTTTTTAAAAAGATTTATTTATTCTTATTTTATGTATATGAGTGCTTTGCCTGCATGGTGTATGTGCACCACTTGCATGCAGTGCCTGCCAAGGCCAGAAGAGGGTGTCAAATCTCCTGGAACTGGAGTTACAGATGGTTATGAGCTACCATGTGAGTGCTCCCAAGTCCTGGGAACAGAACCCAGGTTTTCTGCAAGAGTACAAGCACTTTGTAAGTGCACCTGTGTCATGCAATGCCCGCAGAGATCAGAAGAGGCTGTTGGATCCCCTGGAACTGGAGTTATGGACAGTTGTTAGCTGCCATGTGGGTGCTGGGATTCAAACCCTGGTCTTCTGCAAGAACAACCAGTGTTCTTAACCACAATCTCTCCAGCCCCACAGCAAGCACTCTTAACCACTGAGCCATCATTCTAGCCCCAATTTCTTTTTCTTACTTTAAGCTCCAGTAAAGGCTGAGTAACTGGTGAGACCACATACTTGTGCATTTTTGTTGGTATTAGAGGAAAAGTCTTTCACCTTTAGGTCTGACGTTTGCTGTTGACTCTTGCAGATTCTCTAAATTAGATTAAGGATTTCTCCCCTTTTTCCAGTTTGCTGTGGATTTTGTTCAGTGTTTTTCTTTGTTTGTCTGCCTGTTTTTGTGGTTTGTGAGATGATCACAAGGTTTTCAAACCCTTAATATGATGAATTACACCAATTGAATTTGAAAAGTTAAACCAACCATGCATTCCTGGGAAAAAACTTCACTTGACATCTACCTTTTGGTCCAAATTGCTAAAATTTTTGTTATGAAAATTTCCGTCTATGTTCTTAAAAAATAAGTCTCTGGGTCTCTTCCTGTATTACAGTAAAACTGGGATCACAGCATGCTTTGAGAATGACATGCTTCCTTTTAATTGCCTGACAGTTTTTTGTTTTGTTTTGTTTTGTTTTCTTCTTCTTTGAATGTTTGGGCAGAATTCATCTATAGAGCCATCTAGACTTGGTGTTTTCTCTGTGGAAATATTTTTAGTTAAAAATTCAATCTGCTTAGTAGTTGTATGGAATTTCAACGACCCATTTTTTTCTTGAGAGACTCTTACTGTAAGTAGGAAACCTTTCATGCAGCTCATGCTCTGTGAGCTGTAGAACCATGCTTTCCTTTCCTTTTAACTCAGGGAGAATGCCAGTCTCCTCTTGGGTCCCTCCACTCTGCTACACAGTCTGGAAATGGGTTCTAGACAACAAATTAACACAGTTTTGTGCTCATCTCATTTGGTTTTTGTCTTGTAAGTTATCATCATTCATTGCCTGGTGTATTTCTTTTCTTTTTCTTTTTGAGATAGGGTCTCACGTTGTAGCCCAGGTTAGCCTCAAACTTGCAGTCTGCCAACCTCAGTCTGAAGATGTGAGCTGCAAAGTCCAACCTGATATCCAATTTCCTGAAAACCAATGCTTCACTGATTTTATTTATTTCAGGCAATAGTAGAATAAATCAAGTCCCTGGTATTTCATCTTGGCTGGAAGCACAAGTCCAAATTTCAACTTCTAGAAGATTTATCTTATTCAAATTTGACTAACTTATTTCTCTTACATTATACTTAAATTTTTCTTAGTAATAGTTCAAAACTTTGACACTCTAAAAAATATGACTTTTCTCCAGGAGGGGTAAGAAGCAAGCTTTCTACTGTTTGATTTAGCTCAGTGCTTGACTCATATAATTTTCACCCATCAACTTCATAAAAGGTCTTCAGTGTAAGCTATTGGGATCAATTTGACAGCAAGACTTTGTGTGATAAATGCATTTCCTAATTGTTAAAAAAAATCCAAGCAAAAGAGTTGACTGCTGTGCTTAATTCTTCTTCACCACTGAACTAATCTTTGCAGAAAAGCTTGGAAACCAGCCATATTCGCTTTTGTGTCCATTTTTTCCCACCACAGTGAGATGGAATGTCATACAGACATGATTTTTTTATCATTCGAAAAAGGAAAAATAGAAATTCTTCTACATTTACTTGTGCAAAGAATATATTTATCTATTAAAAAACTGTAAGCTCAAATACTAGAACTTGAACATTAGACAAATTTTAGGTTTGACTTCTTTGAGGCTGTCAGTGAGATGTGCTGTCTAATATCTAGGTTTGGTCCTTCCTTTTGTGGGTAATGTGTGTGTCTCTGAGATTTACTGCAGGCTAACTTCTTTGCTGATCTATCTTTCAGTAAGCATAATAGCCACAGTAGCCGCTGACAAATAAGATTATATTTAGGAGTTATATAGACTTCAGTGACAGGGAAAGGCCGTTCACTGTATGAAGAATGCTGCAAAATGTTTGTTTTGAAAACGTGTGTGTGTGTGTGTGTGTGTGTATATGTGTGTGTGTGTTTGCACATGTTCATGTGTGCATTCACATGCCACAATGTATGGTGTGGAGATCAGAGGGAGGGCTCACACTGACTTTATGTGGGTTCTGGGGATTTGAACTTGGGTCTTCAAGCTTTACCCACGGAGCCATTTTTACAGCTTTGCAAAATATTCTTAATATGGGACCAGGAACTCAAGAATTTTAGATGCTCTGCAAACATCTTGAAATAGTATGCAACTGTTTCTGCGTGTGTTCTTTTCTTTGTACCTGAAATCTGTAACTTTATTTGATACTTGCTTTTGGTCAGTGTTTCTCTAATGAAAACCCAAAATAATTAACTTATAAAGAGCAAAGGTTTATTTTGGCTCACAATTTGGAAAGTTCTAGTCCATAATATACACTGGTGGGAGTGGAGGGTAGAGGAAAAAAAATGCTCAGCTCATTGGCCAGGAGAAAAAAAAGAAAAAAGAAGGCCTAGAGTCCCATTATCCATCTCACCAGCACACTCCCAGTGACCTGAAGAACTCTTACCAAATCTCACCTGGCAAATATTCCACCAGTTCCAAATAGCACTACCCTGGAGGTCAAGAATCTAGCATATGAGTATTTGGAGGACATTCCAGATGCAAGTTATAGGAATATTCTGGGAGTGTTTTATATCCCTGAAGTGCTAAGTGTCTTCCATGCAATTGCTTTTCAGAGCAGAGAAACAGAATAGCCAGACAAATTGTCAAAGTGCTAGAGAATGTCACTAAGGAGGTATCAGGAGTCCAGACCATCCACGGTGTTTTGGGCTTAATTATCTCTTGCCACATTCCAAACCATAGCTGACCCCAGGATGATCAACTCTTCCAGTGGCTTCAGAAATAAAATTATCTGTTTTTTCTTTCTTACATTAAAAATAAAACCATATTCAGGTGAAGCTTTTGTTTAAGACAATAGCAAATTTCTAAGAAACTGACATTAAAAAAAGACAAAATTGCCCAGTCACGTATGTTCAAGCTTTGAAGTGAAAGCAGCTAGGTGTTAGTTTACCAGCTGTCTATGCCAAATCATGAAGACAAGTTGATAAGGTTAATTGTGCTTTCGACAAAGACTCAAGTGATTTCTCTCCTCACAGTAGATCATTTCTTACTATTTTTCTCTTTCTAGACAAACAGCACCAGGTTCCAGAATGTAAACCAGTCATTTTAATCATTCTAATATAATTCAGTCCATCTTGTTTTTTATGGAAGGAGTGTTATTATTTCTGCCATAAAAAAGAACAGAACAGAACCTTTAAGCGGTTATGTTCATGATAGAGCATACTTTCTTATTTCCAGGATGTTTTTATTAAACACTATCTTTTTTGATCTATTAAAGCATGATATAAGTTCAAAGTACACAGTGTAGTGTTTTGCTTTATGTGTCATTGTGAATGATTATTATGAAGGGCTAACCACCTATCACCTCATAGTTACTCTATTAGTTACCTTTCTTGTTGCTATGACAAAACCAACATAAGGAAGGAAGGGTAAATTTTGGCTTACAGTTTAAGGGTACAGTCCATCACCGTGGGGAAGTCATTGTTGCAGGAGTGGGAGGCAGCTAATCACATTGCATTTGTAGTCAGGAACAGAGAGAAACGAATAGTGACTCTCAGCTCAGTTTCTCCTTTTTGTTCTGTCTGAGACCCCAGCCTATGGCATGGTGCTACCCATGTTTAGGGTAGATCTAACCCACCTCAATTACATGAATCTAGAAATTCTTTCATAGTCATGTACAAAGGTTTGTTTGTCTCCTAGGTGATTCTAGATCCTCTCAATTTGACAGCAAATATTAATCATCACAGTTTTCTTCGGTTGTCAGGAGACTCCTTAAGATCTATTCTCTTAACAAATTTTAAATATATTATTATTGACTATAGCTACCATAGTGTACATTGTATTTTAGGTCTTCAGCATGTAGTCATATTTGAACTTCAAGTCTGGGTTGATTTGTTTTGTGTGTGGTACTGTGGTACTCAGGGACTCCAAGGAAATTACTCCACCACTGAGTTACATACCCAGCTCTATAACTGCAAGTTTGTACTCATGAAACACAGTATTCCTATTTCCCTTTGTCTTGGTCTCTGCTTAACAGCCCTTTTACTCTCTTCCTATGGACTCAACCATTTTAGAATCCACATGTAGGTAAGATCATGCAATATTTGTCTTTCTGTGTCTTGCTTATTTCACAGCATAATGTCTTCCAGGCTCATTCATCCATGTGGTTACAAATAGAAAAACTCCTCCTAATGACTGAATAATAGTCCTTTCTGTGAATTACATTTTCTTTTTCCATTTGTCTTTTGGCAGATCACAAAGTCTGTTCCCACATCTTGGCTTTTAGAAATAATACTGCAGTGAATATAGAAATGCTGAACTAGTGATTTTCTTTTCCTGGGACACACACCCAAAGGTGGGCTTGCTGGATTATATAGACATTTTAAAAATATTTTATTTATTATTTTTACTTTATGTGTATGAGCATATTGCTTGCATGTAAGTGCATCCATGTTGTACAATGCCTGAGGAGTTCAGAAGAGGCCATCGGATCCCCTGTAACTGGAGTTACACACAGTTGTTAGCTGCCATGTGGGTGCTGGGAATTGAATCTGGGCCCTCTGCAAGAGCAGCCAGTGCTCTTAATTGCTGAGCCATCTCTCCAGCCCCTATATAGGCATTTTAAATTACTTTAATGTTCTGAGGAAGCTCTGTCATTTTCCATAGGACTATACTAATTTACATTCCTACCAAAGATGTGAAAGGAAATGGTTTCCTTTTGTCTACATCCTTGCTAATGCTTCGTATCTCTTGACCTGTTTTTCCCTCTTAACCTTTTGAAAAAATATTTTATTTTTATTTTATTTTATGTGTGAATGTATTGCTTGCATGTATGTAAGTGCACCCTCATTGTGCAGTGCCCATGGAAGTCAGAAGAGGGCGTCGGATCCCCTGGTACTGGAGTTACAGATGGCTGTTAGCTGCCATGTAGGTGCTGGGATTTGAACCAGATTTTCTTCAAGAGCATCCAGTGCTCTTAACCACTGAACCATCTCTCCAGTCCCCAACTTGACCTTTTGATGGTACCTACCCTAAGATGCGTAAGATTGCCATCTTTCATGGTGATTTTCATGATCAATGATGTTGAGCACCTTTTCATAGACCTATTGTACATACATCTAGAAATATAATAAATGGGGCTATATTACAGTGGCTTACTGATAGGGGCTGGGTAGCCAACAATGGCCATCTACACACTGAACTGTCTGAGAAATACGTAGCTGCTCAATCCATGATGCTGAATGTCTCAGCAGTCCCAATCCGTCGATGTTGAAGGTCTGAAAGATTCCTAGAGAGTAAATTGTATTCATTCCATACTGGAAGACCAAAGAAACTGGAGTCTTGTGTCAGCAGAGGATGATGACCAGAGCAGCAGCAGAGCAGACGTGCTCGCAGACGTGCTCAGGAGGAAGTGAAGGCATGCAGAAAAGCAAGACTGCTTTTTCCCTGGACCTCTTCATGTCTGCACCACCTGAGGATGGGTCTTCCCCTCTCAGTCCTCTTTGGAAATGGTGTCAGAGGCAACTCACAGGTGTGCCTCCTAGTTAATTCCAGATCCTGTCAGGTTAAAAAAATTACCCATCGCACCCACTAATGACATTATTTGCAACTGAGTTATATGAATTCCTTTACCTCTTGTATATTAGCCACTTAATGCATATATGATTTTCATACATTTTCTTCCATTCTATAGCTTGCCTTTTTGTTTTTTAATTGCTTCTTTTACACTGCAAAAAATATCTAGCTTGATATAATTCTACTTGTTTATTTTTGCTTTTGTTTTGTGTGCTTTTGATGTCACACTTAAAAAAATCATTGTAGAGCCAGGCATGGTGGTGCACACCTTTAGTACCTGTACTCTGGAGGCAGAGGCAGGACCTCTGTGAGATTGAGGCCAGTCTGAAAAAGTTACAGGCCAGTCTGAAAAGGTTACAGGAAGACCTTGTCTCAAAAACAAAAACAAAAACAAAAACAAAAATCATTGCAAAGACTAATGTCACGGAACTCTCCTTTATGTTTACATGTTTGTTTTGTTTTTTCGTTTTGTTTTGTTCAGTGCTGAGGATTGAACCCAGGACAGGTTAAACTTCCATTCTCATCTACTACAGCCTCCGGTATATTTTCTTCTAGAAGTTTTATGACCTAAGGTCTGATACTTAAATCCTTAATCCACTTTGTGTTGATTTTTGTGTATCATGTAAGATAGGAGCTTAATTTCATTTTCTTAAAAGATAGACATAGCTTTTCCAACACTGTTTATTGAAAAGACTGATTTCCCCACTGTGTGTTTTTGGTGCTTTTGTGAAAGATTTTTTAATTTCTAAAGTTTATTAAGACTATAAATCTTCAGATTAAGGAAATTATTGAACTACAAACAGAATAAACACAGTAAGACCATACAAAGCCAATCACTATATTGCTTAGGAATAGATACATATATGATAAAACAATAAATAACTAAGACAAGATTAACCAAAATTCAGGAGAATAGTTTACATTTGGTGAAGAAAAAAGAGACCTTTCAAATCCATTAGTTTTAATTCTTTAGCTTAAGTGACCTAAACGATAAGCATTATTCTTTAAATTGTGTCTATACCAAAATGTTTACATATATGATAGATATTAGAAAATTAAGTTCATCCATTCATCTTCTGTTACTCATGATAGCTCAGCCATTCATTTTTAAAAAATATTTTGTTTAGGGGCTGGAGAGATGGCTCAGCAGTTAAAAACACTGGTTGTTCTTAGAGAAGACTCAGATTTGAATCCCAGCACCCACATGGCAGTTAAAAACTGTCCGTAACTCCAGTTCCAGGGGTCCGACAGACTCTTCTGTCCTCCGCGGGCATTGCATGACAGGGGTACACTTACCTACATGCAGGCAATACGTGCATACACATAAGATAAAAAATAATAAATGGAAAAATAAATGAGTGTATTACCTGCATGTTGGTAAGGTGCTGCCATGTCAGACCATGGAAGTCAGATGAGGCTGTAGGATCCCATGGAACTGGAATTAAGGACAGTTGTTAGCTGCCATGTGAGTGCTGGGAATTGAACCCAGGTCCTCTGCAAGAGCAGCTAGTGCTCTTAACTGCTGAGCCATCTCTCCAGCCCCTCAGCTCTTCATTTTTGAGTCACACAATCTTCCTGCTTATTCTATACCCCAGGTGTCAAGTGTTGGGATTACAGGCACATGCCATCACACTGGGCTAACACATGCGATGTCTAATAGCCCCCTCCACTAGATTATGACCTCTACAAAGGCAGGGTCTGTTTGGGCCACCATTGCCTACTCTGATTCCTCCCTATCTCCATTCCTTGACAAATGATGTGTCCCAAACCAGATCTCTCATCTTGCATCCCAACAATCTAGCTGGGTATGTCTATGTGCATAGTTATGTTGGAGCCAGATGGGGCAAAAGACGGAGCACACCTCTGGCCCACTGTATTCAAAATGGCCTGCTTTACTGGAGGGACCTGGTGCCAAGCTGGGAACAAAAGGGACTTTCTAGTACTCCAAACTTTAGTCTCCTGGAGCCAATAACTGCTTTACAAAGAGCACAAACACACACACACACACACACACACACACACACACACACACACCACACCACAAAATACCCACTATGGATTTTGTTTAATGCCCACCCCACTAATGCAGGACAATTAGTGCACCATGGGGCCAGCACTGCCAAGCTGTAGGCTTCTATAGTGACTTAGAATAAATTTGAGCCTGAGAGGTCTCACTCCTCTTGGCAGCCTGAGCGCATTCATTAGTTTTGATTCTGATCCTCTACTTCACAGAAGGTAACATGCCTTTCAAGAACCTCCAGATCCTCTGTATCCAGCACAGGGCCTGACCAAGGGTACATGTTCAGAAAATAGGCTTGCCACACAAGCCTGATGACCTGACACCTGGTACCAACACCATGCTAGATGCAATGGCTTGCATCTCTAGTCCCAGCACTCCTACTTGGTGATGGGAGGTGGGAATGGAGACTCTCCCACAGACTCATGGGTTTCCTGCTGCTGAGTGACATGAGGTAAGAACTTTTTTTAAAAAGCCCTTTCTCTGTGTGCTCTGCCATTTCATCTGACTAAATGGTAGAAGTTGGTTCTCCCAGAGAGGTGAGGGCATTCAACTAAGTTTTTGAGGGTTTCAAGGACTCCATGATGGGATCTAGTGCTTCGTTTGGGTTTCAGCACCACTTCCTAATCTCTGTCTCCATCTAAACTATATCTGTTAAGCAGACCAACTGGGCAGATGCCACAGTGTCAGCTTGACACACCTGGGAAGAAGGAGCCTCAATTAGGGATTTTCCTCTATCGGGTTGTCCTATGGACATGTCTGCGAGGCATTTTCTTAATTACTGAGTGATGTGGGAGGGCCCAGCCACTCCTGGGAAGGTGGTTCTGGGTTGCATAAGAAAGCAAGCTGAGCATAGGCCAGAGAAGCAAACCAGCAAGCAGTATTCCTCTGTGGTCTTGGCTTCAGCTTCTGTCTCCAGGTTCCTGCCCTGAGTTCCTGTCTTGACAGCCCTCTGTGATGAACTATAAGGTGTAAGGTAAAATAAACTCTTTCCTCCCCAAGTTGGTTTTGATCAGGTATTTTATCACAACAATGGAAAGCCGTGTTAGAAAAGCTGAAGGGTAAAGAAGAGGACAATGTATTAAGGGCAAGCAGCAAGAGGACCATGTGTCTGTTTACTGTTGACCTTAAGTTCAGGGGATCTGGGAATATGCTGATAAGTCCTCTGGTGCTGCCTGAGGTGGCCAGATCTCATGACTGCTCAACTGTGCTGATCACAGCTATGTGATCCATCTCGGATGCATATGACACATGTAGTTCTAGTTCTCATTTTGTTGCTCTGATAAAACACTGACCAAAAGCAACTTGGAAAGGAAATGGCTTATTTGGCTTATACTTCTAGGTCATAGCCCATCATTAAGGGAGGAACTCAAGGCAGAAACTCAAGGCAGAAACCTGAAACAGAAACCAAGGGGGAAAGCTGCTCCCTGACTGGCTCTCTGGCTCTCTCACTGGGTCATGTTTAGCTAGCAACCCAGGAACACCTGTCTAGGGATTGGTACCACCCACAGCAGATGTGGCCCTCCTACATCAATTAACAATCAAGACAGTGTCTCACAGATATTGACCAACCTGATAAAGAATCTTTTCAGGTAATTTTAGGCTGTGTTGACAGTTAATGCTAACAAGGTGGTCAGATTTCATGACTGATCAGATGCACATCTATGTGATCCATCTCTGATGGATCAGCTCGGACAGTTGTCGAAGCACACCAGGACCATATATAACCTTCCTACCTACATCTCTACAGCTTCTCACCTATGGGCTTGTGCTGATGACTCACTAGGTGGGAATGTTTGGTGTAAGCTTCCATAGTTATCATACTGGTAGAAATAATTCCTTGGGAGGGATTCCATCCTGGGCTCCAAAGCCCTGGTGTTCTTGCTCTCTAGCGAGCATTTGTGAACTGCTCAGGCAAGAAAGGGACTTACTGGCAGTCCACCTGGCTCACCAGAGTATACTGTAATCTGAAAGTTAGAAAGAATTGGGGCCAAGTTGGGGATATCCCAAAGTCATAGGAATCTTTGAGGTAGAGAGATAACTTGGGCTTCAATGAAAGGCACACCTGGGACCAATAACATTTCCTGCTGGAAAGTACTGTTGGGGACCAGAATAAGGCATTGTTGGGGCACTGATGTAGGACATCTGCATTCCACTGGAAGCTGAAACTGGCTGCCCACTGGAGTCATCATAATCACACTGAGGTAGAATGCCAGGCTCTCTTACAGGTATCATCTAGGGCCTCTTGTGAATCACCTTCCTACAGGGGAGGGAGACCCTCTCTGTCAGTACATCTGGGAAGGTGTGGGAGTTGCTTAGGATCAGTAATTCACACTTTACTCAGGTGGTACATACTGAACTGTGACTCCCCCTCACCCACATTCTGAGTGCCTCAGTAGACACTCAGTGGGCCCTCAACATCTCTAGGCCCCGAGAAAAGTATTGAATGCCTGATGGCCTGTGGTTCTAAGAAGCGTGCAGTCCACTGTTTCTGGATGATAGAGTCACATCCAGAATTGGTGCTAACTTCTTATTATGTGAGAAGTCAAAATATGCAACTGGCTCCTCTCTACCATTAGGCTAGCTGTACACATTGGGACTCAGGAGGCCCAGACCTGCTTCAGACCAGAGGGGAGGCTGGCCCCTGCAGTGCTGACGAAGACAGGTCCCAACCCCAGTGTGAATGCCTCTGTGAAAAGTTTTTGTCTTTATATAATTGGGTTTATTTCTGGAAAGCCCATCTTTTTATTTAATTTCTCTTTTGATATTTGGGAATGTTTCTTTGGTGAAAACAATAGTACAAGTGAAATCATCCTTCAAAAATATCTTCTATCATCCATTCATATTCTTTGTTTTTCATGGATGTTTCAAAGTAAAATT
>NW_008332065.1:1118417-1127212 GCF_000622305.1 Nannospalax galili | reverse complement strand
AGGGGTGTATGTGACATGCTGATTATGTAATACAATAAAATAAATAGAGCCACAGATTCTGAGTTTTTACTACCAAGCATTTTTAGTGGTGAAAAATTATCCTTATATATTTTCTAAACATGTTAACTAATTATTTAGTTTGTCCATTGCACCCATTGTATTAGATGAAGTATTTTTCTCCATGGAAGTCATTTGTGCAATATCAATATAAAATGTCAGGATAAGAGACTAAACTTAGTAACAGCAATTCTAATCTCAAGAGTAGTATAAGATTGTAGGAAATGCTGTTGCTGCATTATATTAATTTACAGCACTAATGGCAGAGATGATACAGCTTGATGACACTTGCCTGTGGCTTTCCTTATATAGCAGTGGGCAGTTGGTGGCACAAGTGGCAATAACAAGCTGTATATCTTAGCGTGATATAACTACTATTTTAAGATCCGTCTCTGAAACCTAAGCAGATCAAAGGAATTGAATTTGATCTGTTAGTATCAAACTACAAATTCTCCTCATTGCTTTTTACTAGAGCCCTGATAAACAAAAGTATTCAATTACTTTTTAAAAATTAAATGAATTTGCATATGAAATTTTGTTTTTCAAAATGTCATATTGACATTAACATATAATGATGCAATTATTTGTAAAAACAAAAATAAGAAAGATGCTAAAAAAGCTATTCTTGATCTAGAATACAAATTCTAGATAAACAATGGAATTCGACTGAATGATAGATTCTAAAATTTTTTAAAAAATCCCAATATAGTTACAGCTATGAACTAATTAAATATTCTCTGAGAGTTCAACTGATACTGGAAGACAAGGGTATCTAAAGACTAGTATATGACTGGAAACTTGTTATTGATTTGCTAATTATCTTACCATTTCATTTATCAGTAATCTCAAAGCACTTATTTTCTGTTTTTACAGAACTGGGTGATTCAAATATTTTAAAGTTGAATACTTTGGCTCATTTCAATCCCAATTAACCCTCTAATCTATATGAGAGTTTAAAAAGAGCTTCTAAAGTGGTAATGAAACTTGTTCACTATCACCAATTGCTCTCAATATACTTCCTGGTGGACACTCCTTAGGAAAAAAACTTCCAAGATGTTTTCTAAAAACTAAAAAAATTAAATTTGGTAACAAAAACTTACATAACCTTTAGTCAACAATGTGTATGAATTAATGATGTACCGGAAGTTTTTAAAAATAAGAAGTTTTATTTATCATTTTTATTTTATGTGTGTGAACGTATTGCCTGCATGTATGTAAGTGCACCTGTGTCATGCAATGCCTGAGGAGGTCAGAAGAGGGCGTAAGATCCCCCTGGAACTGGTCCTCTGCAAGAGCAGTCATTGCTCTTAACCACTGAACCATCTCTCCAGCCCTGTACTGGAAGTTTTTGAGACTGCAAAGAATAATATTCATTATGCAGTTCAGTTGAGCCTGGGTATATTTAATTCAACACTTTTTGAAGATATCTTGAGAAACAGAAGTCACCGATGATCTGATAGTAGCAAACACCAAATACATGAATCCCTCAATTGTATATTGCTAACAATTTTGACACATTTTACAGTAACTTTGGGAGATGGGGAGGAGGGATTATGGTAAATGAGGATGATATATTTTGATTACCAATAATATTCTCTTATCCATATAATTATTTCTTTCCTTAGCAAATCAGAACCAAAGGATAAATATGTACATCTGATATCTAAGACTTTTTCAGACTTGTGTTAGGCTATTGTCAATTATGGGTAATATCATGGTAGCCTGTTGCATTTCATGATCTGTGCTGAACCTTTGAAAGACTGACAGAATGAATGTCTATGCATATGAAGAATACTAATTTTTTATCTTTCATCTTTTAATTTTTATTTTATGCATATGAGTGTTTTACCTTCATGTATGTAGGTGCACCCATGTTGTGCACTGCCCACAGAGACCAGAAGTAGGTGGCAGATCCCCTGGAACTGGAGTTGCAGACTGTTATTAGCTGCCATATGGGTGCTGGCACCTGAACCTGGGTCCTCTACAAGAACAGCCATTGAGCCCTCTCTCCAGCCCTGTTTTTTTTTTTTAATTTATTTATTTTTATTTTTTTGTGTATGAGTGTTTTGCCTACAGCTATGCATGTGCACTGTGGCACTGTGTGTGTGCCTAGTGTCCAAAGAGGCAAGAAGATGGCATTGGATTCCCTGGAATTGAAGTTACAGATGGTTGTTAACTGCCATGTGGATGCTGGGAACTGAACCTAGGTCCTCTGCAAGAGCAGCCAGTGCTCTTATAACTGCTGAACAATCTCTCCAAACCCGTGTGTGTGTGTGTGTGTGTGTGTGTGTATGCTATGTTCAGTAAAACCACAGGAATTTTTGTAATTTAAAAATTGCTTTCTAAAAAGCCAGCTGAAAGTTTTAATGGATGCATGTTCAGTGTGTTAGTGAAAGGCTTTCATTTACCATAAACGAAATCCCAGTATAACTTTAAAAAACTGAACATCATATAACTGCTGAACAGATTCTTTGTACATACAGGTTTGCAAGTGGGTAGAGTAACAACTAATTTCTGCTTTCCTTGATAGCTGATGAGTTTTTAAGTAAATGTCACTGTAAAATATAATTCAACTTTAGGCACATTGAAAGAAATGACCTAGAATTGAGGAAATACATTATGTCTCAACTTTTTTGTATGTCATTCTGAATCCAAAAGTCATTTCTATGCCGGGGAATTTGAGGGCAGGGCAGAGGAAGGAGTATGGGGAGGGTAACTAATACTAAAGGTAGTTAGAAAAAAGCCTTATGGAAATCTAACACTGTAGAAGCATCTTAAAGTATACACATACACATTATAAAAAGAGATTAAAAGGAGTTACCTTGTAACAGGGGACATTGCCTCTACTAGACATCAGAGACTAGCAAAGTAAAACCCCAGTGATAGGAATGAGCTCTCTTTTGAAGCTGTTAATCAAGGGTCCCAGAGACCCTCAAATAATAATGACCATTGCCGCTGCTCTTGGCTACCCACCAGAACTTGACAGTAAACTCTATTGCTGAAGACACTTTATACATGAGCTGTAGAATAAACAAGGAGAAATCAAGCTGGTGCTGACTTCAAAGCTTCATCTCTACTGGTTAGCTTTCACAGTGGTAGAAGGTACTATGCATGCTCCCGAAAGAAAATTATGAACCTTACTCAGCTGTGAATCCTGTGAATTACAACAACAAATGGCCTGGCACAATATGTCCACTAGTGCAATAGTGGCACAAATATTATGGAAACAACCAACTTTCTAAATGGATGTAAGGTTCACTTTTTAAGATGGAGCCCATACCTGACATTGCTATCATGCCTAGGAACCTGTGGCTAGAAAGGCCACGGACTATAAGGGGAGGCCTAATACTATTATTCTGCCAAATAGATATAGTATTAAGCCAATTCCCTAATGATTTGGTATACCTATTATTAATGCACTGCTCAATTCTCATCAGAAAAGCTTCTTTTTGCAGCAGATGGAGATCAACATAGCGACCCACAACTGGTCAACATGCAGAGTAAGAGACTGCAGAGCGTTCAGTCCTAAATGGTACATCTGTATCACAGCCTCTCCTCCCAAGGCTCAGAAATCATCTTGGAAGAGAGTGCAGAAAGATTGTAAGAACCAGAGGCAGTTAATGACCACAAAGAAAGAGTGTTTTATGGAAACAGCAGGGAAGTTGCACATATGAACTCACAGTGTTGGTGGGAGCATACGTAAGTCCCATGTAAGCTCAAGTCAGACAAAATCCAAACATACACACCCGGAGGTGGATAAGAAACCCTAACCCTATCTGAGAAACTGTTGACATCCGATGGCTGCTGGGAGGGAAAGAGTCCAGATGAGATTCCTAGCCAGTAGATACTATCTTTGAGGACTTGTGGGAGCCACTGTTGCAAATATTTCTCTCTTAAATAGGCATATGCTGGGCCATTGTGGACTTGTTATTACAATCAGTTTGTCTCCTCACCTTGATAAGGATGTCATGAAGTGGGGAAGGTCAGAGTAGATTAATAATATGATTAAAGTGTTGAATAGATAAGATCCATAAAAATGGACAGAGCTGGAATTAATTCATCTGGGGAAAATAATTGCCTCTTAATACTTAAAGCATTTTTGTAAGATAAAGGCATATCAAGCAGGGCATGATGGTGCACAACTTTAATCCCAGCACTTGGGAGGCAGAGGCAGAGGGATCTCTGTGAGTTCAAGGCCAGCCTGATCTACATAGGGAGTTCAAGGTCAGCCAGGGCTGGATCTTGAGATTTTATGTCAAAAAAGTAGACAAAATTTAATTTCTCTTCTCTGAAAAATAACTTGAAAGCTAAAATATTGTATTGACATAAGAATTTGCTAGTATAAATGTTTGTTAAATAGTAAAATAACGTTTTTGAAAGTTAAGAAGTTTCCTTTGTTGATGATTTTTCCAAAGAAAAATTGACATAAATCAATTAGGTTTGGTTAAGCAGCAGTTGCCCATGCAGTTGTGGGACTAGAAATGCTAACTAAGTTAGTGAGATCTGTTTTCTGTTTTCAGCTCTACAGTTCTCTGGCTAATTCCTTTAATCATAAAAGAGGTAAAAGATTTTAATCTAAATCTATTTTATTATTTTAATCTAAATATGCTGACTACATGGATCTAAAGTATGTATTGCCTGTGTGTAGGTAAGCGCACCTGTGTCATGCAATGCCCACGGAGGACAGAAGAGGCCATCGGATCCCCTGGAACTGGAGTTATGGACAGTTGTTAGCTGCCATGTGGGTGCTGGGATACGAACAACCAGTATTCTTAACCGCTGAGCCATTGCTCCAGCCCCGAAACATCCTTTTTTTTTTTTTTGAGACAGGGTCTCCCTGTAGCCCCAGCTGGCCTGGAACTCCCTGTGTAGACTAGGTTGGCCTTGTTCTCACAGAGATCTGCCTGCCTCTCCCTCTTGAGTGCTGGGATCAAAGGTGTGTGTCACCACACCCGGCTCTTTTTAACATTCTTATCTGTAGTTACCTGTAGTATTTTTTATGAATCTTAATGAATTCATGTGTACTTTTGGAAATATGTGATATCCTTGCATATTTGTATATCTTCAAATTACATAAATATAACTTGTTTCTCTTGTCTTTTCCACAAAGCACTGTGTCCCTAAGGTCTTAGTCACACAGCATTCTGTAGTGAGCTTCATACCGTCCTTCCTTTGAATGGACAGCAAGGTTGCTTCAGAGACCTTGCTTTCATAAACTGTGCTGTGGAAAATATATTATTTTACATGATGCTCTCTTAGTCTCCCTTTCTTGTCATCATGGGATCAGATAGTAACACAGAACATGGACAGTTACTTTGCCAGTTCTACAAAATGGCAACAATAAATGAAAAGGAGCTTTTTCCTTATCAACGCTCAGTGTTACTGAACTGGGTCATTTCCCCTCAACTGATTGGAGTAAAACAGCACCTCACTTCTGGTTTTCTGCTTTACTTATTGAAATACTTGTAATTTATTCTTACATTTTACCCTTTTCTCTCTCTTTCCAGGGTTTTCAGTTTTATTGATTCTAGGCATGCCCTCCACAGTGCAGCTATTATTCCATCGTCTATACCACATATATCTGTTCATTCTTCTACTTGTCTATTACAAGTGACATTTTGGTTGGAACTGCAGTAAATTTATCAAGCAATTTAGGGATAGCTGATGTCCTTACATTGTTATTGCACTCTATCTAAAGGCAGCTCTCCATTCATTCAAATCTCCTTTAATGTCATTTTGCGGGATTTTAAGTTTTCTCCAAAGAAGGTTAAGGTATTAATGATATCTAATATGTGGCTGTCCCTGTACAAGTTGGCATTATTAGTAATTCAATGCACATGTTCTATATTAGTCCTGTTTGTGCCCTTTATGTCTGTAGTGCTTACAAGTTTCTCAAGACTAAAAGGTCTTTGTAATTTCATCTGATCAGTGTCTACAAGGCTCTATGTAAAGACAGATACTGATATGTCCTTTTGATTAAACACTTATTTTACTCTTTTAAAATACCTCTAACGAAATAACTTCTAAGAGGTTATTCTTTTTAAAATAAGTTGCCCAATCAACAACACACTTGTTGTTAGCTATTCTAAATAATAGAATAGCTCAGCTTCTCTTTTGTGTTACAAGAATTTTAATGATGGGGCTGGAGAGCTGGCTCAGCAACTAAGACCACCAGCTGCTTTTGCAGAAGAAATGGGGTTGGTTCCCAGCACCCACATGGCAGCTAACAGCCATCTGTAACTCCAGTTCCGTGGGACCGATACCTTCTTCTGATCTCCCCGGGCACTGCGCAGCACAGGTGCACCTACGTACATGCAGGCATAACACTCATACACATAAAATAAAAATAAATTTGTAAAAAGAATGCTAATGACTTCCTACCATACTCTCAGGTGCCCTAGTGTCATCTCGGAATAGCTAAGATTCTGATAAGAACTGCATCCATAACACTTTAAAAATGTTTTTCCACGGTGTTGGTACCTGCACTGATGGAACACCAGGAATGGTGATTGCAGGAGTCTGAGCCGTAGCAACAAAACTGGAGTAGGGTCATGATGCCTTTCACTGCCAGGCACTCACAGCCAAATGAAATGACAAAGTAAAGTGGAACTAAAATGCTAGTTTTATTTATTAAAGAATATCTTTGCCAGGCATGGTGGTGCATTCCTAGTCTCAGCACTTGGGAATCTGAAGCAAGAAGATTGTAAGTTCAGGGCCATCCTGGCAAAGTAGTGAGAATCTGTACAGAGAGAGAGAGAGAGAGAGAGAGAGAGAGAGAGAGAGAGAGAGAGAGAGAAAGCAAAACAAAAACAAAAAAACAAAAAAAATCTTCCTAGGGCATGAAAACGTTTTCTTCAGTTTTGTGACAAAAGTAAAAAGTGTGCTTGATAAAATATGATAACCATCTTAACAAAGAACACCTATGTCATTTAAAAAAAAACTTTCATCACTACTAAAAGCTGACTTAGCCATTTTGTTTTCATGGACAGTCATCCCTACTTGAAAGAACAATTGGTTGACTAATTCTCATCATTCAGACTTTGATAGTTTGCTAATGATTTTAAAAATAAAAAAGTGAGCTCATAATTTTTAAAAAACCTGATAATATTTGGTTCCAATAAAAAAAATTTAAAGCAGAGCTGGACAGACGGCTCCACATGGAGAGATGGCTCAGCGGTTAAGAGCACTGACTGCTTTTTCGGAGGACCCAGATTTGATTCCCAGCACCCACATGGCAGCTAACAGCCGTCTGTAACTCCAGAAGCTTGGAAAAGGTGATCACTGGAGTCCCCTGTCCAACTTGGAGCCAGCAACATCTCTTAAAAGTCTCTCTCCCAGAAGTTGTTTACTGTTTACACAACTCTGAGAGGGGCCTTCTGAGTCTTGTAAAATTCATGAACATCCTGAGTCTTAAAAGGTTCTTGTGGGGGCTGGAGAGATGACTCAGAGGTTAAGAACACTGACTGTTCTTGCAGAAGACCCAGGTTCAAATCCCAACACCTACATGGCAGCTAACAGCTGTTTGTAATTCCAGTTCCAGGGCATCTGACAGTCTCTTCTGTCCTCCGCAGGTATTGGACAACACAAGTGCACTTACCTACATGCAGACAATACATGCATACACATAAAATAAAAATAATAACTAAAACATTTAGAAAAAAAGTTCTTATAAATCTGGTGAGTCTCTGGATCCCTCCAAAAGGAAATGTTTGGGGTAAACAGCCATACACACAGCAACATATCACAATAGATTGATTATGGAAATAGGTAGGAGAATCCAGACATCTTCTATCAAACCAAGATGAAAGAATGAAGAGTAATAGCATTGCAAATACCATTGCAAAATGAAGAGTAATACCATTCTTTTAATGTTTCTGTTTTAGAAAATAGAGCTTTTCACAAACTGTTATTTATGTCAATACAAAATTAACTTATTTTGTTATTTTTAAATGAGGAATACAGAAATGTTTTCAAAATCTGTTTCAATTTATAATAGCAAATAATAGTAGACATAACACATTCAAAAGAGCTTTGGGTCCTGAGTGACTTTTAAGAGTGTGAATGCCCTTACTTCACAGAATTAGAAAAATCCATCCTTAAATTCATATGGAAGCACAAAAGACCCCAGATAGCCAAAGCATCCCTGAGCACAAAGAGGAACACTGGGGGGATTACTACACCAGATCTCAAAGTATACTACAGAGCCATAGTCATAAAAACAGCATGGTACCAGCACAAAACAGACAAATAGATCAATGGAACATCACTGAAGATCCAAACCTGAGTACAAAAAATTTCAGCCCCTGATATTTGACAAAGGCACCAGGAACACACAATGGAGGAAAGACAGCATCTTCAACAAATGGTGCTGGCAAAACTGAATCTCCACCTGTAGAAGAATGAAACTAGATCCTTATCTTTCGCCTTGCAAAAAGTCATCTCCAAATGGATCAAAGGCCTCAATGTGAAACTGGAAACCCTGAAACTATTAGAAGAAAATATTGGCAGTAACTTACAGGATATATGTGTAGGAAAGGATTTTCTGAATCAGACAGAAGTTGCTCAGGAATTAAGGTCAGCAATTAATAAGTGGGACCCCATTAAACAAAAAGTTTCTGTACAATAAAAGAAACAATCAAAAAGAGAAATCCCACAGAATGGGAAAAAATCTTCACCAGTGACACATCTGACAGAGGTTTAACATCCAGAATATATAAAGAACTCAAAAAACAAAGAAT
>NW_008332065.1:1117584-1118067 GCF_000622305.1 Nannospalax galili | reverse complement strand
AAAGGACTCATCCTATTGTAGAGACACTTGTACAACCATGTTTGTTGTTGCTCTTTTCACAATAGCTAAGAGATGGAAGTAACCAAAGTGTCCCTCAACTGACGAGTGGTTAACAAAAATGTGGTATATTTACACAATGGAGTTCTATTCAGCAGTAAAGAAAGATGAAATAATGAATTTTGTAGGTAAATGGATCTAGAAACTGTTATATTAGTAACATAGACTCAGAAAAACAAATGACATATGTTTTCCCTCATATGTCGGTTGTAGTATGAAATCCTTTTAAATTCCAGGTCCTTTTAATAAGATGATGCTATACAGCAGTCCCTTCTACATGAAATAACTACCATCATCACGACTTCAGCTGAGCCTGATCTCTAAACATAGTCACAATTGGGCTTGTTGACGGTTGTGCTCATTCGTTAAAGGAGTGCCAAGCACGGTCACTGGACTGTCACCTGAGGATCCAGCCACTCTTCCCAG
>NW_008332065.1:1103974-1117475 GCF_000622305.1 Nannospalax galili | reverse complement strand
AACATTTGAAAATTGCCCTGTTCTGACTTTTTCTAGTTCCCTGTCTAGAACTTGTAATGATAATTACTCTTGCCTTTACCTTTACCTCTTCTCCCATTCATGATTCAAGGACTTTCTTCTCCCCTTAGATACAAAAGTTATGCAATTTGGGAGTCTTTTAGATAGACCTACTGAAGTGGTACTCCAATTGCCTCACCCTGAGTCCCTGTTCAGCGTGGATGAAGCCAGAGTCGTCTGTGTCCCTATTCCCTATTGGCAATTTGGGTAACCCCTTCAGAGGATGGTATGATAAGAATAGGAAGTAGGAATTGGCAAGGCAGTTAGGGTAAAAAGACCTCAAAGAAATGTAGCCAGTTTCTTCACTAAAATCAAAAATATTTGGGAGCTTGTATCTTACCCTTAAAAGATTTTAGGATTACCTCTTCAGAGGGGGGAATGTTGGAGGGGGAGAGTGAGCATGGATTTGATCAAAACACCTTATATGCAGCATGTATGAAATTCTCAAAGTTTTTGTAAAAGTTTTTTAAAAAAAGACAGTAGTTTACTCAGCTTAAAAAAAAAAAAGAGTGTGAATGTCCTGAGACCAGTGAGTTTGAGAGCCACTGCTCTGGGAGCAGATATGCTGAGCAAAGGATCAATGTCTTCACTGTAGTCAATGTTTGCAGATATCTGGATGCATAAAAATGTACCAGATTGTTTTAAGAGCATTAAAAAAAATGTGATCTGATTCCTGTGTTGCTTAGAGGCGCTTTAAATACAACATTCTGGAAAGTCTTTTCTGGGGGTAGTTACAGTTTAATCAGATTGATGCAGGAAGTATTAGTAAAAACAGTCAATCAAAGTGCCAGTGCCAGTACAGGGAGAGGAGAAAGTATGTCATCAATCTCAGACTGGAAGAGCCAGAGAAGAGGTCAGTGTGTCTGTGGTAGAACAGGCAGGAGGGTAGGCAATGCAAGAGAAGGCTAGAGACCTGGCAGAGGACAAGGGCCTTGGTATCTGATTTGGATTAACTACTGTCCAGTGGGAATTCTGAAGTAAAGAAATATATATTTAGATATTAGTAATGTCCTCTGACTATGGTGTGACGGGTAGATTGCCGGGTGGAGAGAGTGGAGGCAGCAGTTAGATGGCCAAGCACCAAGAGGAGCCAAGCAACGTGGCTAAAGTGATGGAAATGGAGATTGAGAAAAAGTAACAGACCCCAGTCATTGGTGGTAGCAATAGGACCCAGAGGTGGAATCATAGGAGATGAAGAGAAGAATCAAGGGTGATGCTAAGATTTTTACTAGAGCAACCAAATGATTGGGTGTGTTTGCTGCTGAGAGGGACCATCTTTCTGCAATTCACACCCCCACATTCCCCATTCCCTCACAAATCTCCATTAACTTAGCCTAGAAAAAAAGCCAAGAATTGAGAAAACTCTAAATCTCTATTGACTCCTCAACTATACCTGAACAATAGAATATAATGTATGGCCAAGCTATTCATGATCACTATCACGATTTATGATCCAAAACAGGTAGTTTTAGCCTGGCCATGTGATACTACTACAATTTCCTGGTTAATTTTCCTTCTTACTCTCCTTAATAACTTTTTTATATTTTGTCTTTCCTTTTACCTTCATCACCAATCTGTTCATTTTTCCCAGCTAATAATGACCTCATTTCCCATTTCAACCAAAGGTGAATTCTACATCTGACCACATCTGCCAAAAGCTGAGCCATCTAGCCTTTCATTGTTGGCAAAGCACGAATATCTGATCTCTACCTAAGACACCGCCTGCATCGAACTCTGGGTGCCTTCTTTGTTTATTTGTGAACATTGTTCTTCAAGATAACACCTATCTTCTGAGTCATTGGTTGCCTTGTGTGGCACCCAATTAGGGCATTCACTCGTTTCGTTCCACTGAAATTACCTCTGTGAAGACCATCAGTGACCCTCACAATGTCAGTATGTAATACTTCTCAGACTTCAAGTGACTCAACTTCTCACAGCATTTGTCAGAGCAGATCACACCCTTCTCCTTGGACTGCTCCTTCCCGTCGGCCAGGCATCATCCTCTCTTAGTTCTGGTGTATCAGACACTCTTCCCTTAGTCTCTTCGGTCACTTATTCCCTGTCTTCCCATCCAGTAAATGTTGGAGCCCCAGAGCTTAGTCGTTGGCTCTCTTTATCCTTTCTAACTACTCTTACCCCTTTTTAATCTCATCAAGGTTTATGGGTTTAAAAACTAATCGTGCACTGGTGAATTCCCATTAGTATCTTCCATCTGACTTCTTCCTCAAAACACAGACTCTTCTACTCAACAACCACCTGAAATTACCATCTGGTTTTTTGTAGTTATTTCAACCTTAATATCCAACTGAGCTCCCGTGTTTCCCTGCCCTAAACACATCTATTTCGTCTGTAGCATTTATTATATCAACACTATAATTTCATTTTGCTGAAGTCAAAACCTTGCAGTTACCGTGCCTCTTCTCCTGCCCAATACACTAGTAAAATCCCAGTGGCTCCAGCTTCAAAAAGCACATCACTTCTCAATAAATGATTGCCATCATTCTGGTTCAAGACATCACCATTTCTTGCCTGCACCCTCCTAATTAGTATCCCTGCTTCTGACTTTATCTTGTTATAGAATATCACAACAGAATGATTCAGTTAAAGTATAATTTTAATAGCGTCTGTTTAAATTCTTCCAACAGCTTCCCATTTCACTGAATAAGAATCCTCACTGTAGACTCCAATAAATGATTTGGCCCCTTGTCAACACTTCAGCTTTGTTTTCTAATATGTTTCCCTTTGAACCCTACTTCTCATCTCCATTTCAGCAGC
This sequence comes from Nannospalax galili, assembly GCF_000622305.1. Lineage (NCBI taxonomy): Eukaryota > Metazoa > Chordata > Mammalia > Rodentia > Spalacidae > Nannospalax > Nannospalax galili. The sequence continues at coordinate 1,114,643 of NW_008332065.1, read as the reverse complement.
AATGGATTTGTCCCTTGTGCACATCAAACACACTCCTAATTTAGGGTCCTTTCCACTTATGGTTCTGTCCATCTGGAATGTTCTTCTTTCAGATATTGACATGGCTTATTTCCTTACTTCGCTCAGGTTTCTGCTTGAATATCATCTTATCATAAAAATATCCCCCATGAACACTCTTCAATGTCCAGATAAAGATATAGAATTGAACAAATGCATTTTCCCCACTCCCTGCTCAAATTCACCAAATGTTCATTAATGAATATATCTTACCCACCAAACTCACAAAGAGAGTAAAAGAAGAGACATCAGTGACAAAATGGGAAAGAAGTTTGAAGGAAGTCATAACAGAAAACACACACACACACACACACACACACACACACACACTATTAGTTATCCATTCCTCTGATCTGGCTTTTTCTCAATAGCATTTAATCTATTAAGTGTAAATAAATATAAACACACAATGTGTTTATTATTTATTGTCTATTCCCCTCTGCCACCAAATATAGTCTGTATGACAGCAATCTTTCCAGGTTTGTTTAATGAATTAAATTCAATACAAGTTTGGACTGAATAACTTAGGCCTGGGTGAAGTGCAGGTTGAAGGGTCTGTGAGAGGCAAGGGAACCAAGAGTTCAAATCTAGGCATTAATATGAGAGCCCAGTGCTGATGCCAACTGGGAATTTGATATCTGGAGATAAAGGAAGAGATCCAGGGTTAAGGATATCAACTTTGAAGTCATTAACACTTTAACTAAATGAGACCATCTAGAGGGAATCTGAACACAAAAAGGAGAAAAGTAGAGCTCTGAGCCCTGGAAGACAGCACAGTTTAGAGGTCAGGCAGAACAGTGACTTTCAATCCCTTGTAATCATATACTAGTATCAGTAAGAAGAAAAAGAACTAACTTAAACAGAGGTTTATATATTTATTCATAAATTATGCATACATATGATTGTGAACATATATTATTACATTATAAAATACACAGACACAGATATTGAAACAGAATGAGTGGAAGGACTTCCAGTTAAAGAGGAAGTATTGAACACATGTGCTTTTCAGCTCCCTCTTGAAGGCTTACTACAGTAAATGGAGTTTTAAAAATAAGGTATAAGCCCTCAAGGACTTCAGGACAGGGGAACAAGAACCAAATTGATTGAGAAAGCTTGAAAGAAGAAAGAAAAATGGAAACTGACTCACTGGACCCGGGAAAGCTAAGGCTTCTGTGGGGGAAAGCAGAGGTCAAATCTGGTTTACACTGTAGAATCCACAGAAGCTCCTGCCACTGAGGCTCAGGAATTGGTGTCTGTGGCACTTCTGCTGGTGGAAGTGTCGGGGGTAATAATAAACATGGCTGACTGCTCATTTGAGAAGCAGTTATTCCCTCAGACCCCTCCACCACTGTACACTGCCCAGTGACTAGTTTGCTACCACATAGCAGCAGATGGCAGATTTATTTTCCTGAGAGTGTTAAACAGGGGGCCTTGACAAGAGGATGACAGGCATACTTAAGGGTGGAAATTCCAAATGGAACACAGGTTTATTAAGTTAAAGCCAATATCAGACTGCTTATACTGAAATAGCAAAAAGGATCTCAAGTTTTAAGGAGATGTGGCGGCAAATAACCAAAAGAACCTTATTCAGATGTGTAGCAATGATTGCCAATGGAGTTCACTCACATAGAGGGAACTTTACAGTAATGGATGCCATATAACATTCGTTTCATTACTTATAGCCATTTCAAATATTTATTTCTGTTTCTTTTAAAGTACATGGATTGTTTGAACATTATCTTGGTACACAAATGCAGACTTTTTAAAGTAATTGCGTTTTTGTATCCTGGGTTGGAAGTAGGCATAAATATTGATTTCTTATGCACTATGCAACAGTGACACAGAGACTGTCTTGAGTACTATGGCATTATCAAAACTTATTTCCACATTTCTCATAATATATGTATATGTCTACAGAAACAATCTGTCGAGACGTAATAATAATATCTTGCTTTTGTAACATTTCACTTTTAAATATACACGTCTCAGTTTTACAACATAGTCTCTACCTCATTCACAGCAAAACTGTCTTTGATTTTGCAAATTGTCATTTTTTTTTTTACTGAGATGTCTTATCTGTCAGAAAAGGAGTCCTTATCTTTTAAGAGCTACCTTGAATATGACTTCCTCTTTAAAGGTCTCCTTCACTCCCTCAGCTGTTATTGCTCCATGGTTTGTTTAATACAGCATCTTACTTAGACCTTCATTGCTGAAATTTCTACACTGGCTTATGATTAGACCAGATCCTATGTCATTTATACGTGTAGTCTGCTAAGCTACCATCATGGACACTCAGTAGTCATTCAGTGAGTGTTCAAATGGATTTTTGAAAAAGGTTTTGTGTTTATTATCTCCTTTGATTTTCCAAGATTCAATCAGTCACTAGATATGTCATTCTAAATATTTGTCACATCCATGGATTTCATCTATGCCAATATCTTCTGCCAAGAATTCATGCTTCTGCTGGTTTTGCTGGGGCTATTAACATTCTAATCTGATTTTGGTATCTACTGTGACTGTTTTCAAATACTTTATTTGCTCATTAGAATGATTTATTCAGACATGATATTTTCACTTTACCTTACAGCTTTTATAGGGGCTACATCTGTGTCTACAAGTGACAGAATATAAGTCGGTGTATTTAACTCCTGCCTTAAGCAATTATAAACTGGGTGAAACCATTTTTAAACACTTGGACAATAGGCAGTACAGTCCTGTTGACCCCTAACAGGCCTTCTGACTGTCCCACTTGCTGCCTAGAGTTTCCAGGTATAGCAAGGTAAGAGAAAATCAAAACAATGCCTGGCAGACTTCCTCGGTTGAAGAGACAGAACTTGGGTCCAGAGAGATGAAAGCGGTTAGAAAGTGTGAAGCAAATATGGAACACATGAAAGGTTTGGCATGAAGTTAGAGAAAGGGCACTACAGAGACCTCCCAAGTGTTTGTCGCAAGTCTTCTGGCTGAGTACTGATCTGTGACTGCACAGCAGGATTATTTACTGGGAAAGAAACTACCTTTGGGAAGGAATAATCTGGACAGCTCTCAAGTTCACACAGGTAAGCACTAGCTGGTGTTCCAACTGCTAGAGTACAACAACTGTAATGCATGTGATAGGTAGAGAATGGGCGGGAGCGAGCGGCACGGATGGAGAGCACGAGCGGATGGATGAAGGCACTGAGGCACAGATGGAATTCTCAGTGGGACACAGATTTATTTCGCACGGGGCACCTTTCCCTCGGGAAGGGAAAGATGTCAGCTCACGGGTTGTGAGCTGGGACTTTACATATGGGGGCTTTAGGGTGTGGAAGGGGGAATGTTTGGGGGAGAAATCAGGGAGGGGGAAGCAGGTAGGATTAGGGTGTGGAAGTGTCTTCTTTTTCCTCTTAAGATAAGAGAAACTCTGCTTATCTTTGGAGGTCAGAGGAAAGGCAGGCTGCTTCTCAGCAGAATTTGTCCTTCTTGACCTCAAAGGTCAAGGTGCTTATCAGCTAAGTTCCCTTTTCCAGGCTCCAAAGTCTGTAGGTCCCTGTTGGGGAGAGGGGGGCTGCTATTGGAACCCTAACAGCATGGACATTAAGTATGGTCTCAGAAGGGCAGTATCTCAGGAATGGGGGACCCATTAGCCTAGGCTAAATGTTATTCTCTACCTGCCTCACAAAGCTTAAAATGACTAAGCTGATACCAAGAAATAAAGCCCAATAGTTGAGTATAAGACTCTAGCATCCATTATTGTAAAGTTAATAACATTACCATTCAGCTGAACATTTCTAAGTATGCAAAGAAGCAAGAAAATATAAGTCATAATCAAGAGAAAAAACCAACCAATACATAATATACAGAGATGACAGAGATGTAGATGGATATATCAGAGGGCTGAAGGAAACACAAACATGATGAGAAAAATGAAAGATATGTTTCAAAAAAAAAACAAACTTGCACCTGTGAAAAATACATGCTCTGAAATGAGAAGAAATGGAATGAGATTAATAGCTCATTATGCACTGCAGAACAGAAAGGCTGACAAGTTGGATGGCAGTATCAGAACCCACAGAGTAAAATAAACTGAGGTGATTAAAGAGGAAAGATTAGAGCAATGGGCTAAGTGGTAGTTAATTTTTTCATTGTCAACTGGACTAAATTTACACTCTCCATGGAACCACACCTCTGGGTGTGTATATGAGTGTGTTTCCAGAAAGATTTAACTGAGGAGGGAAGACCCACTCTGAATGTGCATGGGTCAAGACTGAGCAAAAAGGAGGAAGTGAACATCAGCATTCAGCATTCTCAGCTTCCTGATCGCAGATGTGATAAGCTCCTGCTATCCCAACCAGAGCCATTCTGGCTACCATGTCTTTCCATGGACTGTACCCTAAAACTGTGATCCAAAAAAAACCTTTCCTTCTCTAAGCTGCTTTTGTCACAGCAACTAGAAAAGTAATTCAAGCTGTGACACAGTATGAAACTTAATATATATGGAATTGGAATATCATAAAGGGAAAGTGCACAAAAACATTTTCAAAAAAATGGTCAACATCTCCGTATTTAATAAAATTATACACATGCAAATCCAAGAGAAGAACCATATCAAGTCCATGAAAAAACACATCAAGTCACATCACATATCAAATCCATGAAGAAAAACCACATCAAGTCACATCACAAGCAAACTATGAAAAACTAGTGGTAAACTGAGGACTTTAACAGCATCCAGCATAAAAAGACACATTATATTCAGAGGAACAAAGGTAAAAATGACAGCAAACATCTTTATCAGAAACCATGCAGGCCAAAAGGAAAATCACTAAAGTCCAAAGAAAAAAATTACCAAGGAGAGAAAATGAGAAAGATACATCCAGAAAATCATCTTCAGTAGTGAAGACAAACTTCTGGTTTCTCTTAGCTTAGGACAGTGTTGCTTTTATCACCACCACAGCAAAAATGAATGTAGTAGTGAATTATAAACTAGTAAGTGTTCATGGTGATTAAAAAGCTAAAATTACAGGGCAACCGGCAGGCCAGAGACCAAAGACTGGCCCTGGAGGGAAGGGATGTAAGATCTGGCATGTGTCAATGGGTAGCATGGGAGGAAATACACCACTGAAATTTCAAGAAATTTTTAAGAGTGTTGAATGTGAGCTAGCATGAGAGGATAGATCCCTGGGAGCCTTACCACAAGGGGAGTTTGCCTTCTTATAGCAGTTTTCCATGGGTTTCCATTGCGGTCAGGACAAGAATCAGAAGGATCTTGATTCCAGGGCTTACAGAATGGGATTGGATGTTATTGTGGAGGGGACATTAAGCACCTCCTGGATGCTTCATATCTATGAAATAGAAGCCTTAATCCACAGGACAGAGCAGCAAACTCTGGTATTATTAGGGTTGAAATAATGTACGGTGTGGCTACTGCATGAATAAAAGAAAAATACTCAATTAAGAGAAGATCAAGAAACTCCTGAACAAGTCTCATTAAGGACACACGCAGCTGTCATAGAGGAGGCATGGGATGACAGAAAAACTTGTGTTTGTGACATGGGCTCAGAAGGTGTGACTCAGACTGAGCTGGACAACAGACAACTTCCGGCACCCTCCCTAGAGCGCATCCTCCAAATAACCAGCCAAAGTAGGCCATCACAGGAAAGAGGCAAGACTGTGGAGAAGAATCTCAGGGGGAATGCAGTCCCACAGGGAAAGGTTGAAGGGTAGATCAGGAACATGGAAAAGCAGAGCAAAGTTATTCCAAACACCAACTCAACACAGAATCCCCAAGTCTTATCACAAGTAAGGTTGGACGAAATGGAAACTAGAGGAGACTCTATTCACTGCACAAGGAAAAATCCAATTCAACTTCTAACAGGCTGACTCAACCAGACCACACATAGTCTAATAGAAGTTAGGCTTATTTCTACACACAATAGCATTTATCTGCATTTTGATGACCCATGGTGTTTAGTAGTCAATGAAATGAACACACACACACACACACACACACACACACACCAGTCCATTGTCAAAAGACCAAACAATTTACTCTGAGGTAATTCAGAGATTACCTCAGGCTAGAAATAGAGAATTTAAAAATTAACTGTCATGGCCGGGCGTGGTGGCGCAAGCCTTTAATCCCAGCACTCGGGAGGCAGAGGCAGGTGGATCTCTGTGAGTTCAAGGCCAGCCTGGTCTACATAGTGAGTTCCAGGACAGCTGGGACTATAGGGAGACCTTGTCTCAAAAAGACCAAAAAAAAAAAATTTAACTGTCATTATAATGTTAGATGTCCATCTGAAAGGTAAGCGGCACACATGGCTGGGTGAAGAATTCCCATGAGACAGTCTAATAAAATACTGGAGGAAAAAAAGCAGAAGAAATAATTACTTCAATGCATTTGATCTATTATAGAAAATAATCAGTGAGCTTAAAAATAGATGAAAAAATAAAAAAAGGTCCAGATTATAGCACGAGAGAAATAACCAGAGTTATTTTCACTGAGAACATCCAAGAGCTATGAGACAATACATAAGTGGTCAACCACATAAGCCACTGGGATTTCAGCAGATAAAGAGAAAAGGCAGAAAAGTTCTGGAGGAGAGACTGGCCAAAATAATTGCATAAGATAAACATGTATAAGAAGCTCAGAGTGGGGCTGGAGAGATGGCTCAGAGGTTAAGAGCTCTGGCTGCTCTTGCAGAGGACCTGGATTCAGCTCCCAGCATCCAAGTGGAAGCTAACAATTGTCCTTAACTCCAGTTCCAGGGAATCTGTTGGTCTCTTGTGGCCTGTGAGGGCATTGTACTGACATGAGTGCATTTGCATACATGCAAGGAAAATACTTGTACATGTAAAATACAAATAAAATTCAAAAGAGAAGCTCAGAGTATATAAAAATATCAAAGTATGCAAAAAGAAAACCCGACATACATCTTATTCAACACATATACAACAAAAAAAGAAACAATTTCGACAGCATCAAGAGGAAAAACACCTACTAACCTATATATTATATTCTACTAACCTATATTATATTTAACAATGTCTTAACTGGCATAAGAATATGTTTCAGTATTATCTAAAATTAATTGAAATAATGTATGAGAATTAACCAAACATGAAAATGGAAGTTCAAGTTTCTAAAATCATTCTTTAATTTTATGTACATTTATAAGAATGAAAACAATGTGTTTTTCTTTAAAAACAATCTTTTAACCTACATTTTTATACCCAGAAAAAATATCTTTCAAAAGAAAAGGTTTTCTTTTTTGTAATAAACAAAAGCTGAATGAAAGTGTTACCAGCAGACTTGCACTATGAAAACTGTCAAAGTTCTTTATGCAGAAGGAAAATGGTACCTGGAGAAACCTCGATCTCTACAGAGAAATGTGGAGCTCCAGAAACAGTTAAAATGAACGGAAATACAAAGGCATTTCTGCATTGAGGGTGCGGCTCGGTAGCATCTGCTTATCATGCACACAGCCCTGGATTCAACCCCTGGCAGCACAGTAACAGCAAATGCATCCCCGAGTTTAAGTTATTTTAAGAAACACTGGTTATTTAAAGCAAAAATGGAAGCAATGTAGTGTGGATTCATTGAACATGTGGAAATGTAATATGTCAGAAAAGTAGCATAAATGAAACTAGGACAGAATTAGAAATATGTTGTTATAAGAAATTCTTTCCAAACAAGAAGACTATTTAAAAATAGACTGCAATAAGTTAAAAATTAACATAATCCATAGGGCTTTGTAATGTTTTAAAATATTATAAATAAACCAGTAGTGGGGAAAAAAATCAACATCAGACAGAGAAAGAAAAGAAAGAATAAACCAACGAAGAAAAATGGAACACAACAGCAAACTGACTGGTTTAAAAAACACATCATTATACCAATTAAATCAAATGAAAATGATGTGAATCAATGTTGTCTAGAGGAGGTCTAAACAAACAAGGTAATCTAAAGCCTTCTAGTAGGTGCTAGAGGGATGGCTCAGCAGCTAAGAGCATTGACTGCTCTTCCAGAGGACCTGAGTTTGATTCTCAGCCCCCACATGGCAGCTAACAATTATCTATAAGTCTAGTTACAAGGAATCAGTGCTCTTTTCTGGCCTCCACAGGCAGCAGGTATACATATGGTACACTTACATACATGTAAGCAAAACACTCATACACATAAAATAAAAAGATCTTTAAAGCTTTCTAGTGGCCATATTTAAAAAAGAAACAGATCAAATTAATTTAATCATAAATTTAATAGAATCTATGCAAAACATAGTTTTAACACATAATATAAAGTTACTGAGATCTTTGCATTGTTTTATTAGATACATCAAATGTAAAATGTATATTTCACATTACAGTGCATCTTGATTCAGACAGTCATACATATTTCAAAGTCTTGAGAATCACATACGTTTAGGGGCTACTTTATTGGAGAGTGCAGGTCTAATCAATTGAAAGAAAAGTTCTGATTAGATTTAAAAAGTGGTCAGTACTGATGGCACGAGCCTATAATCCCAGCTACTTGAGAGGCTGAGACAACAAGTTCATAAGACTTAAAGGCAGCCTGGGTTACAGAGTGGGTTCAAGACCAGTCTGGCAAGTTAACAAGATGCTGCCTTAAAATAAAATGTGGAAAGAGGAGTGGGGATGTAGCAGAGTGGTTAGAGTACTTACCTAGCATGTATAGGGCCTTATGTTTAATCACCATCACTACAACAAAGAAAAAGGGGAGGAGGGGCTAGATAGATGACACTGTTGTTAAGAGTGTGTACTGACTGCTTTCCAGATGACCCTAGTTCTGTTCCCAGCACCAATCACCCGTAACTCCAGTTCCAGGGGGTCTAATGCCCTCTTCTGGCATCCTGGGGCAGGTACCTGCATGCACGTGTACATGCACACACAGAGACATAAACACATACACATTATAATAAATCTGTTTTTCTAAAAGAAAGGGAAAAAGGCAAGATCCGATTAAATATTGTTTATAATAAAGTCATTTTAAATGTAATGACGTAGACTAATTTAAAGTAAAAGAATGAAAGCACTGGCCAAAAGAAAATCACTTTGAGTATGTTAATTCAGGTGATGACGTCAGAATATGAAAAGGTTCATTATATAAGGACAAAGGGTACATTTACTAGGAAGACAAAGCATAACTGTATACTTAATAATCTTCAAATGCATAAAACTTAAAATGACAGTAGTGAAAGGGAAAATAGATCTAACCATAATTTGGACATGTTGACAATCTTTTTTCGGTAATTGGTACAATAATTAAAGTGAGTCAGTGAGACTATGAAGGACCTGAGCACACTATTAACTTGACAGAGCCGATAGAGACCACTCTACCCCTGGACAGTGGAACACATATTCTTTCCACAGAAAGAACACACAGAATATTTTCAAGGTGGTCTATGTTTTAGAGCATAAAGCAAACCTCAGCAAGTTCCAAAGAGCTAAAGTCAGACAATATGATCTCTGATCATAACAGAATTGACCTACATATCAGAAACAGCAAAGTAGCTGGGAAAATCCTCAAACATCTTGGACATAAACAACATGCTTTTAAGTAAAATATGAAAGAGGAAGTTATGAAGAAATTAATATAACTTTTAATTGAGTGAAGATGAATACACAACAGGTTAATATTTATATGACATAGTCAAAGCATTTAGAGGCTAATCTCTAGTTCTAATGCTCAATTTTGAAATGAGGAAAATTCTTAAGTCAATAGTCTAAATTTTCACTTTAACAAACAAATGTTTCTTAAGAAAAACATAGCCAGGTGTGGTGGTGCATACCTTTAATCCCAGCACTAAGGAGACAGAGGCAGGAGGATCTCTGTGAGATTGAGGTTAGGTGGTCTACATAGCAAGTTCCAGAGCAAGTGGGGCTACAGGGAGACCCAGCCTCAAAAAAAAAAAAAAAAAAGTGAGGGTAGGGAGCCAGTGACATGTCTCAACTAGTAAATGTGTTGCTACCAAACCTGATTACTTGAGTTGGATCCCTGGGACCCATGTGGAAGGAGAGAACAAACTCCTGCCAGTTGTCCTCTGACCTCCACAAGTACACTGTGGCAGATTTTCCCCTCCCCACCTGCAAAGCACACATAAATAGATAAGTGCAATACTTTTAAAAAGAAGAATAGGGGAATACATTAAAACTAAAGCAAATGACAGAAAGGAAATTAAAAAGCTAAGAGCTTAAAATAACAAAATGGAAAACAGAAAACATTCTTTAAAAATATTGAAACCAATGGCTGATTCTTTGAAAAAAGACAGACTGATGGAGAAGATAAAAGTGAACAGGCATAGGACTACAAAATAGACCAGATAGATATCACCACAGATCATAGCTACATTAAAAGTGTAATAAGGACGTAAGATCCTCTCTATGCCTAACATTCAGAAATTTAGATGAGTTTGACAAAAATCCTTGAAAGACACAAACATCGAAGCTTTCTTAAGATATTGGGTCAGGCCTGGTGGTGCATACCTTTAACCCCAGCACTTGGGAATCCGAGGCAGGTGGATCTCTGTGAGATCGAGTTGAGCCTAGCCTCATCTACAAATTGCAAATTGAGTTCCAGGCCAACTGGGGCTTCAGGGAGACCCTGTCTCAA
>NW_008332065.1:1082377-1103847 GCF_000622305.1 Nannospalax galili | reverse complement strand
TATAACTACTAATGTAATACCAATCCTGATCACAGACAAGTGACAAGGAGGAGGAGGGGGAGGAGGAGGAGGAGGAGGAGGAGGAAGAAGAATGATGGTTCAGTGGTTGAGAGCAATTGCTGGTCTTGCAGAGGACCTGAATTCGATTCCCAGGGCTCACAAGGTGGCTCACAACTGCCTGCATCTCCAGCTCCAGGGGATTCAGTGTGCTCTTCTGGCCTCTACAGGCACTGTACTCTTGTTCATGTACCTCCACAGAAACACACACAAATACAAATAATTAAAAATAAAAGTAAAATCTTAAAAAGAAGTAAATATCTGGAATAGCTATTTATTAAAGAAAATGAGTTTGTAGTTTAAAAAACTGTACAAAAAATAACTCTAGGCATATTAAACACTTAAAGATGAAATTATACAAATGCTATATTTATAAAGGCTCATTCAGAAAACACAAAAGGAGACACTTCAGTTAATTTTATAAGGTTAATGTTCCTCTGGTAACAAAAAGGGAAAATGACTCTTACAATCCAGTATCTCTCAAGGACATAGGTACAAAACCCTTCATTGAAATATCAGTAAGTCCTCCATAGTCATATGGATATTAAACTAATACAATGAACCAGGGCCAAATGGAGTTTATCTTGGGGATGCAAAGCTTTTCTGGTACAGAAAATCAATGTCATCCACCCTGTTGAAAACCAATAAAAGAAAACTGATATGGCTTTTTCGACAGACAAGGAAGCAAACATTTGACAAAGACACCAAGCCAGTATAAAAATTCCCCAGAAAATTAAGGTTGAATGAAAATATCGTGCATCTGTTAAACAGCTACTAAGCTACCTCAAATGCAATTCCTCATCTTCACAGATGGCATGCTTCTCCCATCAGAAGAAAGCAGGGACACATGCTCCTGCTATTTCTCTTACATACTATATCAGAGCTTTGAATTCATGTTAATAAAGTAATGAGTAGAAGTGTATAGATTGTAAATAAAATATGATTTACAGCTTATATAATCACATAACAAACCCAGTGGAATCTACCCAGAAGCCACAGGAACTAGTAGGTGAATTTAGCCAGGTTTCAGGGTAGAAGGCCACATAAAGTCAACTGTTTAATTTCTACATGTTAACAATAAACAATTAGAAACTTTCGATTATATGGAGTAGATGCTGTTAAGATGCAGTCTCTTTAAATTATAGGTTCAGTATATACCCACTCAAAATCCAGAGCATTTCTTTTGTAGCAATTGTTAAAAAATTATTTGGAAATTCAAAGCATGTAAAATAACAAAAATAAATGGAAACAAAGCAACAAGCAGTAGTACTTTTACATTTTAAATAGTCGAGAGTGATGCTACTGTAGAAATGAATGGAACACAAAGGAGAAGAAACAGACACGTGTACGGTCACTTAACTTTGAACACAGTGATCAACGTAACTCAGTTGGGGGAAAGGCTAACTGTTAAAGGGCACTAGAAATACAAAATATTAATGAGGATGAATTTGGAGCTTTAATTCAAACTACATCTAAAAATTAATTCAATTTGATCACATACATAGGTATAAGATTTAAGATGATATATTCAGGTGCCAAGGATCCTAGTGTAACCAACTGTGACTAGTAATAATTAGATACATAGAGATTAAAGGTACATGTGCAAATATCTAAGTGTTAGTAGCATTAAAAATGTAGGAAACAGCACTTGGGAGGCAGAGGCAGGCGGATCTTTGTGAGTTTGAGGCCAGCCTGGTCTACATAGTGAGTTCCAGGACAGCTGGGGCTACAGGGAGACTGTCTCAAAAAAAGACCAAAAAAAATTGTAGGAAACAGCATATTTTTAAATGAAATGGAGATCTTCTTTAAAGGGTAAAAACTCATTCAATTTTATGTCTTACAGGGTTTATACTGAGTTCAATATTGTATTCAACTGTGAATTTGAAAAATTTACAGCCACTTTTGAAAGAGATGTATCCTTGCTCTGGAAATTGTTACTGAATATGTTAATGTTGTAATGAAATGCTTCTTCTAATTATGTGGTTATTAAATAAAAAAAAGATTTAAGATGATAAACCTTCTAGATAAAAATAAAGGAAAAAATGTTAGTGATCTTGGAAGCTATAAATATAAAGAAAATAAAAAGATAATTTGGATTTCATTCAAATCAAAACTACTTTTCAAAACTCAGTTAAGCAAACTAAAAGGTAAGATAAACTGAGAGAAAATATTTGCAAAACACATTACTTGATAAAAGACATATCTAGAATACATGCAGATTTTTACCACTCAGAAATAAGACAAAAAATTCAATTAAAAACCAAGAGAAAGATCGGAGCAAATGGTTCACTAAGGAGGCAATACAGGTGGCAAATAAGCAGATATAATTGTTCCACATCACTAGTTATCAGGGAAACGTGAAGCGAAGCCACACACATCTGCCAGGATGGCTCAAGTTCAAGATTGCCAAACACTGGTGAGAGTGTTGAACCAGATCTTACATGTTGCTGGAGAGAATTTAAATGGTATAGGCACTTTGGAAAAGAATTTGCCATTTCTTATAACATTAAACATACACTTTCCATATGACTCCATAGTTACAGGATTTAATCAAAAGAAAAGAACACGTATCAACAGGAAAAAAAAACCAACCCCTCCCACATATGTTCATAATGATTTATACAGGAATGTTTAAGAAAGCTTATTCAAAATAGACTAAGATTGGAAACATTCAAAATGCCATCAACTTGTGAATGAATTAACAGATTGTGGTGCATCCACATTATGGGGCTAGTACTGAACAACAAACGAATAAGTTGCCTATATCCATAACACTGGATTCCATAGAACAATGTGGTTAGTGAGAGAACTCATACACAAAAGACTGCGTACCGTGCTATCCCATCAAATGAAACTCTAGTAAAGGCCAAACTATGTCAGCAAACGAATCAATATTTTTCAGGGAGTATGGAGAGGAATTAAGTTCAAAGGGAACATGAGGCCACCTCTCATGGTGATAGAAGTGCTGTGCTGTGGTTGTAGTCATGATTCCAGTCTATGTCCAAAGTTATTGAAGTATACACTCAAACTCAATAGGTTTTACTTTTATGAATTACACTTCCAAAAAACTAACAAAAAATGTCTAACTGAGAAAAAGGAAGAAAACCTTCTGTTGGCTCCACATCGCCCACAGTGAAGTTTCACAAGTCAGACACATTAACTATGGAAGTGCAAACAAAAAAATGGGTTGTCCCCAGGACAATGGCTGTGGAACACAGAGAAAATAAAGGATTTTTGGAAGTGCCCATAGAGGCCGCCAAAGGAACTGATGAATTTTGGCAACAGAGTAGCTGAAGGATGACTGAGAATGAGGGGCCACGTGGAATAAAATGTTCCCGTCTGGTGAGGGGTTTGCCTACCGCTCTGCCTCACTTGACTTCCTTTTCTTAAACATTTCATTTCACTTTTCCTTCTTGGGTTCCCCCGAGTACCCTGCAGAGCTCTGTGCCGGGTACTGTTCTTCCATGCTGTGCACACTTTGCTGTCTCTAGATCAATGATTAACCCTCATGCTTTAGTTATTATACCAATGATGACAAAGCCACAGCTTTGGAGACCATTTCCTCCCCATATTGTCAAAGTGTTCTCAAGCAATGAGACCAGCTACCTTGAGTTTGGAAACAGGATGGGAAACAGGGTGTTTGTGGAGGAAAGCTAAGGTAGGTCAGCATAAGGGTGGACATTGGTGGGTATTTCTAAGCTGGCCTTCTACATTTAGTAACAGTCTCTCTGTCTCCTTTTAGCTCTTCTTGGAAGACGATAACACGCTTGAAATCACTTGCTTGATATCTGTTTTCTGGGTTGACATAAAAGCTCATCAACAGTCTATCCTCTTCACTTCTGGAACTCCTTAAAACCACAAAATTCTTTATTTGGGTCTTCAAATTCTCTCAATAGATATGTGTTACCTAATGACCTTCTCCACTCTGTGCTTCTCCAAAGCTGAGCAATGTGGCCTTGTACTGTAACTGTTTCTTCTGCTTGGATTACTAGTCCTTTAAATATCTTTACCTTCTAATGCTGCTTCAGTGAGCAAATGCTTATTTTCACTTCCAACCAGAGCTTAAAGGTCTTCTCTAGAAAGCCTCGTGATCTAGAGATTTGTGCCAACCTGCACTTTCTAAATACTTCTTTTATAGCATGCTGTTCATTGAAATGATGTTTCCATATCTTTTTCTCATTCTTAGTTAATTCTGATTCTTCCATGTTGCTTAATAGGTGGCACTCAGCAGATCTTTATTCAATATTTGTTAAATGTATGATTTATTTCCTACCAATTAAATGAAATATACAGAGTAGCATTATGCCTACATAATTATGAAGAACATAAACCCCAAATCCCTTACGTGGAAACGAGTTAAAGGTGAATCAACACTCACTAAGGTGGATGCCAAGCCTCAAATCCTTGGAGAGAGCTATTATGGGAACTTCCAGTGGCTGCTAGAATGAGTTATAATTAGTCAGCAGAGCAACCCATTTTTTGCTAAGAATTTCTTCAAAGATAAAATAATAAATTCGCATGTACAATTCTTTAGTATTAGAGGTTAGCTACGTTAACTTGGAAATTAAGTGTACTCATGAAAAGATTACATAAAATAAATTTTCATGTGGCCTAATTTAATCCTACATGAAACAAGTGCCTGAGTTTACTCAGCTGATTTTCTTTTAAAGTACTGTAATTCAGTTACGTACTTAATTTTAGGAATTAGAATTAAAATATGATCTGCGGAAATCTTCTAACCACAACAAAGAAAACAAAAGAATATTATTAGTGTACAGGACACTATTACATAGTTTAGAAGCGGACCTGGTCTGTAAGTGATGTGTCAGGAGAAACAAGGACATGCAGACAGTAAGCGCACGCATCCTTTCACTTCCTCAGCCTCTACCAAAATGATAGAAAGAAGAATATGTACCTCAGAATTGGGTCCAAGGTCATTGTCTTCAGTCCTTCACAGTGACAATGAGATTTTAAAGCAGCTAATCTTGATGATGGATGTGAATACAGTCCCAATTTTAAAAGTACAGGCGCAGTTTAAAAGTAATAAAAGAAAATAATAGCAAAACCAAACCAAAGCAATAACAACAAAAACACCTCATTTTCTCCTGCCTGACTATACCTAAGATGGCTTGTTACAAATATCTCAAACTCAGTTAGGTTGAAATAATAAGGCATACTAAGTATGGAAAGTCTGTAGGTAAATGTCTGAGAACTATCAGTGGGCCACAAGTCTTGATTTGTTTGTACTAGCACTGGACGTGAGGCAAGAAGGACTAGAAGGAGATCTAGATTCCATGTTTTAATTATAATACTTGAATTTCTCATAGAAAGTGTGAATTTTGAGGGCTGAAGAGATGGCTCACCTGTTAAGAGCACTGGCTGCTCCTTCAGAGGACCCAGGTTCAGTTCCCAGCACCCACCTGGTGGCTAACAACCATCTGTAACTACAGTTCCAGAGGATCCAACACCCTCTTCCCATCTCTGTTGGCATTGCATTACACAGGTACACTTATACACAGGCAGGCAATACACTCATACACATAAAATAAAAATAAATATTTTTTAAAAGAAAATGTGAATTTTCTCCATTTATAAAATAAGCCCTGTTTACCTAAAGTTGCACAGAGGTAAAAATATCTCCATGACCATTCAAGTGTGATGAGGTGTAAGGTGGCAGTCAGATGATTTTCACTTTTTTCTTCATTTCATTAAACTCAGTGGAGAAAATCCTCCTGGGAACATAGGCTTGCCAAGCAGGAACTCTATACATCTGCTGGAAGATCTTACTATAACTTCCTTTAAAAATTTTATTTGTTTATTTATTTATTTAATTTATTATTTAATGTGTATAAGTGGTTTGCCTGCATGTATGTAAGCACACATACATGAATATAATGCCTGAAGAGGCCAGAAGAGGGTGTTGGATGGTGTGGAAATGGAGCTAAGAGGGTTGTTAGCCACAATCTGGGTGCTGGGAACTGAACCTGGGTCCTCTGCAGGAGCAGCCAGTGCTCTTAACTGCTGAGCCATCTCTCCAGCACTCTGACTGTAATTTCATCCCATTCACATCATCTTTTTGTAGACTCTACATCAAGATCTTTATAACTTGTTATATGCTCGTGTCAATGCTCCCCTACAGCTATTTCCTTACTGTTTCATTCATTTAATATTCAATCAACCAAATTACAGGCTATTCACTGAGACAAGTGTTATATTGTTTGTCGTCTGCCCTCATGGAAAGTACGATCTACTGGAGGACACATACAAAGCAACAAGCAAATGATAGGCTCATATATTGTAATGTGGTAAAAAACTGAAAGAAATAAGTTAAAGTGTGTGGAGTGACTTGTACTGCATGTGAATTTCAGGAAAGTCTGTCAGGAGGTGAAGTGTGAAATGAAACCCGAAGAGTGGTTGTGTGTGTGTGTGTGTGTGTGTGTGTGTGTGTGTGTTCCAGAGGAGAGATGTGTAAACTCTAGGATGGGGAAAAGCTAGAAAAATGTGAGACCCTGAAAAGGCTAGAGAACGATACTGGTGAGGGCTGGGGTTGGAGAGATGGAGGAACAGTATCAGACAAAATAACTGGTCTGGAGATTTTTCCACCAACATGAGAAACCACTGAAGACATCTCAGCACGTAAGTAATGTGGCCGTCTAAGTTGTTCTGTACACTGAAAAGATGACAGAGAGCAAGATAAAAAATAGAGCCACACTGGGTGTGTCTTCTGCCCTGAAGCCAGGCTGCAATAGAAAGGAGAATGGGCACTGGGGGCTTGTCACTGACGTCTGTCAATCACCTAGGGCCTGTCACTGAGGGCCTGACCTGGGGAGTGGGAGGGAGCCCCAAGCATGAATGAATAACTACAATGAATACCCTTCATTATATGACACACATCTCTACACTAATAATATTTACAGTCACAGCTGAGCTGGGGTTGAGGGTACAGACTGTAAACTCAGGAGTCTGAGGCAGTAGGATTGTGAATTTGAGTTCTGTTTGGGGTATAAAGTAAATTCTAAGACAGTCTGGGCTCTGACACTGTCTTTAAAAAGCACACTATAAAAGTGCACAAAAGATAAGAGCATTAGAAAACAGTATTGAGACAACAATATTTGTGGTTTTTTAATTTTTACATCTAGAATTGATAAAAAATGGAAACTACATTCAGGCAAGCAAAGAAGATGAAAGGCAGGAAGAAAAGATGGTAATTTTTCCTGTCTGCCTGTGATACTATTTCCTCTGATTCATCTCTCTGAGAATGTCTTCAGCTGATGTAAGAAACCTATTCTTGACTACAGGAACCATATGTTGTTTCTAAATGTTATGCCCTTATGAACAACTTACATTTTTCTTTTTTTAAGGACATTCATACTTGATCTTTATAAAAAACATCATCATCAATAATCTGAGTAGGCATAAGAGCTTTTGAATGTTTGATGGAGATAGTAAAATATTTCACCTTTCTTGTTCACTAGAGCATGAAATTCCACAGACTGTGCATGGGAGATGTGATCCGGACTTTCACTCTGTGACCACACAGTCCTGAACAGTGGGTCACCTGATTCAGCAGTTTCTTGATTTGCACATAGAAGACCTTATCAAAACACATTTTATGCTCTTTTTCCATTTCTCCCTTTGGGTACATCAACCTAGTTCAAATTATAAAAACAAAACTCTTAATACATTACAGCCAAATTGTCTACCTATTGTTTCTATTTAACCAGCTTTAATAATAATAGAAAGTCTTTGTTGGGTCACTTGGAACTGAGCTTCTCTGGTTTTAGTTTCATATGGTCCAAATTATGCATGGTTTAAAGATGGGAATCCTGGGCTCTGTGGTGCCCACAACTCAGTAATGCCTAAGGGAAGGGAAAGGTGCTGGCTAGGGATGCTCAGGTCCTATATTCAAAATCCAGAGATTCCTACTCTTTCAACATACACATGTTGATGCTCAGAAAGCTGCCCAGTCATATTTTCAGAGTCAAGAATCTTGAGTGTAACTTGTTGAAAATAGTCCTCTATTTCTGCTTGGAAAGGTAAACCCTATAAAGCAAAATTCTCCAGGCAAAGGGAGACGTGAAAACTGTTACTTTAAAGGGCAACTGATCACTATCTGAGAATTTTATATGCATTTTTTTCTTTTTTTTTTCCTTGGGCTTTTAAAATTTCATACAACATTTTCCACTCAAATCCAGACCCACTTCCTGCCCCCATCCATGCCTCCCCTATCCCCCCATTGAACCTATTGCACTCTCCCAGACATGCTGAGTCCTATTCATTCAGGAGTTTGTACCCAAATGTCCTTCAGTATAAATGCGTCCGCTGGAGTCTAGTGAGCCCATCCGGTGGTCGTATGTAAGTCATATTCTCCCTCACCCAGCAGCAACCAGTGCTCGATCTAGTGCTGGCCTGCCACCTGTTTCTCACCTCCCCTTGGGCCCTTTGTTTAATTGAGTTGACACGGGTCTCAAATTTGATGCCACCACTGCTGCAGGCTCACATGAGTGGAATTTTATATTTTTAAAAATCTTGGTTTCATGATCATAGTTTCATTTGAGCTGCTGGAAGAGCCAGAGCCTCTCCGCAATATTCACCTGGGAAACTGAGACCTGTGGAGCCTCCCAAACCTTCACAAGAGAAACTGCCGTATCAAAATTCCAGTCATGTTTTTCACAGAAACAGAAAAAAAACCTAAAATTCATATGGAATAACAAGTAAAAGACAAAAACCAAAATGTTCAAATAGCTAAAGCAATTCCGAGCTGAAAAACAAAGCAGGAGACATTATACTATCTAGATCAGAACACTACAACTGTGTGCATAACTCAATAGACATTGCGCTCAGCATGTTCAGGCTATGGGTTTAATCCTCAGCACTGGAAAGAGTATATATATAAATATATACATAAATACACATATATAATAAAGCTATAGTGCTGAAAAGAGCAGAGTATTGGTATAAAAACAACCCTATGCAGATCTTAGACATAAAGCCTTTCATTTAACAGGTGATTCTTGACAAAGATGCCAAGAACACATAGTGAGGAAAGAGCAGCCTCTTCAGTGAAAAGCACTGAAAAACTTGTATTTCTATGAAGAATGAAGTTAGACCCCTGTCTGTCACCGTATAGAAAAATCAACTGAACATAGATAAGACATGAGCACATGACTCGGGAAAACAGGCCAAAACACACAGACAGACGGACAGACAGACACACACGAGAGGAATAATACTCAGCCATAAAAGAATAAAGTCTTGTTATTAGCAACAATGTGGCTAGAACTGTGATCATTATGTTAAGTGAAATAATCCAGGCACAGAAAAAGAAATGCCATGTGTTCTTACTTATATAGAGAAGCTAAATTCATCTATAGAAAAGAGTGGAATGGTAGATACCAGAGACTGGGCAGGGTAGAGTGGAAGGAGGGATATGGAAAGGTCAGTCAACAAGTACTAAGTTATAGTTGATTAGGATAAATAAGCCTTGGTGCTCTGTTACACAGTAGGAAAAGTACAAATTAATGATGTACTCCGACTTGTCTCTTTTTAAATTGTACATGTGCGAGTGCATGTCTGAGTGTGTGTGTGTGTGTGTGTGTGTGTGTGTGTGTATTTGTGTGTGTGTGTCTGTCTGTCTGTCTGGAAGGGGGGATGCCACCGTGCATGTGAGGAGGTCAGAGAACAACTTTGTAGAGCATGTTCTCTCCTTTACATGGGTTCTGGGGATTGAAATTGAGTCAGTGTTCACACAGGCCCACCTTGATTCTTTCTGCTTTCTGACTCACTTCAGGGCACATTCTAGCTGTGAGCTAGCAAGGGCTGCTGATGGCCTGCTGGCTCCTCCCCTACCCAGTGTTAGCCAGGAACTTTAAAGGGCCTACAACCTTACTAACCATTAATCTCCATTTTGGGGACAGGTGGTAAACTGAATATATGAAAGGATCCTTGTCTTTAAAAAAACTTTTTTGTCCTTTTGAGACCAGGGTCTCGCTGCAGCCCCAGCTGGCCTGGAACTCACTATATAGACCAGGCTGGCCTTAAACTCTACCTGAGATCCACCTGCCTCTGCCTCTGGAGTGCTGGAATCAAAGGCATGCACCACCATGCCTGGCTTTTAAAAAAGCATTTTCTAACAAAAGCCAGGATCAGATTTGTGGATTCCTATGTGGTGTGATGAATTTACAATGAGGAGTGAAGGAAACCCAGTTTTCTTTGGCAAGTTCCCCTCGTCTGTGTAACTATTTGTTATTTTTTAATAAAGAAAAAGATGCAAAATATAATGCATTTTGTGTGGGAGCATAATGTGCATGACAGAATGCTACAACCAGGCAAAAGAGCGTTAGAGAAACACTTGGCATTAATGGTTGAAATGATGTTGTAATATTTTAGCTTTATTCATAGCCTAAGCCTTCTGATTTGTCTTAAATTTAAATAAGAACTTTGACTAATAATTATAATCTTCCTCAGAATACATTTTAAATAGCTTTTTCTTAAACATTTGGTTAGTTTTACTATTGTTAGTAATAAATCAATTCTTTCCCTATATCACATCATGGAGGAAGCACGTTTATTTATAAATCTTAGACATGCATCACAAAAGGCACCTCCCTATTGCTGATGCTGTAAACAGTCTTACCTACCACAGCTCTGGGCCGTTATGACATTGTCTCATAAATAGTGAGTCATATTTTAACTCATTTTAAATGGATAGTTTGTTTGGAATGTATTTTGTGTTATGCTATGTTTCTTTAATGTTGCATAAAAAGTATATCATAACAGTATTTGTAATTCTTTATTCATGCTACTTTTGCTACCAACTGATTTTTAAATGTAAATGGTTGCATATAGTTTTCTCTTAAAAACAACAATTGAACCCTAAATAATACCTGAATACTGGATGTCCCATACCATCTAGTATGGGTTTTCATAACCCTTACTCTTCATGGATTTGCTCAGCCACTTATTCAATAAACATTTACTGGAAGCCTTCTATGTGCCAGGTATACATGCAAAGTGTGGAGTATGTGGGTAAGTAAGATGAAATTATTCTTTCAAAGGTCTCACAGTTTAGATGGAAAATCAAGTAGTTATGCAAACACTATGATATTTGTTCAAATAGGTCTTTACAAATTGAATATTTGAGTGTCTTCTTCCTGTTTGTAAGAATTATGGAAAGTTACTTGAAGAAGATGAAATTTAGCTGGATTTGAAGAGAAGGGCTGCTGCAAAGGCATGAGGTACAGAGGGCACACTAGGGGAAGGAACATCTAAAGGAAGCTGGACTCTGGAGGAGAGATATTGGGCATGTGGGGACTTCTGGAAAGATGGTGCAGCTGAGTGTGGAGACATCACAGGAACACAAGTGAAATGGTGAGATCGGGGTGGGGTGGCAGCTAATTCATTTGGGATTAAACTTGGTCTAAGAAGGGAATAAATTAGATTACAGTGACCTGACAAGTTTTGTGTTAAAGGGAAGACAAGCAGAAAGAAAGCTGGATAAAGCATCATCTATGAAAGGCAGGTACTTTTCGTAGTGTTTTATGATAGAAGTAAAAGATTCAAGGTGGGAAGAGAAGAGAGGAGGGAAGGGAAGGGGAAGAGAGGAATCCAAAAGGTAAAAAGACACAACTCTGTATGGTTATCAAATCTGCCTCACACTTCCTTTCCACAGACAAGGAAGAATGCAATTCTAACTCCCTTGTTGTTAGGCCAGGTCATATGAATAGTCCAAGTCGTTGTGAATGAAAGTTCAATGTGTTACTTCTGTCCTGTCTGAAGATTTCCTGGTGTAGTTTCCCAGGCTCACTCTTTTTCTTTCATGGGAACCAAGGTATAAGAGTGGGAGGGAGGGGTAGCTCATGGTGATGTGGATAACCTAGCAATCTAATTTATTCTTTTCTTAGACAAATTTAATCCCAAATGAATTAGCCACCATCACCCCATCCCTCATCCTAGCATCTTACCTGTGTTTCCTTTTTGTCACAGTTGGATGAATTCATGAGTCACAACAACAAAGATAGTTGCTGTGATGGTTAATATGGATTGTCAATTTCACTGGATTTAGAATCACCTAGAAGACTTATCTCTGGCACATCTATGAGGATATTTTCAGTTTCAATGAGGGGAAAAGACGTACCCTGAATGTGGATGGTGACATCCCTTGGAATATGGACTCAGGTTGAATAAAAAGGAAAAAAGGAGAACTTGGGCTGAGTGCCAGCAGTCATCTCTCTCTGTTTCCTGACTGTAGATGCACTGTGACCAGCTGCCTCCTGCTCCTGCCGCCATGCCTTTCTGTGTCATGATGGGCTGCGTCCTCAAACTATGAGCCCAAATGAACTCTTCCTTCCTTAATTTGCTTTTGTCAGAGAAATAAGAAAATTAACTAGTCCAGTTTCTCCGGAGAGCTAGCCATGTCCATAATGAATTTGGTGGGGGAAACAGCTTGAAGTCGTTTGGTGGACTGGAGAGATGGTTCAGTCAGTAAAGTGCTTGCCATATGTAGTTGTTTGAATGAGCAATGTCCTCTATAGGCTCAGGTATTTGAACTCTTTGTCCATAGTTGGTGGCTCTGTTTGGGGAAGTTTAGGAGGTGTGGGTTTGCTGGAAGAACTGTGTCACTGGCGGTGAGCTTTGAAACTTCATATCCTTGCCTCACTTTGAGATTGCTCTACTTTGTGTTTATGTTTGAAGATGTGATCTCTTTACTTCCTGTGCTAATCACCTATGACCCTGCTTCCACCCCATTTGGACTCTCCCTCTGGAAACACAGGCCCAAATAAACTCTTTCTTCCATAAGTCTCTTTTGGTCACAGTGTTTTATTAGAGAAGCAAAAAGAAACTAACACACCACACAAGCATAAGAACCTGAGATCAATCCCTAGCACCCAAGTAAAAAACCAGGTAGAGACAGGCAATAATGTAATGAAGTACTTAAGAACATTTTACCTGGGATTCACTAGCAGTTCTGCCCCTCACTAGCTCTGATACATGAGATAGCTTAGTCACATCACCTCCCAAACCCCCTTACCCTGCCCCCGCTTCAAGCTCTTTGTAGGAAATGTAGCCTATATCAAACTGGTTTTGTGATACAGTGCAGAAGGAGCAAGAGATGAAAGATGTAGATAAGCAAAATTGGTGTTTATGTGGATTGAAGAGTCTCATAGGTGCTTTGGCCAAGATTTTTGTGAAAAAGAACCACTAAGGGCAGATGGGAGTAGAGGAAAGTAAAAGCTTCTCAGGGGAGAGTGGGAACGTCTGCAGCTCGAGCTGTCATTGCTGGGTAGGAGATGGGGAATTAATTTGTTTTTACTTTTTGTTTGCCTCAATTTTGCTTATTCTTTTTGTTTCTACATTGACTATACTATCATTAAAGTGTATGTATTCTAAGTTGCACTCAAAATCTGACATCTCTTTTATTATGTAAACAATGTAATTGTTTACACCACATGTAAGATTCTGGAAAAATAAATTATTCCAATGCTATTTAAACTATTCAAGATATACAAAATGATGTTGTGGTCACTAATACAGTTTACACTTTAGCTAGTACTAAAGTTGGACAATAATGGGAGGAAAGTCATAGCTCAATTTCACTTCTAAATATAATTCTTAATAAATAATTAGAAAACAAAACCTAATAATGTATCAGTGATGACCTAGAATAGTTAATCACCATGATCTAAACATGGTTTCATATCGGGTCTTTCAAAAATATAATCTTATTATGTAAAACCATCATAATGGATGCTGAAAAGACATTTGGTTAAATTCAGCTGAAGTTCCTATTAAAACTCTGTACATAATATGTATAAAAGGAAACCATCTAAATATAATAAATATCACTTATACAAAACCAAGAACAAACATCACTGCAGACACCACTTAAAAGCTCTTCACTGGGAGTTTTATAACATGCCTGCATACATAATATGATTCTTAAAAAAAAATAGTGGGACTCTAGACTAGAGACAATCAAATAGAATTACAAATATAAAATGTAATCCACCTGTAACAGTACAGAATAAAGTACAAGTAATTTTTAAAAAAATATTTTATTTATTATTTTTATTTTATGTGTATGAGTGTATTGCCTGCATGTATGCGAGTGAACCCGTGTCGTGCAATGCCACAGAGGTCAGAAGAGGGCCTCGGATTCCCCTGGAACTGCAGTTAAGGACGGTTCATAGCCGCCATGTGGGTGCTGGGAATCAAACCTGGGTCCTCTGCAAGAGCAGTCAATGCTCTTAACCGCTGAGCCATCTCTCCAGCCCCAGTACAAGTAATTTTACAAAATACAATGATAAATGAATAAAATCTTACTGAAAGATTATATTGGATATTACCTTAGAGGAAGGCCGAATGATTAGTAGTCTGAACAAATCTGCAGAAAGCATGCGGCCTTAACACAGGATGAAGGCGCTAGTTCATGTCAGAGGAAACAGTAGTTCAGGAAACTAGCGTGTTTTATTCATACATTAGTAAGTAGCATAATTAGATACTTATTTGAAAAGAATTAGTTGGATCACTCCTTATCATATACAAAATACGTTAGTTTTAAAAACTAAAAAGTAGAATTTCAAAAAGGAAAAATTTAGATGACCATAATTTTTTCAATTTTAAATTAATTTTACCTGATATATATATAAAATACTAGAAAGTATGTGTTTATGAAGTTCCCTGTGATATTTCAGTTCACGCATATATCATAGTAAGCATCTGAATCCCTGAGACATTTATCATTTCTTTATATTGGAGATACTTTTCAAAGCAAGCTTAGAGATCCTAAAATTATTTTAATACTTATTTTTACTTTTATTTTAGGCATATGTATGAGTACCTGCATGTGTATATGTGTATCATGTGTGTGCCTGGTGCATAGGGAGGCCAGAAGAGGGTGTTGGATCCCTGAAACTGGAGTTACAGAGAGTTGTTTGCCACCTTGTGAATGCTGGGGACTGAACCCAAGTCCTCTGCAAGAGCATCAGTGCTCTTAACCACTGAGCCATCTCTCCAGTCCTTTTAAGAACATTTCAGTTTGTTTGTTTGTTTGAATTGTTTTGTGTTTGCGGACAAGGTCTCACTATGTGGCCCTGGAACTCACAGAGGTCTGCTGCCTCTGCCTCCTGTGTGCTGGGATTAAAGGCATGCACCACCATGTCTGGCATCAGAAATTATTTTTCAAAAATATGTGATTGATCCCAAACAATATTATACAAGTGTTTTTGTTTTCAGTGGCAAAGAATCCCTCTGCTAGTTATGTACCCACAACCTGCGGGGATTAACCACGAAGGGGGTTTATGGTTCAGGCGACAGGATTCCAGAGCAGGGTGGTCTGAACGCGATATCCTTTTTTTCAGTTTAGTTTTCTCTGATTATGCCATCTTTGGCTGGTTTTTAAATTGGTTCTTCTGACACTGGTTTCATGGGGACTACAGCGGTTTTTCTGGGAGCAGTCCCTTCACTTAACATGGCTTGGAGAAAAAGAGCTAACCTCCTCCAACAGCCACTGGAGTGAGACAAGGCTGCAAGCTTTTCTCCTTCTCTTTCTTTTCGGATCTCACTGGGCACGCAGTGAAGGCACGGTGAGGGAGTGAGTGTATGCAAAAAACAATTGTCACAATTTGATTTTTCTCAGTGTGGAGGAGTTTGTATGATTTTTACTTTCTTCTTTATATGATTTTTTTTTTGAAACAGGGTCTCATTGATCGCAGGCTGCCCTAGAACTCATTAAATTTGACCTTGAACTTCTGATCCTTCTGTCTCTGGGTCCTGACGAGTGCTAGGATTCTGAGCTGTGCCATCATGCTGCATTTTTTATGTGTATGAGCTGTTGCCTGCATGTAGTTAAGTGCACCCGTGTCGTGCAGTGCTGGAGGAGCACAGAAGAAGCGGTCAGATCCCCTGGAACTGGAGTTATGGACAGTTGGTAGCTGCCTTGTGGGTGCTGGGATTCGAACCCGGGTCTTCTGCAAGAACAGTGTTCTTAACTGCTGAGCCATCTCTCCAGCCCCTCCAATAGAATTTTTAGAAATAAAATGTATTATTGCCATAATCAGGAAGATGACAAAGCTACTTTTATTATGGAAAATTTTATTGCACAGTAAGTATAAACTGAACAGAGTATGGGCTTATATATTTATTCATAATCTTTTTAAATGGTTCCCAAAATATTATGTGTGAGAGAAAATTCTCCAACAATTTGCAGTGAATTTAATCATATTTTCAAACATTTAAATAACAAATAAATATAAAGCAAATCACTACAGTAGTAATTCATCATAAAGTAAATTATTTAAAAGATAAATTAATGTTATATAAATATATTTAAATGTTTAAAGACACGGTTCTTGAGCAGTTCAGTTACCATTTACTCTTTATCAAAAGACTCTGCTTAGTGTAATAAAATAGTTGACTGACTGACAGGCTGGAATTATGTTTCTGCTTCAACCACTACCTTTCTTTGATGGCCTCAAAACAATGATGCATTATGTCAGTATTGTCTGAGAGAAGGAAACGCACCAGCACCATTTGATCTGATGTATCTCAGATGTCTGATAACTAATCCTATGCAAGTGCAGCATCCCAGCAGCAGAGGGGTAGAGGATGTCCCTGCACTGACTTCACCAACATGGTCATTTCATCTTACCCATTCACTCTCCTTGCTCAGCTTCTCATAGCTTAGGAAAGCTATCATATAGTGAGCTATTTTTAGCCTTGGGCCTTCCTGGGGAAACTCCAGAGAGCTTGAACTCTCATTGAGAAGGAAGCTGAAGAGAGCTAAGGCTTGAGAGGAAAGCTGAGCTGCCTTATCTTGCCTCCTGGGGATTCCATGTGGCAGCTCCTCCAAATTCCATCTGCAACCCTGTAGAAAAGCCATGGAACTGAGTTACTAAATCAGGGAAAGTTGAGGGCAGAACGACTGTTTTTGAAGTCAGTCAGGATCTGAAGTGAAAATCTTTACAAGTTTTGACCCAGTGGATGAAATGATGGGCATTTATCTGTAGCTTCCTAACCATGTGAATTTAGGCAGATTCCTTCAATCTCTGAGTCTCGCTTTTCTTGCCTCTAAAGTGAGCGCATTTAATATTTGCCTTACAAAATTATGGGCCAAAAGGAGTCAGATGAACTTAAAATATTCAGCATGGGGCCTCAGACACAGAAAGCACATAAAGAAGGGCTGCTTTACTTTGTCTTTATTTCTATGTTCTGTGTCAAATTCTATTCTATTCTGTTCTGTTCTATATATTAAGAGGCAAAATAAATAATATGGCAAAGGGGACATTCTAACTCTTGTTCCTAATTTGTGAGTGCACACATATACCCAGGGAAACAAATTGCAGATGCTTTCTTGATACCACAATTCACATATAACAAGGCAATGCTCAAGAGAGTTATCACACCACAGTACTCAGACACTGTCCACCTCTGTTTCGTAGTTACTCAGTAAAGAGAAGCCTCTGCACTACCATGAACACAGGTTAAGTGTAGTGCAAGTTTGAGGGCAGACTAAAGTAAATCAATTTATCTACTTTAGACACTGTCCTAACTAAATGGAATAGATCCCAAGAGCAAAATTAAATAAAAGATAGGTAAACAAATCAATAATATCACAAAGTAAGAACGCTCAATGCAGCGTACAAGGCCTCAAGTTGATAATTGGCAATGATTCTTGAACCTCAGAACAAGGATATATAAAATTAATACCAGAAATATAATTGTGTGTTCTAATCAGAAGCAGAATAGCTCACAAGAGATGGCCCTGCATGGGCTGCAGCCTTAGACCAGTCCATCTGACTGACTTCTAGCATCCTCTGACTCTTGCAAGCACATCACCATCCCTCAGCACTGAAAAATGCAATAGATGTCGTCTTTGCCTTTGTCTTGTCTACTTGATTTTTTCCAATTTTTTAGTGAAAATCAATTGACCCTGAAAGACTTAGAATATGGGATTTCATAGTTGGCATAACAAACATTAGCTCTGCTCTTAAAGATGATTTTTAGAGAATTCTGTAAAAATTTGTAATTTATACTTCAATGTTTAAACATTAAATGCCTGTCTTATTTGTAATTCCCTCTCTCTGCAAGTGTAAGTTGTCTTGCTTGTCTTCTCCATCGTGTTGCAACAATATCCTATTGGCTATTCCTTAATTCTGAAACAGTACAAATAAGCTGTAATTGTTTTTCACAGGTGACTTCTCGAAGGAAGCTGCAAACAACCTGAAATTCCCCTGCTGTTTTAGATTTCCGGATCTAAGAGGCAGGTGGAGTGAGTGAGTGTGTGTGTGTGCGTGTGTGTGTGTGTGTGTGTGTGTGTGTGTGTGTGTGTGTGTGTGTGTTTGTCTATTGACAGAATCTACAGGTGACTATGGTAGGAAAGGTCTCCTGAAAATCAATTCTCAGGCAGAGATCTGTGTGCAAAAACTCCACTGGAGATTATGGCAGCTCAACATACAAGGGAAGGGAAGGAAGCAAGCTGCGACCTCCAAGGAGATGCTCTGTAATGTTGTCACAGGATTTCAGCCAGCACCTTGATTTTGGCTAGTGAAATGAGCCAGTTTTTATTCTATATGTGAGATGCCTAAAGCCCAGCTTCTTAAACTGTGGGTTGTAACCCCATATAGGGTCTCAAAAATGGCAACAGTAAAGATTTCTGAATGGATAATAACCAAAAATTAGTTAAAAATCAAATACCTAAGGAATCTGAGGAATTTCCGGCAGCCTTGCATGTTCTACATGCTGCTATTTCATTGAAGCCTTGAGTCCAAACATGACACGTGCCCTTTGTGCTGTGCCTGCCTTCAACCATAAAACCCAACTAATGCTTCCTGAAATACCTTAATTCAGATCTGAGACTGTTGTATGCTAGGAATTATAATCTGTTTACTCTATTCCTGGAGGTTTTCTGCTCTTATAGAAACATAGTGGCTTAATTATGGGAAACAGATTTTTAATATTTTCTCAGCATGTATCAAATTAGTATATGTTTGGGTTACATAGTGTTATAATGTCTGATTTTTTTAAAAAATGCTGTGTGAGTTGATGATTTGAGTTTCATTTAAAAAAAAAATCATTAAATGCATTTTGGCTTTGGATTAGTACAGAATTTCCAACAATTTCTGAAATAGCCCTGAACAGACTTGTGCCATTTTGTACTGTGTTTTTATGTGGTGCAGTATTTTCAGCATTGATGATTATAACATCAGACTATCAATCAACTCTGAAAAATGTTGAAGACCCTCCATGTCCTGCATCATGAAACATTTAGCCAAAATGTAATTCTTTATATAAAAATGAAAAGCACACTCATCTCATTAGAGTATAAAAATCATATGTACACCAAAAATTTTTCTGAAATAAATTTCCTCATAATTTATTATTAATAAGTGTTTGATTTATATACATATTTTATAGGTCTAGATGACCAGTTACCTAAAAATTTCTCAGGTGAAAAGGGCCACAAGTTGAAAACTTTAAGAAGCCCTAGCCTAAGGGAAGAGGCTTAAAATTAGGAAAGGCAACTCCCTTCCACTAAAGGAAATTCCTAGTTCCTGGGGAATAAAACCTTTAGTCACAGGGCAGGAATGTGGTCGTGCAGCTAAACACCCTCCACAGAAGTCATAGAGAACAGATGTTGCCCTCAGGTCATGCACTGTCTGTAAATACAAGGTAGACTGACAGTTGAGACAGCATTCCTCTGGTCCCTTCTCCACCATTCACATTCCCAACCTTTTACTTTTGTGCCACTGCACCAGCAGAGAGATTGAGACAGTGGAATGTAGAGAACAAATTCCTTGCTTTTGAGTTTCAAAAATGTAGGTCTCAATAAAGACAAAAGTATCTAGACAAAACAAGAACTATGTGGTTTCTCTGCTGGCAGTGTAGTTCAGTGGTAGAACACTTGCTGAATACACTTAAGGCTCTGTGTTTGATCCCCAGCATTATACAAAGAACAAAAAGGACAGAAATAGGCTAGGGACATAGCTCAGTGACATAGCAGTTGCTTAGCATGTGCACAGTCCTAGGACTGACTCCCAACAGCTTAAAAATAAGTTCTTCAACCTCTCTCAGACTAAATGATTCTCTGCACATTGATGACAGAAGGTAGAACTAAGAGTCCTGTGGGATCATGGGATAGTACTTGGGGAGATGAGGTGAAAGGTGTGAAGAAGACAAGTCATCATCCTGGCCCCAGGAACTTAGAGACTCTTAGGGACCATAGATTCAACTAACAAAAAACTGTTACGGGGCTTAGTCTATAAAGTGCTTGCACTACAAACATGAGGACCTGGGTTTGGTCCCCAGAATCCACATAAAAAAGCTAGATGTGGTGGTGTGGGCTTGTAATCCAAGTGAGACAGAGACAGGTGGGTCCCTGGGACTTACTGTCCAGTCTCTCTAACCGCCTTAGTGAGCTCCAGGCCAGTGAAAGACCCTGTCTCAAAAACAAGGTGGAAAGTTCCTGAGGAAGTACATGTGACATGGTCCTCTGGCCACCATGCTCTAGTATACACCATGCCCTCACCTAGCCAGATCTTTTCTCAAGCCTTTGAATAGTCATGATAATTTTATACTATTTCTTTGAAGACCCACTCTCCTCTAAATCATATGAACTAACATCTCACCAACTTACCTCTGCTTTTATAGATAAGGTTTTCTGAGAGAGAAAAATAACTACACACACACACACACACACACACACACACACATACACACACACATATATTTAGCACAGCCCTGGCTATTACTATTTTCAACAGCACTACTAAATTACTCATCTATAGAAAGGATGGGATGGCCTTAATAAAAAAAATAATTTCAAAGATTTATTTACTTTTTAATTTTATGTGTATTTGACAGTGTCTTTGTGTGGGTATGTGCACGTGTATGCCTGGTGCCTCAGAGGCCAGAATAGTTACAGGCAGTTGAGAGCTGCCTGATTTGATTGCTGGGAACCTAACTTGGGTCCTCTGAAAGAGCAGAAAGTGTTCCTCAACACTGAGCCATCTCTCCAACCCTAATAGATTTTTTTTTAATTTCAAATTTCAAAAGCTACAGGAATGAATGCAGAATAGTCATTTACAAAAAGAAGCAGACCTAAACTTGAAGACTTGAGTCTCACAAAAGAATCAGAAACTACAAAAGAAATTCACATGTCAAAATCACAGAGAAAAAAGTAACATGAAAAACCAAAATAACTTATCCCCACCAAATACCAATAGTCCTCTAGAGGAGTACAATGAGAACCCCCTAGAGATAACGCAGGAGATGGAACTCAAAAGAGCAACTATAAACATGATAAAAGAATTCAGTGAATTTAAAGAACACACAAACAAAGAAATTAAAGAACTGAAGGAAGATAGGGATAAACTTCTGAATGAATTCAGAAAAGAGTTAGAAATATTGAAGAATAC
>NW_008332065.1:1080868-1082287 GCF_000622305.1 Nannospalax galili | reverse complement strand
ATAAAAAAATAAAATAAATCTTAGGTGAGCCGTGAGATAGCTCAGCAAATTAAAACACAAACGTGTTAAAAATTTTAAGAAAATACAAGAATGGAATATGCAGGAATTGTGTGACACCATAAAAAGACCAAATTTATGAATCATAGGCATACAGGAAGGAGAAAAATCTCAGGATAATAGTATGGACCAGATCTTCATCAGGATTGTAGAATAAAACTTCCCAAAATTAAAGAAAGGCATGCTTATACAAATACAAGAAGCTTACAGAACACCAAACAGACAGGACCAGAAAAGAAACTCTCCATGGCACATCATAATAACAAAAGTAAACATACAAAACAAAGAGACAATACTGAAAGCTGCAAAAGAGAAACAAGTCACATATAAAGGAAAACACAATAGGATTACAGCTGACTTTTCAGTGCAAACTATGAAAGCCAGAAGAGCCTGGTCCAAAGTATTCCCAGTTTTAAATGACCACAGATGCCAACCCAGATTACTATACCCAGCCAAAATGTATATTGTAGTGGAAGGGGAAAGAAAAACTCTTCCATGACATAAATAGGCTGAAAGAATTCATGTCTACAAAACCAACCATTCAGAAAGTTCTTGAAGCAGTACAAAGAGCCAAAGAAGGGAATGACTATACCCAAGGGGTTGCAGAAAGAATTCAGTGAAGGTATAACTGTGGAAATGCACAGCTATATCAGGAATGTGAACAGAAATAAAAATGACAGGATTCAACACACATCTTTCATTAATAACTTTAAATATTAATGGACTGAACTCCCCAGTCAAATGACACAGACTAGGTGAATGGATTAAGAAACAAAACCCATGTTTTTGTTGTCTGCAAGAAACTCATCTCACTTTCAAGGACTGAGACTATCTTAAGGTGAAAGGATGGAAAAAAATATACGAAGTGAATGGCACTAAGAAAAAAGCAGGCATTGCAATTCTGATATCTTACAAAATAGACTTTAAACTAAAACTAATCAGAAGAAATAAAGAGGGCCACTTCATCCTGATCAAAGAAACAATAAACCAAGAAGATAATACAATCATGAACATATATTCACCAAACTCTGGTGCACCCAACTTCATAAAAAAAAATACAACAGGACTTTAAGACCCAGATTAATCCCAACTAATTAGTAGTAGGGACTTCAATACCCCACTGTCTCCAATAGATAGGTCAACAGGGCAGAGAGTTAACAGAGACACATCTGAATTAAACAATACCACATAGCAAATGGACCTAACAGACATCTACTGAGTATTCCACTCAAGCACCAAAGGACATACTTTCTATTCAGCACCCCAAGGAACCTTCTGCAAAAGCAACCACATACGAGGGTACAAAACAAGCCTCAACAAATACAAAAATATTGAAACAATTCCACGCATTCTATCAGAATT
>NW_008332065.1:1078850-1080341 GCF_000622305.1 Nannospalax galili | reverse complement strand
ACAGACACCAGAAAGATACAGAACATTATAAGGGAATACTTTAAAAATCTAAATGCTACTAAATATGAAAAAGTAAAAGAAATGGACGGATATTTAAGGCATGGGAACTACCAAAAGTAAACCAAGAAGAGATCATCCGCTTAAACAGACCCATAACACAAAAGTAAATTGAGACAGTAATACAAAACTTCCCAACTAAAAAAATCCATCTTCCCAGGACCAGATGGATTTACAGCAGAATTCTATCAGACATTTAAAGAAGATGTACATCCAAAACTACTTAATTTATTCAAAAAGGTAGAAATGGAGGGAGAACTTCCCAATTCCTTCTATGAAGCCAGCATCACTCTAATACCAAAGCCAGGTAAAGATACAACCAAAAAAGAACACTAGATGCCTGACCTTATTTGGAACATGACCTTTGGCATAGTTACCTGGAGTAAAAACTATCCCCAGGTTTTTTCTATATGATATTTAGGCATTGTCTGGTAGTCGGATGATAGGAGCCCACTGCCACATGTAAATAAAGCATACTATGAGCACCTATCAGCTGAGGCATTGGCTACTGCCTCCACACTATATTTTCTCTAGTTCTCCCACTGAATAAACAGAGCTGTTTCACTGAATCTGGAGTTGTTTGCATCACTGAACCTGCCTCCCCAGAAGGGCTTTCTTCCATCAGTGCTCAATGGCAGTCCTGACCCTGCTCGTTGCATCTGCTCCCTTTGTCCTCGTGGACTGGTAGCCAATGACCCACGAGGAGAGGGAGCGACCCCATAACCAGACAAGGCTGTCCACTATCTCCATTTCTCTTTAGCATAGTGCTTGAAACTCTTGCAAGAGCAATAAGACAGGAACAGGATATTAAAGGAGTAATAATTGGAAAACAAGAGATCAAATTATCCCTTTTTGCAGATGATAGGATGTTATATCTAAGAGACGCCAAAAATTCCACCAGAAAACTCCTAGAAATTATTAACACATTCAGTAAAGTGGCAGGTTACAAAATTAAACTAGAAAAGGATGTAGCCTCTCTCTATACTAAAAACAAGCAATCAGAGAAAGAGCACATGGAAACACTCCCCTTCACAATAGCTGCAAAAACAAAAACAAAAACAAACACAAAAAAACAACCATCAGAATAAACCTGACCAAAGACATTAAAGACCTGTACAATGAAAATTTTAAATCTTTAATGAAAGAGATTAAGACATCAGAAAATGGAAGGACCTCCCACGCTCATGGATTGGAAGAATTAGTATTTTGAAAATGATCATACTACCAAAAGTCATTTATAGATTCAATACAATGCCAATCAAAATCCCCATGACATTTTTCACAGAATTGGAAAAAACCTTCCATTCATATGGAAGCACAAAAGACCTCGGAATGCCGAAACCACCCTGAACACTAAGAGCAATGCTGGGGGATTACTATACCAGATTTTAAGCTGTATTACAGAGCTATAGTCATAAAAACAACATGGTACCT
>NW_008332065.1:1078180-1078746 GCF_000622305.1 Nannospalax galili | reverse complement strand
AGAACATTCACTGGAGGGAAGAGAGCATGTTCAGCAAATGGTGCTGGCAAAACTGGATCTCCACCTGTAGAAATGAAACTAAACCCCTATCTTTCATCTTATACAAAAGTCAACTCCAAATGGATCAAAGGCCTCAATGTGAAGCCTGAAACTCTGGAACTGTTAGAAGAAAACATTGGCAAAAACCTACAAGATACAGGTATAGGAAAGGATTTTCTAAACCCAACATCAATTGCTCAGGAAACAAAGTCAAGAATAAACAAATGGGACCTCAAAACTAAAAAGCTTCTATACATCAAAGGATACAACCATGGAAGTGAAGAGGAAACACATAGAATGGGAGAAAATCTTCACCAGCAACAGATCTGACAGAGGTTTACTATCCAGAGTATATAATGAACTCAAAAAACAGAGAATCAAAACAAGAAGTAACCCGATTAAAAGATAGGCCAAGGAGCTGAACAGAGAGTTCTCAAAAGAAGAAATAAAGATGGCTATGAAGCATCTTAAAAGATGTTCAACATCACTAATAATCAGGGAAATGCAAATTAAAACCACTTTAAGAT
>NW_008332065.1:1076130-1077851 GCF_000622305.1 Nannospalax galili | reverse complement strand
GACCAAGTTATACCACTCCTTGGCATATACCCAAAGAACTCGTCCTATTGCAGAGACACTTGTACATCCAGGTTTGTTGCTGCTCTTTTCACAATAGCTAAGAGATGGAAGCAACCTAAGTGTCCCTCAATTGACGAGTGGATAATGAAAATGTGTTTCATTTATACAATGGAGTTTTACTCAGCAGTTAAGAAAGATGAAATCATGAAATCTGAAGGTAAACGGATGGAACTAGAAACTATTATACTAAGTTAAGTAACACAGGCTCAGAAAACAAAAATTGACATATGTTCTCCCTCATATGTGGATCTTAGAACCAAATCCTGATAAGTGAGTATGTATCCAGCCATAACTACAGGACCCAGGATAGTGGAAAGGAACCTGGATGTAAAGGAAAAGAAAGAACCTGAAAGAGAAGAACAGTAGGAAACAGGTGTTAATAAGGGAGATATGAATGAAAATTGGGTTAGTTTAAGGGAGGGGGGAGGGAAGGGTATACAAGGAACCTAGGGGATAAAGGGAAAGAAGGAGGTCAAGAGAGGTAGGGCCACAGGAGAAGGGTATCATTAAGGGAGAAAGGGGGAAAATGGGGGCACCTTAATTGGGGAAACCATGATGGAGGAGTTAGACAATGCGAGAGATAAATAATGCCTAGCTAGTTTTAAAGACCAAGGGAACCATATTAGTCCAACAACCTACTGACAAATTATACATACCAGATCAAGAAATATATATCTAGGCAAGGTTTATCTGAGAACAGTTGGTCTTTGCCCAAGATTTATCTACATGGCTTAAAAGTACCAGACTGGTGAAATTAACCTTCTTGGGTGTTTAACAGACATACTTTGAGGCCTATACTAATTTGGTCAGAGGGACATAAAGGACAGTTTTTGCCCCTTGCCCTCCTAGGTCGACTGGTTCCAGGGGGCCATGAACATCTCCCAAAATGTCCTGTAGTTGTGGTGAGTCACCTGTCCTCTTGATCAAGGAGGCTGAGGAGACCCCACGAGATGGACATGAACCAGTGTCCAGTCTACGAAGCGGAGGGTCAACACAGAGAAAACATTTCCTCCATGCTTCCAAGCGAAGCCAGCCATGATCAAGTAGGACCTTTGACTTATCCTCACATAGGCAGAACTGGTAAAAGAAAGGAGCCAGGGGATCCTCCCAAGCCCATGTGACCCCTGAGGAACAGATCCTCAAATGACCTTAAGAGTAAAAATAATTTGGTTTATATAGGCCAACTGTATGGCCTTAAACACCCAAAAGGAAAGTGTAACCCAAGATTAAAGGGGCTAATATAATTTTTTAAGAGTCCATATGTATAGCTAAAGGCTACATAACAAGTAGCAATGCCAGACAGGAGGTACCTTCTTTTGAGTTGTTGGCCAAGGTTGCCCAATGGACTCCCAGATAGTAACCCTGCATAGAACTGGGAAAATGAACAGCTGACCCCAATGTTATCTAAAGGAATATAGACAACTGATTACTGCTAGATGAGGAACAGCTGACCTTCCTAAAGCAAAGACCTCTAGATAGGCTGACTAGATTTACCAGAGGGACAAGTAGTGGGGAACGGCTGGGGGTGCTGACCACACAGCGGACAGTAGTAGGGATAACAGTGTAATAGGGCTCTAGTGGGGGGAGGGAGGATATGGGGGGTTCCATCTGGGAAATGGGTGTACAGTTGAATAAGATGGTTTGGGATGTTCTGTGTGATA
>NW_008332065.1:1050561-1075903 GCF_000622305.1 Nannospalax galili | reverse complement strand
TCTAAAGGTTAAAACCTCATTCAATTTTATGTCTTACAGGGTTTATACTGAGTTCAATATTGTATAACTGTGTTGATTCAACAGCGAACCTAGAAATTTTATAGCCAGTTTTGAAGGAGCTGTGTCTTTGCTCTGGAAACTGTTATTGGGCATGTTAAAGCTGTAATGATATGCTTCTCCTAAAAAAATATATATATTAAAAAGAAAATAGCCAGGGAGCCTTGGTGGATTTCTGTGAGATGAAGATCAGCCTGGGGTTAAAAAAAAAGAAAGAATAAAACAACAACAAAAAGCTATTTTTCATAAATAATATAGATTATGATTATTATAGGTTAATTCTTAAAGACATTTCATACATATTTAAATGAACACCTTTTATGAATTTTTTCATTTAACTTCATAAGAACAATTTAGAATTAAAATACAGTTACAGTATCTAGTAAAATCGTTATCATATGATTCACACAGGATGTGTCTGTAGCATTCATGACACAGAATGTATTTATGACTTAACGTGACAAATGTGAATAAATTAAACTATAATTACATAGTATTTTCTCTAATTTATTAATTGGATCTACTTTATTGTTTTGGTATTATCTACATAAATAAACTGGTTAGTTTACCTGTCAAATTGTAAGGGAAATCTATGTGAGATCAGTTAACAAATAATCTAAATTTAAAAATGCTTAGTTGGTAATATTGTATTTGTATTTATTAAATAGTTATGACAGCTGTAAACGTATAAAGAAATTTTACTTGAATAATTTAAATTCCAGAGCATCTTAAGACACATAGATTTCCATACTAAAATCAAGGTTGGCTTATTTTTCTTTTGTATATCTTGTAATACAAAGTCTATATTTTCTTGTGCAGCACTTGGTAGGTGACATACACATATACACGTTTTTTCCCCACCTTTATTTCTTGCGCTACTTGCAGAACCTAACTGGCTTTGCATCCGCAAAAATAACTACAGTGGGACTTGTAAGTCCAATGTCTGCTAGAATTTGACTGCAAGTGACAAAAGCAAACTCTGCTAAATCAAATAGAAATTACTTAGGAGGATATGGAATAGCTCACAGAATCAAAGAGAAAGCTGTTGAGCAGTAAACCTAGGGGGACAGACTGTAAGGCAGTTCTAGGAAGGAAGGCAGAAGTCAGGGGACAGTGTCCTAAGCAAGCCTCAACGGATAAATCCGTTTGGGCTATTTTTTTATGCCAGCCTCACTCTAGTCAGAATGCAGATGTTCAGGAGAGTGTCTGATCATTCCAGAAAGTTGCACAAGGCCACCTTACCTGGGGTAGGGTGAGCTTCATCCTTGAAATTTCCCCAAAGAAGCCTAGCAGATGGGAAGCCACAAGTTCCCCAAGGAAAAGCCAATTGAGGGTCCCTCCAAAGGGAAAATATTTGAGACAGAGAAAACCAGCACATTTCTTAGATTGTAATGGAGGCTACCATACTTACCATAATATTTACTTTAGATACTACATATGATTTTAAACAATATTTTATTATTTATTATTTTATGTGTATGATGTATTGCCTGCATGAAGGTAGGTGCACCTGTGTTGTGCAATGCCTGCACAGGTCAGAAGAGGGTGTCAGATCCCCTGGACCTGGAGTTACTGACTGTTGTTAGCTGCCATGTGGGTGCTGGGATTTGAACCCAGGATTCTGCAAGAGCAGCCAGTTCTCTCAATGACTGAGCCATCTCTCCAGTCCCTCTACATATGATTTTAACAATATTGATAGTTAAAGTATTTATATGTGAGGTTATTATAACCAAATAAGGCTTTCGCTAAAAAGAATGAATAAGAAAAACAAGGACATGCCTTACTTATTCTGTTTCCTCTATCCATTTGATATTGCAATGCTTTCAGCAGGACACACAAGCCTTAGGCAGATAATCTCTTTGCACTTGAGTAAGTATAGCCCACAGACCCAAGCTGAATTCCCAGTTCTTAAACACACTAGGAGATCTTGAGTAACTGAATGTTTCCTAGAGTTTAGTTTTATTCATAAACAAAAGGCAACAATAAATTTTAGCTGAAGCATTAATTCTGTGATTAATTAAAAACAGGTAGAGTGCTCTACTAGTACCTTCTACCCCCATTTCCCAGGGTCAGGCTTCCCTGTAATGTTTATAATTCCTGGAAGCTGGCTAGTGACAGGAAGACATCCAGCCTCCGCTGAGGTGTTAACATGACTCACTTATTCATTCACTCATTTAGTCAGTCATTTACAGGCTCATAGTGTGGCTCGGAGTGTGGCGACCATCTGTGGATACAGGTGAGAGACACTATTCTGTAGTAGCTTGCACACTCTGGAACCCAACAGTTCCTAGGTACCAAAGGAAATTTCATGAATTTGAGGAAATCTGAAGAAAAATCCATCCCAATGTGTTAACTTCATACATAGATAATTTCTAAGACTATGAGAGCAAGGAAGAGGGCCCACTTTGCTACAGCACAGATTCAGAACTAACGGTGAAGCATTAGGTATGCGCATTCATCCAGCAGTGGATGAACATTTTTGTGAAGGCGCTGGCAGGTCAGGTCATGAAGAACACTGTGCACATGAACAGCAGTCTGATCGATGAGAATGGAGAGAGGAGGAAAGGATAGTTTAGAGTTTTAAAAATAGATTTATTTTATTTTTTATTTATGTGTATGTGTGTCTGCAGGTCCGTTTGTGCATATGTGTGCAGATACCCATGGAGGCCAGAAGAGGGTGTCAGATCTCTTGGAGCTGGAGTTACAGGTGGTTGTGAGCCACCTGATGTGGGTGCTGGGAACTGAACTTTGGTCTTCTGGAAGAGCAGCAAGTACTCTTAACTGCTGAGCCATCTCTCCACTTCCCAGAGAAAGATATTTTAGATAGAAAAAACCAAGAAACAGCATTGCTACAGTAATTATTTCATAAGAACCGAAGACTACTAGTGGCTAACACTTTTCACCTGTTCCTTGCTAGACATGATTTGAATTGTTTTCAGCCAACTTATCTTAGCAAAGATAGGCTGAAAGTGTTAGAAAGTTTAAGCAATCTTCCCTGGGCATGTAGTAAGTTTGAGGTTTGAACTTAGACAAGTCAGATTTCAGAGTTGGATCTTTAGCCAGCCTCCCTGCGCGTTTATAGTAGCTGAATAAATAATCACTCAGTATGAATTTAGTAGCCTTGATCTATTTTTAGACCAGTTCAAAATACCATGACAGTTTCAAAGCAAGTTAGTACCCGTAGCTATAAATATTCCTCTTAAAATTAGACCGCCATTTCCTTTTATAGTTTCTTTCCCAGTCTCCCACCCCTAGAACTAAATTGTCCCTCAGTTCAGACTTTATTGCAGTATCTTCGGCTACAGTTGAGCACTTGGGTAGAACTGGGTAAAAAAGCAAACCATTGGAAAGCATAGCTATTTTGTTTAATCAAAAATCGCAATGTTGATTCATAATAATTCATAGATGGATGCAGGTGAGAGCCACTATGCTCTAGTTCCTTAAGAAATGCATCTTGTGAATTTGGAAAGAACCTGGAGGAAAACAGATTAGTGTCTTTTTGAGACAATCTTGCTACATTTCCCCTCAGATTTAAGGTGCAGCTTTAAAAGCTGTAACATTTTTCACTCAATTACAGAATATCATTTATTTTCATACATTTGTATGCGTACACTATTTGGAAACACATTCTCATGACGTTAGTTTTGGTTTTAAAATATATTAAATTAATAATTTAAAACATTTTGGGACCCAAATCATTAAAAATTAAACAGTGTGATCTATACAAACTCACAAGACAGTCACAGAGCACAGATAAGTTTGACAGATAATATCAGACATAACTTTTTATTAACTGTAGATTTTCCATGAAACAATGAAAATCTTAAGTCTGAAGCTTGAAACTTTTTCCTTTTATAATTCTTTCTAGACACAACCTGCAGAAATAGTTTATTCCTTCCATATGTTTGCTCTTTCAAACCCTGTTTTTATAAAAGGCTGAATTATAAGGTTAAGACCCTTACTGTACTCTAAGACCTTCCAAGGTATTACCAGTATATAGCACTTTGCTGGGCTTACATCACAAGTTACAACACATAACTAGCTGTAAATTGGGTCTCAGTCATATCAATCAGGATTGCTTGATGCAATTATTTTCCAAAAGTTTCAACAATGGCAGATGTTCATATTTTAGTGTTCATGGGACCTGGAGAGATGGCTCAGTGGTTAAAAGTGGGTACTGCTCTTGCAAAAGACTCAGGTTTGTTTTCCAGGACCCACATCAGACAGCTTACAACTGCCTGTAACTGCAGGGGAGTTTGATGCTTTCTTCTGATCTCTCTGGGTAAACCTGACCTCCTGTGCACAAACCCATACACAGATGCACACACATGCACACATTCAAAAATAAAATAAGAACTGGACGTGGTGGCCTACACCTTTAATCTCAGCACTCGTGAGGCAGAAGCAGGTGGATTTCCGTGAGATCAAGGTCAGCCTGGTCTACATAGTAAGTTCTAGCCACCTGAGGCTACAGGGAGATCCTGTCTCAAAAACAAACGAGCAAAAAGAAAACAAAATGTGTATCAGCATTTTGTCTGCATGTAAGCATATCATGTGCATGCAGGGCCTGTGGAGGCCAGAAGGTGTTAATCCACTGGATCATTGCTAACTGCCATGTGGGTGCTGGGAATCAAACCCAGGTCTTCTGCAAGAGCAGCCAGTGTTCTTAACTGCTAAGCCATCTCTCCAGCCCTGGAGTTTCTTTTGAATGACATATTTTACAATTAAATTATAAAATGTATGTTTTACTTTGACTTTACATACATTGCCTTTTGATTCCTACGGTTAAATGCTTTAATTTCTCTAATTTATTACTATTATTATTAAAGCCTGGTATAGTTTTTAAGTCACACCGAATTTTCATAATTTCTTACTGGATTCAATTTACTCATAAAATCATTTTGCTCATTGTCATATATGAACACTAAAAATTTTAGGTCTACAGTTTTGGTGTTAAGACTCTTTATCTGTTGAGCCATTTTGCCAGCTGAGGGAATGATGTTTAGAAAATTTGAAAGATAGTGAAATTTGAAAAAAAAAAAAAAAGAACATTTTACAGTTGTACTGAGGCAAAGAAAAAGACATGATCCTGTTTGTCAGTAATCAGATATCTTGCCGTTATGCTCATAGGTTTCAAATCTGCATCACTGGAAGACCTCGTTTCGGAACTTCAGACTCAAGCCCACTGCTTCTCAGACTTCATGTGGTGCTCCCGTGGAAACAACAAATTCTCATCATGCTGCAGATGATTCTGCATCCCTGTAACCCTACACCTGCTGGTGGGTAGTGCTGAAGCAGTAGCACTGGCAGGTTCTGAGGCCTCTTCCTCTCCCTAGAGCCCACTAGCATCTTCAAGTTCTGTCACTAGTACATGTCCAGCAGCTCCTGTGTCCATTGCCTTCCTGCTGCCCACTTGTCTACTTTGATGGCCTCTGCTCACCTCTCCCAGTCATCCTTGATACACAGGCACCTGTCCTCAGGTCATCATAAACTATGATCAGTTTCACAAGGTGCAAGGTTTTTTGTCCATGTTGTTCCCTCAGCTTGGAGAGCAGGTTCCTGTCCACCATCTAGCTACTGTATCCAGTGGCCTTCTGGGACACATTCTCATATTTTCCTGTTCTCCAACTCACCCCATTTTGCTTCTTCTGTTGCTCCTTGATAGCTCCCCTTATTATGTATTATTTTAAATGTCCTTTCACTATGTGTTTTCCTACTGAATTGTTAGCAAGTGTCTCTTTATATACCCCATCGAAGACTCTGGTGCCTATTTGCACAAATACATATTAACATTTAGTCCGTCAGAATCCCCAACCTTTATTTTTCTTTTTGCTATATTCTTGTAATGACTTCTTAATTTGAACTTAAAAAAAAAAAAAAAAAAAAAAAAAAACCCATAGTCTCTCCTGATCTCATCTAGCTGGAGATTTGTTTCTTCTCTTCCATTTATTTGATTTGATTTGCTGTTGCTTTCTTTTGTGGGTTTTTTTTTTTTTTCAATACTGGCGATTGAACCCAAGGCTTCCCTCATGCAAGGCAAGTGCTCTTTTTTGCTGTTTATTTTGAAGCAGGGTTACATTAAGTTACCCTGGCTGACCTTGAACTCACTCTGCAGCCCAGGCATGCTCTGAAATTTTGAGTCTTCTTCCTTGGCTTTTGGATTAAGAAACTGTGGGATTAAGGGACTGTGACACCAGGTCTGGTTATCTATTTACTGATTTAACCATTAATTTATATTGGAATGGATTCATGGGTAGTTGTTCCATACTTTGGGGTTCAATTCAGTCCTATTTCATTGT
Organism: Nannospalax galili; assembly: GCF_000622305.1. Lineage (NCBI taxonomy): Eukaryota > Metazoa > Chordata > Mammalia > Rodentia > Spalacidae > Nannospalax > Nannospalax galili. The sequence continues at coordinate 1,069,547 of NW_008332065.1, read as the reverse complement.
TCAGATTGTTCCTTCTTTGGTGTTTGGTTTTGGCTCTGTGTCCCTCTGTCCCAACTTTGTGCATGTGTGTGTTCAGGACATTTTACATTCTGATACCATAAATTCCAGGTTCATCTTGTGAGGTCCCTGGCCCAGCTTAAAAACCAGCCATTTCTCCAAGAGCTCTGATTCTTTTCAGTGGAGAACGATATGAGAAATGAAGACGTAGCCTTGGTTTAGTGAGAGATTTCAAAATTGTTCTTTCATTGTCATTTTGTCTATTTCAAAAAAAAATTTTGAGACAGGGTCTCCCTGTAGCCCCAGCTAGTCTTGAACTTGCTATGTAGACCAGGCTGGCCTGGATCTCAGAGAGATCTATCTGCCTCTGCCTCCCAAGTGTTGAGACTAAAGGCATGTGCCACACCCAGCTATCTCAAAAAATGTAAATTACTTTTGTGTAATGCTATTTATTTTTTTATTTTAATAGTTCCAATTTTCAAAAGTTACCTTTAACCTAATGCTTCTGCCTGTACTGAATATTCAGCCTTTTATTCCAAAGCCAGTGGTTTGCAAATACATTTTGTTTCTATACACCTTGGTGTTAAACCCAGTGTTGAAAATTTGAATTTATCTACATTGGGCCAGTTTGGTCACTTCAAGTGGCTATTTGACAGATGATGCTAATTGTCTGTGGCCTTTGTTTTTTGTTAAATTAGGAAATAGACTAAATATGTTGATACCTTATAATCATAAAATGCCTAGAGAAAATGGATTAAATGGTAAATATAATAAAGAATCATTATGGTTAATTTTGTGAAAATCACAGAGAAAGGCAAATCCTTCTACAGTAGATTTTTATGAATAGGTAGGTAAATCAGTAGCTAGCCTTTCATTATAAACTATGAAATCTAGTAAAGAAAATAAACAATAAGAAGTTTCATATTAGAAGAATAAAAGAAAATATTCTCAAGGATTTCCATATCATTTCTACATAAAACATACTAATTTCAGTCTTTATTGGTTAAAGGTGTTTTTATAAAATTTATTTTCAAAAATGGGTTTTACTTTTTTCTTTACATGATTTTATATTGTGTATATTTAAAGTATATATGATGTTATAAAATACGTACATAATGAAATGGTTACTATAGTGAAATGATTACTATATTCTCACATAGCTGCTCAATCCTATCCCACATGTCTATGGCAAGAACAACCATAATCTACTCACCTAGCAAAAATCCTGCATACAAGACACTGTTACTAATGTAGTCCTTGTGCTGTTTGTTAAAACTCTGGACTCACTCATCCTACATAGGAAGAAAGGGTTTAGAAAGTTATGCCCACAATTCCATAGTCAGGCAAACCTAACCAAAAGACAAATATTTGACAAGTTGTTAATCTGTGTTGTGTCCACTTCTGTAAAATCCCTTGAGAAACTGACTCATAAATGTAAAGCACTTAACTTGTATATGTAATATGTCTACAACTTATATGTATATCAAAATATGCATAAAACAAAAATTGATCTCTACAAAATATACATAGCCTGATCCTTCTAAGGGTTCAATGACAGTTGCCCCTTTCTTATATTTAATATTTTAATCATAGTTAATAACTTAAGCATTTTTACTAACACAGATGGACTTCACCATTGAAAATAAGTAAAAATTTGCTGTTGCTCATATGCTTTTTCCAACTCAATACTGTAATGGAAATGTTCCATCATATATGTTGCCTTCCCTTTTATATTCTTTAATTTATGACTTTCATTCTTCCCAAGACAGCAGATTATATTGTATAAATAAGACTTCAATATTCAGCTTTTAGTATCCAAAACAGGCATTTTCGAGTCTGTTATCCATCCCCAAATCCTGAAATTCAGGCTTGTCAAAAAACTCAGCAATTTTCCGTATTTTTTTAGCTTCATGTTGGCTTTATTCATGGGAGCTACCAAGTGCCAGGGATGGCCAGAATTCAGAATAAGATCTGAAGGAAGACCTTGTCACTCAGGAAGAGCATAGAGGATACCGAGGAGTGGTGGCCTAGGTTGCTTCTCTATTGCTGTGATCAAAGCACTGACCAAAACCAACTTGGGGAGGAAGGTGTTTCCTTGGCTTACATGTCCTGACCACAGTCCATCAGTGAGGGAAACCAAAGCAACATCTCCAATGGGCAGAAGCCTGACAGCAACAACTGAACACTCACTGCTCACTGGTTTGCTCCCCTGGCCTGTGCTCAGCCTGCTTTCTTATATGACCCAGGAGCTAGGGGTGGCACTACCCACAGTGGACTGGGTGCCTCTACATCACTCAACAAGCCTCACAGGCATGTCCACAGGCTAATGCAGTAGAGGTAATTCCCCAATTGAGGGTCCCTCTTCTCAGGTGTATCAAGTTGACAACTGCAGCAAGAGGCCAGCCCATCTTTGAGTCAGAGGATATTTTTTTCAGTAGAGAAGAGACACAGAGGTAAGAAAGAAGCCTCGCCCTCACTCATCCCTTCCAGGTAGAGGACCTGCCCATCAGATGCACTGGGATCACTGAAAGCTGACTTTGCTTTGCTCCATCTCTAGAGTACCAGGAGGCAGCATAAGATGAATGGACAGTATTGTCCAGACCATGTCTTCTCTCCTTCCTCTTCTTGCCTCTCTGTAGTGAGCATGGAATTCAGAATTACCTTTTCATTCTGGTGGTTAAAGCAGAGACTTAGGAAGGATCAGTGGGCTATCAGTTATGAGAAACAAAGTTATTAATTTTGCATAGCAGTGCATACATGTAATACCAGCACTGGCGAGGTAGAGGCAGGAAGATCAGAAGTTCAGGGTCTTCCTCAGATACGTATCGAGTTTGATGCCAACCTGGGATATGATCCTGCCTCCCAGAAATTCAACACCACCCTAAGTGTGAAAGGCTTCAAAAGTAGTAAGTGCCTTCCTTTCCCAGCTGCAGTGAGGATCACATGGGCAGCAGGTGTGAGGCAGCACTGGAAAGGGAGAGTGCTCACTAGGGCTGCTGACCACGCAGCCGCACACCCTACACTGAGCCTGTCCAGATCAGGACCTGACAAGCAGCAGACCCACCAGTTTCCATAAGCAGGAAGCCAAGCCCAGGCCAGTTATGCAATGTTAAAGAAAAGAAACCAAAAGCCAAGAGCAGAAGATTCAGATAAGAAGTTGTGGAACAATGACCAGCACAGCAAGATATTAGCGCAGTAGTGGCATTTTTATATTGGGGGCAATCAACAGCAATCTAACTGGACTTAATGCCCACTCAGTGGGAAGGAACTCATGTGTGGCACTGTAAACATAGCCAAATACACATGGATGGAGAGATCCTAGAGAAAATCCTACATCTGTCACATCTGTAGACAAACAATTTTTTACTATATGATAAATACGGATCCTTATATTTACAGACAAGTATACCAGTCACCACTCCTCAAAGAAACTTCTCTTGGGGATGGAGAGATGGGTCAGTGGTTAAAAGCACTGGCTGTTCTTTCAGAGGACCCGGGTTAGATTCCCAGCACCCATATGGTAGCTAACTACCATCTGTAACTCCAGTTCTAGGGGATCCAACACCCTCTTCTTACCTCTGTGGACATTGCACAACACAGGTGCACTTACATACATGCAGGCAATATGTCCATACACATAAAACGAAAATAATAAACAAAATATTTTTTAAAAAGAAGCCTTTTGCAACAGGCAGAGTCTAATACAGGGTTCCACAACTGGTCACACACAGAGTATAAGTGTCTGTGAGATGTCCAACCCTAAGTGACACATCAATATTGGAACCTCTATACCTAAGGCTTATGGAACATAGTGGAATGAGTAGAAGAAAGAATGTTAATGTGTCTCTCAACACTCATCAACAAAGCCTCCTCATGCAACACAGGGCAATGAACACAGAAGGCCACAACTTGCCAAAGTGTAGAGAATAAGAGACTGCAGATTTTGTGTCCCTGGATAGGACTCCTGTGTTAAACCTCACCTACCCAGAGCTCAGGGACCATTTCGGAAGAGGGAACAGAAAGATTGTAAGAGCCAGGGGTGGCACACGACCATAAGGAAACTGAGTATTAGAGACTCCTGGGAACTTGCTCATGTGAACTTACAGCAATGGTGACAGCATGCACAAGACCCATACAAACTTAATGAGATAAAACCCAGCACAGAACTGGGGAAATGGGCAGGAAGCCTCAACCTTAGCTGAGGAATTATTAGTAACTCTCCCTCAGGTGAGGGAGTGATGCTAGATAGGCTGAATAGGCTCCAGTGGATAAACTCACATTGAGAGACACCTGGATATGCAAACTTGACTAAATAGGCATAACATATAAGACAGAATGTGTGAAATCTTGTGGGCAGGCTATGGGTGATACAGATAAGAGAGGTCTAAATATGATTAAAATGTATTGCATGAAATCCACAAAAATTGAATAAAAATATACGTTAAAAAAAAAGAAATTGTGGAAGCTAAAATGTGGCCAAAGACCAATCAGATCCAAGAACAACATCCCCACTGGGGGAGTGAATATAGGACAATGCTTCCCAGACATGACACAGCCTAGAACTAGCTAATATTTTCCCTGATTAAGTGCATGAAGCAAAAGACTGAATATCTAAAACTGAGCCAATAAGGGTATGCAATAGAGCATCACTACAAGTTTCTCAGAGGTAACCTTGAATGAAAAATGAAGAATCACTTATCAGGGCACAGGAGTTGGAGACAACTTGTGCAAAAACTCCACCTCTATTCCTTAAATGTGGGTTTTGTAGGGTGCCTTCTTTCCAAAGGCCACTGTGGAAATGGGGAATCATGTGCATCTTTCCACAGAAGTCTGATAAACCTGCCTTTCTCCGGTTCAAGGTTAACAGATGAGTAATTGTGTAACAATTTCCTCTGCACTGAGATACTCCATCCTGGAGGGAAGCTAGCTAAGACAGGAAGTAAATTTAGCAAGCTCAGGGGTAGACAGGTGGGTCAATAGATGAAGTGCTTACTAATGCAAACATTAGGACCGGAGTTTGGAGCCCTAGCATCCACATAAAAACCAGGAATCCACCTGTAATCTCAATGCTTTGGAGATCTAGACAGGGCCTCTCCAAGGTAGAATAGTCAAATCATGTGCTCTACATTCATGGAGATATGCTCCCTCGGTAAATAAATTGAGAACGGTGTAGGAAGACTCCTGTGTTTTGTACAGTCCAGAGAATGTTCTATGACAGCTCTACTATGGGTTTGAAATGAGTGAGCTTATTAAGCATGTAGCAAGCAAAAGTAAAAGAACAAATACCAAGCCACAGAGAGCTAGAAACAGCAGGTAGAGAACAAAGCATCATCACATCAGGGGCTTATAGCATCCAATAGAGATGGAGTAGCCTAAATGAAAGAAAGAAAACAAAGGTACTATCATTTAATTAGGGCCTTACACACTGGGCAGAAATGGACTGGGAGAGTCACATTGAGGCCGTCAACTGGAGTGCCCAGTGGTTCATCCATGGGTGAGCTTCTGGCTTCTTATTTCCACTGCAGGCTTTCTATAGCATGGGATTAGAAAAATGTGCCCTCTGCTGGAAATGGTTTACCTACTAGTTGTTCTCAAGAGCTCAGTGTTTTTGTACCTTAGCTGTTTGCTGCTTTCCTTTCTCCCTGAGAGTTAGGGGTTTGCTTCTTCAGCAAAAAAGACAAGGAGGAAAAGAGAAAAAGTTGAAGATTAAAAGAGAAATAAGCAGCATACTAACCAATTATAATGTGTGGATCTTGTTGGTTACTGATTGAGACAAACTACAAAAAATTACAAAATTATTAAATACTTGGAAATGTTAACAAACACTAAATATTTAATGGTATTAAAAATGACCTTAATTTTGTTTTGGGTATGGTAATCCTATTGTGGTTAGTTTTAAAAATATTTACTTTTTAGATATACCCAGTGAAATATTTAAGGATTAAATTATAGGTTATGTGGTATTTGCTCTGAATAATATGCAGTGGGACAGGGTGTGTGGGAGTACAGACAAGGTAGGATGGGTCATAAGTGGTTAATTGGAAGCTTGGGTAAGAGCATAAGGATTTTTTATACTATTCAATATGCTCCTTCAAATTTTCCAGGATAAAAAGCTAAACAAAATGAAGCTACGATGTGAAGAAAGTCTTTAATAAGCTGTGCTGTGCAGCACTGCAACTCACCAACTCTCCAAGTAGCAACTAGAAGACAGAAAGTGACATTTAAGCTGTGTCTTACAGGAAAACCTACTGGTTGGTTTGATTAATTTGGACAAAAAGCTAGTTAGTTTAGAAAAGGCAAAACAAAATCAAACTGCTCATTTTGCTCAGCTTACAGGACTACAGACTCATAATAAAATCACTGAATCTGATATTTGTTCTGGCACCTTGTTGGAGACATGATTTGACTTCAACTATAAACTTTAGAAAACTCAGAAACAAAGGCGAAGTTCACTAGGGTAGCTCTAGGCAAGATGGTGAAGAAGGCAACATTTGTTTTCTGAGTAGCCTGCAGAGAACAATGCTATAAACACACAATCCTAAAATGACGAGACCCTGATCAAAACTATCATTACATTAAGGTTTAACAAAATTCTACCGAAAGTTATTAAAAAATATATATTTGAACTGAACTGATATTTCATTGGTTAATATAACACATTTTAAAAGACCAATGTAGGGACACTAACAGAACTCTTTAAAGTTCACAATGCACTCTCATGTTACAGTATATCATATTACCTCATTTTGTGACTCAGACAAAAATAGGTAACATTATCTCTGTTTGTTGGGTAGGCAACAGGGTCCAGGAGGCCTCCTAGTGTTCCTGTTGCCAGAGGCAGAAGAACGCGGACTAGAACCCAGGTGTTCTGCACCAAATCCAGTGCTCCCCTTTATAACTGTGTCTCTCAAAGGGAAACACACGATATATTCTTGTAGCTTCTTCTTGGGTTATAGTGGAAAGAAAGTTGGCATAAACAAATAGTTTAGCAACACAAATAGCCTTCGCTTTTGCCAATCTCTAGTACTTAAGTCTTGTCAATAAATTGGTGCTTCCTTTTAATGGCTATACACTATAAATATGACTATATTTCAGGCAAATGATGCTCCATTAGTATAATATCTTGTTTGTTCAATGGTGTGTGGCTGAAATCCAGAGACTGAGCTGTGTAAGGAGGATGCTAAACACTACTAAATCCTCTGATGTTGAAAAAAAGAAGACGAATCACAGCATATGAAAATATTATATAACTCTATAATGTCAATTAATATAGAGCTCATCACTGTCATCAGCTAGTTGTCAAATGGCCTTATGTTGGCAGTGTCTTTTCCAGGAGGACTTTCTCCGCTATAGATTGAGTCCATTTACTTCACTGCTGCCGAAATCCATTTTTCAGTCTGTTTTACGTGCAAAAAAACTGCACTCCCAATAGTTGGTGTGACAGACTCTCCCGTCAGTTAATGACATTTGCATTGCCGTTCCTTTAAGCAATGCTTTGGAATCAGTCCATCCCTTCCCTTTGCATTTAGTCGATATGTTTTTGTAACTTCTCCCAAATGGTTCACTTTTGCCTTTGTTTTTAGTGAAAGGCTCTTTGTATGCTTCCTTCCTGAGAAATCTCTTTGGAGCTAGACCAGATACTTGCTTCACACAACAGTTTGTCCAGCCAAGAACCAAAGTGTAGACATGAGCTGCACCAAAATTTAAGTGAATTTAATCAGAGTTCAGTTTAACAGGTAAAAAACTGTCTATATTTCCCAAACCAGAGAACTTAACATTCTGTGCTGGCTATTTCAGCACTATAAACAAGCCAAATTTCAAACGCTGTACCAGTAGAAAAGGAACACACTTGCAAAACCACTTCCCTGATTCACTGCAAACGGCTTGATCACACTGGAGAATGTGACCCTTGGGGTTGTTGAAGGTATTTTGCCTTTACCTCATGCAGAATAACCAAACTACAAGGTCCTAAAATGTTACTTCACAAACAGAAATTGAGGAAACTGGAAGAGATAAAGTAGAAGAGGTTTATTTCCAGGTTGAAAATATGCCTGGTAGGCCACGGCTGAGTAGTGATATATATCCTTGTGACAGCCCCCAAAACGGGTGAGGAGTCAAAGACGAGGGCTTGGTGCTGAGGCTGGGAGAGTGTGGATCATCTGGAGAGTTGCACCAGGGAGTTAAAACATCGGCTGCATCTGTCGTCAGGTGGCTCATTTTCTTGCTTTCATGGGTATTGGCTTTCTCTTGCTGTACTCACAGATGGTCACAAGCGTGAAGCAATACAAATTTATCATCCAACACTTCCATAAGTAAGAAGCACAGTAAGCCTCTCCCCAGATGAAGATCAATGTACCAGTAAGGTTTCTTGGACCAGCACAGCAGGTGCAGTCCTGTTGAACTCTGCCATCCCACCTTTCCTTCGACCACCCAGGGAAAGGTTTTTAGGGAGACCTGATGAGAGTAGGTCTACCTGGATATTCCAGGATAATTCCCATCTCCAGATCTATAACCTCAATCATATTATAAAGTACTCTTGCCATGTAGGGTTCTAGAGATTAGGGTACAGATGTGCTTTTTTTAAACAATGATTCGTTCTAAGAGTAAAATGACAGACACCTGAGACTCCACCTTTCAACTTCTCCTCATGCTCAGCTAACATAAATAAGTTTTACTGCTTACCTTCAGCTCACCTGCCTTATAAACTATACCACCTATAATTTCTTCCATTATTCTCAACAATAATACCCAAAAGCATAGGAAATTTATGAGGAGTAAATTACTTTTTTTTGCAGTAACCGAGTACATGTTAATTCCTAAACAGTCTTACATCTATTCATAGGCCATCTTCTGGTATAAGGTCAGGATATTTTTTTTCAAAATTAAGTGCACTGATTACAAGGGGATGGGGAAGTAAGTAGACCATCACATATGTGACAGTGGCAGTCAATTTGGATTTCTTGAATGAATAACAATGCAAATAGATGTGTTTCTTCAGAGAAATTCCTCCTAAAATTTCTACCTCCCTCTTAGGATATGTGTGGTCCAAATAAATGATCCTTATTAAAAATTAAAGTACTTTATTTTCAAAGAACAGTTCTAAGTTTGAAATGGGATAAATGTTTTTTGACATAATTTTATTGATCAATGGAGCTGATTTTTTCTTTTACATTTTATAAACCAGAGGCAAAATTGAATTTAATACTAATTAGGCTTAGCTTCCAGGCCCCTAATTTTCTATCAGATCTATTAGCCCCTATTTTCTTTCTTCTTTTTTTCTCCTCTTCTTTCTTTCTTTCTTTCTTTTCTTTCTTTCTTTCTAACTTTCTTTCTGCCTGCCTCTGCCTCCCAAATGCTAGGACTATTTTGGATTCTGTGTGTGTGTGTGTGTCTCTTTCTTTCTTTCTTTCTGTGTGTCTTTTTGAGACAGGGTCTCCTTGTAGCCCCAGCTGGCCTGGAACTTGCTATGTAGACCAGGCTGGTCTTGAACTCACAGAGATCCTCCTGCCTCTGCTTCCCAAGTTCTGGGATTAAAGGAATGCACCACCACACCTGGCAACCCCTATTAAGGGATTTATAAAAGTTGCACATGCTCTACATGCCACGAAAGTTGAGTCCACTTACCACTGACTGGAGGAGTTTTATATCTGAATTGTCTATGTGTTTAATAATCATCGTTTCTTTAAAAATACAGTCATAACATGTCCCTGTTTTGTATACCTAGTGTACTAGACTGCTTTATCTGCTCGCAGTTCTTCATTTCTCTTCACCTTTGCTTCCTTGCAGGGCAGTGCACTTCCCTGTCCCACTGACGGAAATAGAATGTAAGCACGGAGAAGAGTGCTAAGTCCCAGCAGAAACTTGCCTGGCCTTGTGTGGTTTGACTCTATTCCCCTCAACTTCAGCTCTGCTGTGCGTGTTGCCATGTCCCAAACAGTGGCTGTTGCCTTAATGTGGATTCTGAAAGAAAAGACACACAGAATTCAGGCAAGCTTAACACAAACCTAGGCAACCTACAACCCTATGTAATGCCAGCAAGGAATAAATGTTTATGATTAGTCTGAGCTTGGCCATTGTTTTATAACTATAGCAAAAGCCTAAGTGATGGCCATTCTACCTATTTTTTTTTTGTCATTTTACTATAAGGTATCTATCATCTATCTATCTATCATCTATCTATCTATCTATCTATCATCTATCTATCATGATTCTACACTTCTATTTTCCTAGATTTATAGTAAACATTGCGTTCTAGTTGTCTTTAATTATAATAGCATGCCTTTGATGGTTGTCAAGGACTAAGTCATTAAACACATCTCTTCTCTTCTCTGGAGAAAGCCCTTTATAGGCTTTAAAAAAAAATGGCAGATGTACATAAGGAAGCTTCCATTGCTGGGGCTTCAGAACCCAAACCTGTATTATATATATGATCACCACTTTTTGAAAATGCCAAATCCATCTCTTGTTTTTTTATAATTATTTTTACAAAATATGTGTTTTTTTCTAGCTAATTATTTTTAACTATGCCCCTATAGAATTAGTGGAAAATTCCCTCACTTGTTTATCTGAAAACATTATAGGAAGGGAGGCCATGTCCCCTAGTAGGCACCATTTCCATTTTAAAACATCTATATGTGAGTCTATTTGGCTGATTCTCTCCAGTGTGACCAAATTAATGTCATTTCAATTCTGAATCACTACTAAATGTCCTAAATCAGCAGTAACACATGCTAAATATGTTATTTCCTATTATTTATCTAAAAATCTATGTCTTGCCTAAAAGGTGTTAGGAGTCTAAGCTACCAACTTTGTGTGTGTGTGTGTGTGTGCACATATAGGTATGTGAGGGAGGAAGCCAGAAGACAACCTTTAGCATTGCTCTATAGGGGCCAGGGATCTTCTATTCTTTAGACAGGGACTCTTATGGGTTTGGGGATTGCCAATTCAGGGAGACCGGTTGGCTAGTGAGCCCCATGGATCTGCTTGTCTCTGCCTCAGAGAAGGGACTCCAGGCATGTGCCACCATTCCCAGCTCTTTACATGGGTGTTGGGGATCAAATTTAGGTCCTCATATTTGCAAGGCAAGTGCTTTATGCGAGCTATATCAAAAACACATCCTTGGAAGAAAAACTGTCTTTGAAAGCAGGGTGCCAATCTCTTCTTTTTTACAACTCTGTTGGAATATAGCTTAAACATAAATTGTAGCTTTCTTTGGATAAAATTTTTAAAAGCAACCAATTGTGCTTATATAAAAATCTTAATGCTATTTAAAATTACCTAAATTTAAGCAAAAGAGCAAAACAAAAACTAATATCAGTAAATTAGGTCTAAAAAACTAATCTAGGATATAGAAAAGCAGAATATCTTAGTGCCTCTGTGTGTGGGGGGAGGAGAGGGGAGAGAGACAGACAGACAGAGAGAGAGAGAGAGAGAGAGAGAGAGAGAGAGAGAGAGAGAGAGACTGAGAATTCAAATGTACCTTACTTTAAACTTTTTTCAAAAGTCCACAACAGGGAAAAAGGGATTTCCAGAGACATTGTACCATGAATTACAGCAGATACTTGACAAGTGTTGAGAGAATGAAGCAGACTAGGCTAAAGGAACATGTCTTTGGAGGAAGTAAGGAAGTAGAAGAAGCACTTGGAGCATTTTGTGAAAATCTAAATTTAGGTGCTGCTCATACCTATTTGGAATTGATGAAAAAGAACAAATTTATGGGAATGCTCCCACAGCAAAAAAGACTGCCTTCTTTTAGGGGAGATCCATGATGAACGATGCCACTGTCTGGGCAGTTTCATGCTGGGGAGGGCCGTTCCCTGACCAGGAACATGTAGATTCTCACAGCAGCAGATACAGGCACCAGGGCACCTCAGAGTGCACTATGGGTCTTTGCCAAAACCTTATTCTTTCTAAATTTCTGTTTCTTTGCTTGCAAAGAGGACATAAAGATGCCCCTATCAAAAATTGCCAGAGAATGTCACAGACTCTGGAAGCAAAGTGTAATGAGTTGTGTGGTGGCCCCCTGACAAGGCCATTGCCACTTTAGGGATTGTAAGAGGAAGAGGTCCTCTTGGGTTGTCCAAGTGGGCCCTATGGTGGTTTGAGTGAGAAAAGTCCCCCATAGACTCGTGTATTTGAATGCTTGCTTCCCCCACTGGTGGCACTGTTTGGGAGGTAATGGAACTTTGCGGGGCGGAAGCTTGTTGGAGGAAGTACATGAGAGTTTATAGCTTCACCCCACTTCCAGTTTGCTGGCTGTGTTTCCTGCATGTGGATAAAAGATGTGATCAGCCAGCTCCCTTCTCCTGCCCCCATGCCTTCTTTGCCATTATAGACTCTAACCTGGAACCAGAAACCTTCTGTAAATTGCTCCTGGTCATAGTATATTATCACAGCACCAGAAAAGCAACTAACCCAGGCTCTAAATCCAATTATGAATGAGGCAAAGAGGCATTAGAAGGGAGGAAGGGGGAAAAGGCTTGTGACTATGTTATTTAATGAGTTTTACTTTTTAAAGATGGGAGTATCCTGGAAATCCATTTCACTACTACACTGTGTACTTAAGAATGATTATTGTATAAGTCAGCTTTCTACTACTATAACAAAATACTTGGGGTAATCACTACTAAAGGAGGAAAGTTGTATTTGGCTCATGGTGTCAGTCCACAGTTGTTTGATCCTGTTGCTTTGGAGCTGTGGTTGCACTGTGCATCATGGAGCAAGATGTGGCAGAGGAGGCATGTACTTCAAGGCCACTGGGAAGCATAGAAACAGGTGGAGTTCTATTACTTCATCAAGGGCCCCTGCACACTGACTGAACTTCCTTCCATGAGGTCCTACCCCTAAAGGTCACACTGAAGTGCATGGACTGGGGACCAAGCCTTCAACACATGGGCACGTGGGCCTCTGGAGACATTCAGGATCTAAATACAGCAGGTAGGATGGAAGAGTTGTTTATTTTAGCAAGCCTTTAGCGTGTTTTGTAGAAATACATTTAACAAAATTAGATTAAATATGGAAAGAAGAGAACATGGGAAGTAGGACAGAATAAATCTAAATAGAAAAAGATAAGATAAAAATAAGAGCATTTTGTTCACAGCATGAATGCTGTACGGCTTTGGGCTTTTGACTTCAGGCTTTTTAGAAGCCATTGCCAACAAAAAGACTAGTCATATGACCCTTATAAAGAAAACTGAATTTGTAGTATGTTCTCAAGTAGCTAAAAATAATTACATAATCTTGGAAGGAAATATATACATATAATCATAGAAAGACATACATCAAATGTTAACAAAGATTATTACTAGGTGATGCTGGTGGTTTCTATTTTCTTCTTTATATTTATATATATTCTGAAAATTTCACAGTTGACTTACAGTTTGTAATTAGGAGACAGCTTTTGTGCCTTGATGACTTTGGGAAAAACAAGGAAGAGGTATCAAATGTACAGATCTTGTGCCAAGTGAGAGAGGCTGCAGAGGGAGAGAGGACCCTGGGTGCTGGACTAGCCTCTGCACACTTGGAGGCCTTGGGGATTATTCTCCACAGGGCAGATGCCTGAGTCTGGAGGAACTGTTCCTCCTAAACCATATCCTAATCCCATGGCTTTGGGCTGTAAGGAGGAAGCAGGTACAAGAGACAGCAAGGCAAATGGGAACTGGCTGGCTGAGTTCTCTCTCATTGAGGGAACAGAGGCAGGAGCTGTTTGCTTTTGTTACATCCAAGATCCTAATCTGGGCCAACTGACTCTATAATGCAGGTAAATTTTGAGTAAAGCTAAGGGAAATGTGGAGTTCGGTTAGTAATTCTGAAGATTTTTGACAGCTCTGTTGACATATAATTTATATACCATAAAATTTGCCCACTGAAGTGCACAATTCTCTGATTTTTAGCATGCTCATAGAGTTGTACAATAACCACCGTTAACGAACTCAGGGCCTCACCTCTGACAGGCAAGTACTAACAACTGAGCTACATCTTCAGTCCTACATTTTTTTTTTTATGACTGGTTTCTTTCAGTAAGAAAAAAATTTTGAAGTTAATACATATTATACTTTGTATCAGTTCTTGGCTGAACAACATTCCATTGCATGGATATACTACATATTATTTTTCTATTGAGCAGTTGAATGATGTGTTGATTGTTTCCATCTTGGCTAGATTTATTTTTTAAGCTCAAGGACAATTTTATTAGCATTTAGAAGAAAAATTCCAAAGCAGGTAAACTCTAAATCTCAACTCTAAATCTCAAGCTACCCAGAGAAGTGAGACAGAGAGGGGAAGAAGGACGTCAAGCTGTTTGAACTTCACTGGATGGAGGTCAGCCACATAGTGGGCAAGCAATCCCATGGCACAGAGGGGAGTTTTACAGAGAAAGAGTGAAATCCAAAATGTTAGAGAAAGCATGCTTAGAACAGAAATCGAAGAAAAGGAAAACTTACACTTTTCTGGGTAATTTTGAAAAGCAGACAGACTTCTGAAGCTCCATTAGGTACTGCACAAGGGGGCGGGAATTCTGGGAGGAAAAAATACAACGTCTCATTAAAGGGATAATTATTCCACCTAGCTCTTTAGCATGGCTTAAGGTGAACCCACCTTCCTGACGGATGGCCCCTTGGCCAAATGATCAACTAGCCCAATTAGATTAATTCTTGTGTTTTAAGTAGCTTTGAATGTGAGGTCTCCATTCAGGCCAGAGAAAAATCTTTCCCTAATGGACCTCCACAGAGCCCTGACCCTAATCAATGCTACTGGAATATCCCCTCCTCTGAAGAGGTAACCCTAAAATCAGTTAGGAAATGAGCTGAAATTGGGGAATGGATATAACCCATTTTCACCACGAAAATCTAGAGATCCAGTTCCAAAGCTGTTCACCAAAAGGGATCAATGTTTGGATTGGGATGCTAGTCCTCACCCTCACATATAGATAGCCTCCAAGCAGAGGTGTTCAGTTAGGAGATAAGAAATCAAAGCTTCCTTTTGGCATTTCTCACTGGAGAAATAAGGACATTCCTAAAAATGCTGCTTGGTAGGGTGCATAGTTGCTTCCAGAAGTCTACCCGTCCAGTTTCTATCTCCTATTTGCATCATGTTCCTCTCTGCAGAGGTAAACCTAATTGCCATTTGGAGAATTGGTGCATTGATTTATCTGGCTTCTTTGAGCTGAGTGAGGTTGTTGAGTATGGCAGTTGGAGGACCCCTGTACTGGGGCTATCTAGGGAACCCAAAGGTACATTGATAATTCTATTTATATAACAGCCAAGTGTAGAAGGGAAAGGAGGTCTTTGACTGGTGCCTGAATAGAGTTGTTAGGTAGAAATAAAGTCAAGATATTAGCATTTCAAAACCTAGCAGGAAACCAGGAGAAGCCGGAACAGAGGACGTTTATTTTAAAATGTCCAAATACAAGTCTATCAGAACCCCTTGATAGGCTCACAAAGAGCATCCATCAGGGGTGCCTCTTTATTTTTTCCATTGGCCTCCAAGGCTGGACTTCAGAGTCATGAGCCCAGGATCTGCTTTCAGGCACTTTGATAGTTGGAGTGGCTAGAATCACAGTGAGAGGTCTGTCCCAGATGGTTTCTAGGGACAGAAAGAGAGAAGAAATTTAACTAGCATTTGATTTTTAGGTTAAAAGAATATTGGGCCTGTCTCTTTTGGCTGCAGATAGGCACTGTAGTGTTGAATAGAGACAAGGAAATGATGTCTTATATCTGGAAAGTACTTTTTTTTAATTGATAAACAAAACATTAGTGCTAAATGGTTGTCCAAATAACATCTCATATGGATTTAAACCTAATGTTTGTGGAGTGCAATCTCTGAAATGTTAAAGAAACATGCCAATCATTTTAGTATTTGGTTATATTTTCCTGCTGGATGTTTAAGATGATGAAAGTGGCCAAAAGTATCCATTTTCTTTTTTATTGTCAAGGCTAGTTGAGGACCTGGTCTCAGGGACCCCTTGGGCTTGGGAGGATCCCTGAGATTCTTTATTGGTTAAATTCTTAAACCGTCATTAATAATTCTTCCAACAATGATCCTGTTCCTTAAAGGTTCTTTCTTATTGGGTGACTAATTTATCTTATTTAAATTAACCAAAAACATGAAGTAACTGTTATTCAAAGCTTCCAAATAGCATGAAATAACTATCAATTATCCTTTGAGATAACCAATTATTGTGCCAAACAGATGTCATTTCTATCATAAAAGAAGACATCATTTTAGTTAGTTCATATAGCTTTAAGTTAAAAGTCCCATTTCTACAAGATCTTGTGATATAATGAAATTGACACAGTTTCCTGTCACTACATCTGTGGCCATTGAGGGCCCTTGAGATGAGACCTAAGGATGGGAGTCCAGCTTTTAAATTGCACAAGAGTGTAACAGGCACTTGGCTTTACTGTTCTCAATTACATAACTTAACAAAGACCAATTTCCGAAGTCCTGCAGGGGATTCAGTTTAATGAGCAGATAGAAGTAATCTACAATGAACATGCCCACTCTCGTATAGGAATGCTGCTTCTAAGGAGCTTTACTGTTTATCCTTAAAAAAAATTATGTGCGTGTGCCTGCTTGGCTGTACATGCAGCACATACCTGCCTGTCTGTCTGTACATGCAGCACGTACCTGCTTGTCTGTCTGTACATGTAGCGTGTACCTGCTTGTCTGTACATGCAGCACATACCTGCTTGTCTGTCTGTACATGCAGCACATACCTGCTTGTCTGTCTGTACATGCAGCACGTGCCTCCTTGTCTGTCTGTACATGCAGCATGTGCCTGCTTGTCTGTCTGTACATGCAGCACGTACATGCAGTGGCAGTTCTCTTCTACAGAAGAGAATGATGGACCTGGAACTGGACTACAGGCAGTCTTGAGCTAGACAATGTAGGTGTTGGGAACTAAACCTGGGTCCTCTGTAAGAGCAGCAAATTCTCTTAACCTCTGAGCCATCTCTCCAGCCCTGGCCTTTTCTTCTTCAGTAGGTAAATTCTGGTGTAGTTGGTTCATATGTTCATGGTGCATAGAAGGGAGAACTTCATCTCTGAACTCTGTCCCTTGATCATCAATGATTCTAGAAGACTGAGTGTTAAGTTCTCTCTCACCTTCTCCCCTGCTGCTGATTCCTATGCCAGGTGGAGGAGAGCAGATCCCAACAGTTTGACTCTAGCATATACAAGGGGAATATCCTCCAGAGGTAGACTTTTTTAATATTCATTCATTCGTTCATCCATCATTCATTCAGTGTGTGTGTGTGTGTGCATGTGTATGTTGTGCAAGTCAGAGGATGACTTTCAGGAGCTGGTTCTAGCCTTCCACCTTGCAAAGGCAGAGTCTCTCTTGTGGTTTTGTTCCTGTGTTGTGTACTCTAAGCTAGGTGGCTACTGGCTGCCAAGCAATTCTCCTATCTTGGCCTCCCATCTCAATGTAGGTTCATGTGCCATCATATCTGGCTTTTAAAAAATATTTTTTAAAAATATTTTATTTATTATTTTACATTTTTTATGTGTGTAAGTGTATTTCCTGCATGTAGGTAAGTGCGCTTGTGTCGTGCAATGCCTGCGGAGGACAGAGAGGCTATTGGATCTCCTGGAACTGCCATGTGGGTGCTGGGATTCAAACCTGGGTCTTCTGCAAGAACAACCAGTGTTCTTAGCTGCTAAGCCATCTCTCCAGCCCCACTGAAAAATATTTTATTTATTATTTTTTATTTTGCTATTTTACTTGTTCTTTTTATTTTATGTGTATGAGTGTATTGCCTGCATGTAGGTAGGTGCACCAGTGTCGCACAGTGCCAGCGAAGGTCAGAAGAGGGTGACAGATCCCCTGGAACTGGAGTTATGGACAGTTGTTAGCCTTGTGGGTGCTAGGAATTGGACCTGAAGTCCTCTGCAAGAGCAGCTAGTGCTCTTAACAGCTGAGCCATCTCTCTAGCCCCATATCTGGCTTTTTACATGGGACCTGGGGATGGAGTTCAGGTTGTCAGGCTTGTGTGGCAAGTGCTTTTACCCAATGAGCCATCTCTCTGGCATTGAGGCATCGGGCTTTCTGAGTGCTAGCGATTATGGGTGGAGCCCCTTCAACTCAATTTTAGTTCTCTTCTCCAATGAAATGTCCAGGTTCTCTGCTGTGACCTGAGACGCAGAAGCCAAGCAAAGGGAATGGCAAATCTTAAATGAACTTTGGAGAACCGGAATGATGATGCTGAGAAAGTGGGTAAGAAGCCACTGAAGTGGAGGCTTCTGGGAGTAAGCCCTTTCCACAGTTCCCTATAACCCTTTCACCCTACCTCTGGTCACAGGCAGTCCTTTACCCTGCTTTGCTTTTGCCAAGAAAATCTATAACTTAAGTTCCAGACAGACATCTGCTGTGGCTCACAGCCCTGGATCACAGGCCTTAAGTTGGTGAAAAGACTCCTTTCGCATCATTGTCCAATGTTAGCAGATGTTCAGAGAAGCCAGAGCTCCTGCTGCACTGAGATGCTACATTATCAACGAACCCTGGTCATCACAGGAGTGGCTCAGCCCGCAGGCAGTGCACAACATCACCCCCAACTGCTATTGGAAAAACTCACATGACCTGAACTTCTCCAAGGGGCATCCAGAAGGGCAGCAGATGAGCTTGGGGAAAACATCTGTCACGCAAGCTCTGGACTAACAGGTAGGAAATAATATTTTTCCTATTTTCCTGTGCTGGCTCTGGAAGACATTCCTCATCACTCTTTAGCAATACATTCTGAGATTTGGTTGAATTCCATAATTACTGAGGATTCATCTAAAGTTGGATCTCTGGATCCAACAACATCTATAAATATCTGAATAGTACTGAGATTCACAAAAGGTGAAGTTCAAGAGCTTTGCTAGATCACTCAGAATAAATGGATTTTTGCTTGGTGTTGTAAAGGTCAGCAAAAGTCCCCTAGAGTATCAGGGTTTGAATTATTCCCTAACCTTTCTCTCTCTCTCTCTCTCTCTCTCTCTCTCTCTCTCCT
>NW_008332065.1:1004007-1050413 GCF_000622305.1 Nannospalax galili | reverse complement strand
TATTTATTATTTTTATTTTATGTGTATGAGTGTATTGCCTGCATGTATATAGTACACCTGTGTTATACAATGCTCTTGGAGATCAGAAGAGGGTGTTGGATTCCCCGGAACTGGAGTTTCAGATGGTTTAGCTGCCACGTGGGTGCTGGGAATTGAACCTGGGTCCCGTGCAAGAGCAGCCAGTGCTCTTAACCACTGAGCCATCTCTCCAGCCCAGGACATTTTTTTCATACATAGATGTGCCACATTTGACAAACAATTTTATTGGAATTTCTATCCATCCTCTGATACACAGGTCTGTCCCCTGACTCCTGGGAGGTGGCTGGCCCCCTCAAGGAGCCCAGACTCAGGAGCAGATGATGTGCTGTGACCATGGCCATTTACTTCATTCTCTATGCCTTGGTTTCCTAGTCTATCAAATGCTGGGGGAGGCTTGAGGACAATAACAGTACACCCTAAATCACATGGCTTTCTTTGCTCAGCCTGCTCTCCCTCTCCAGGGGCGTTCTTCAGCAGAGGCTGGGAAGCAAAATATACCTTTTTCAAAGGTAGCTAGAATTAGTTAGATTTTGATTCTGTCATTTTGATGAATTCATTTGAAATCTGGAAGGCAGATATGAGGAAGCCATGCATGGTCTTGCCTCCCTTGGCTGTTTTTCTGCTTGTGAGGAATGAGATTTAAACTGCAGCAACCTCCACATCCTGTTCTAGCTTCCTGAGAGACAAAGGCAGGGTTAGCAGTGCCACTTGCAGCAGCTTCTTGAATCTGGATTTCCACCTTGAGACGTGTTCTTTAATTTAATAACTTGGGTGACTATGAAACCAAGTTCCAGGAAAAAAAGTCTCATGTGTGTGGAAGAATCTACAAGGATGGTTGATTGATTAGAACTTTGCAGTGGTGGAGAATTGGAATGTTAGAGGTCACAGCCAGATCATCTTGCTATCTTTAGCCCCCTTAACAGCCATTCCTTGCCCACCCCTATGTCTGACCTGTTATCTTTGTGACTACTACATGCAACCTTTGGGACATATTAACAGGTCACTAACTTCTACCCACACAAAGGCTAAGAATGACATCAGCTAACATCTGAAACCTGTAGCAAAGGTTCTTCATTTCACTGCAACCCGCCTACCTGATGGTCTCACCACTCACTGTATTTGAAAACTGCTTTGATTTATGACTTTCTTTTGCTCTATAACTATAAAAGCTTCATGAAATTGTTATTATGTTTGAATAAGGTATTTGTTGTAACATGAATCCATGTTCCTGGTCCATAGCAATCTATATTTGACTCAAAATAAACTCTCTTACTCCCTCTCAGATGACAGCTGTGTTTTTGCATTGACAGTTAAACTTGAAAGAAGTGACTTTCTTAAGGAGTCACTTCCATGTTACTCTCGGAATGATTTTGAGGTCCCAGCCTGGAGCTTATTCCTCCCACATTTCTAACGATTTTACCAACACCAGTTCCCCACACTGCCTAACTAAAATTCTTTTTTTTCTTCCCTACAGTAAATCCTAAGGAAATTGATGTTCCTGAGTTGTGTGGGATGATGGAACATATCTAAAGTATGGAGCTTGAGAGGTGATAAATATACATGAGCTTCATTGTTGTGCCCACTGATGACCAGGAATGTGGAGGGAGTTTTTGCAGGATTCCCCAAAGAGTTCCACTGTTAAAGATGAGGATAGCTGCATAGACCAGGTGCCCATCCGCAGCAAGAGGAGTGGGAGTCACACAGTTAACATACAGCCCACGTTCCTTTTCACATGCAAATTCAGGAAAAACTATTAGGTTCTCTGCTGACCCCGTTACTCTGATGACTGCCATTTCACCCGACCCTAAAAGGGCACAACTCCAAATTGCTCTACAGTTCTCGAGGACACTGGATAGAGATGTGAGAACAAAGCAGAAATATTTTATTGAAACCCTCTTTTAAAATCAATTTATTTAATTTCATAAGCCAACTCAAAGATAAATAGCTGGCTATTCTAAAACAAATGCTAACATAAAGGAAGAAAATTTGAAACAAAATTGTATTTGGTCACTCTATGTAACTTCCTTCATTTGAGATATAAAAAGCTTAATTTTAACAGTCATTATTTCATCTTGAAGTACAGTCTGCCTTTTAAAAGTAAATTACCTTTTCAATGCCTACCCTGTACTGTAGACATGAAATTGTTTCCTATTTCTCATGGTGATTGTATATTTTGAATCTGAAATGACCATTAACTTTCTGTGCATTAGAAATTTTCAATAATATAATATCATTAATGAAATTTGGGTGGTGTTCCCAGGAGAACACAGATATCTGCTATCAAGGATGATGTTCTAGTTAGCTTTCTATGACTGTGATAAAAAATACTGACCAAAACCAGCTTGGGGAGGAAAGGGTTTATTTGGCTTATGGCTCAAAGTCCATCATCAAGAGAAGCCAAGGCAGGAGCTCAGGGTAGGAACCTGGAGCAGACCATGGAGGAACACTGCTTACTGCCTTGTTCCCCTGGCCTGTGTTCAACATGCTTTCTTACACACTACAGGCCCTCCTGCCCAGGCTGGCACTGCCCACAGTGGGCTGGGCCCTCCCATTTCACTCAACAATCAAGAAAATGCCCCACAGACATGGCCACAGACCAATCCAATGGAGAAAATTCCTCAATTGAGGTTCCCTCTAACCAGGTGTGACAGTTGACAACTAAAGCTATTAACACAAATGATGATAGTGATAATTTTCTACATGAGACAATAGAAATAGCTTTTTGAGAGAAATTGTGATAGTTCATTTTTATATTGACCCTCTATGCATAACTTGTGATGTCTCTTTTTTTGTAAAAGAGTTGCTGATGTCACATAGGAGGGGCAAGGAGCTGTTTTATGGCTGATTGACTCTGATGAGATGCTACTTTTTGAGTATCTCTTGGCAAGAATTATCCCTGTTTGTTTTTTTCATCTGTAAGCTAAGAGTAATGACAGTTTCTCCTTAGATACAAGGAGCATAGACAATTATACATATAAAATGTGTCACACTGTGCTGGGTCCATTGGAATATGTGGAACTGCTTCTTGTGGCCATAGCGAGTTTCTTTGGCTTTTTCACTAAGACATCTTTACAGAGAATTAAGGTGAATTTCTATCAAGATTTAGTGCACTCATGGCTATTACTATGCCTGTTGCAGTTTGAATTGTGAAATGAAGGTCCCTTAAAAAGCCACGTCTGTGCTGGTGGTTCTGCAAAATGATTGACTGATAAGAAGTTTGTGATAGTGAAGAGGTGGGATGAACTTTACCCCATCTGACACTATAGAAGAAATTTCCACACTTTGCTGCAACTCACCTGATGTGTTCACTGGTTATAACCTGAAGTTCCTCAGTCCGACCACTATGACACAAGCTATAGTCCTACCTCCTTCCCACACTGTGGAAGGAGTCAAGCAGGCAGAAGCCCATCACTTCTCCTACCCAATCAGTTGACCTTAGTGGCATGAAGGGGAGGAGCCATCACCATTTTGAAAATGGAGCCACTAACCCGGGGTGAATGAAAAGCTGGCGGAGACGTGGGTGGACATACTGATAGCCGTGGGTACATTTCAAATATGGGGAAGAAAAAGCTTATGAGAATTCACGCCTTTGTAAGTCACCCTTTCCTGGATGTCATAAACTATGCAAAACCCAAATTGAAGGTATTATGTCGTTTTTGTCAATCTGCATGAGAACTGCAAGACCCTGTGTGAATGCGGGTCTTCCAGGGGGTAGGGGAAAATTTAGTACAACAATGGTGTATTTGGTAAATCCGTTGATTTTATGACTTTTTTTTTGTTGTTCTGCATTCTTGGAGCCTCTTTCTTGTTGGAAGCCATCATTCTGGGCAACCTGAATCCATGCTCCTGGGCCATGGTCATTCGTACCATTCATATTTATCTCAGAATAAACGAGCTCTTATTCCCTTCAGAAAAAGAGCTGTGTTTTGCATTGACACTATTCTTTATAAGCAGTCAACTCTTTTTAAACTAGAATTCTTGACTGAGTTCTCCTAAAATAAAAGATTACTGTTTTTATAAGTCAGTATTTCTGAAAGCAGATTAAAATCAACAAAGTAAAGGAGAAGTTAAGATGGCTATAGGGCTAAATGTTGTAGAATCAGTTCGTGAGTTCTACTGTTGCCTAAGAAATCCACTTTTCCTTTTTAAGTTTATGGCACCCTGTCTTCCCAGCCAGATGCCTACCCAAGTGCTGACCAGACCTGGCTCTGAGTAAATGTGGCTTGTGAGATCTACAAGATCCAGAACATTGAGATGGTATGGCCATTGACAATTTTTTTTTCTTTCCAGTTGACCACCTGTTCATTTCAGTCACCCAAGCCTGGAAGATTTATATCTGAAAACTTTGCTTCTGAGCCCAGAATCTAAACTTACTCCACTCATGGTTTGTGTGATATTTTTAGACAGAAAATTCAAACTGTTCATAAAAGTATTAAATATTTTTTAGTTGTTACTGAGAGTGTTTTATGTTTACAAATGTAACTTGAATTATAAGCAGAGGGCCTTAAAAAGCCAAGGAGGGCCATGGTGGGAATTAGGCCCCTGGAATTCTCTGCAGTGACCGTGTATAGATCTTTAGAATTGTATTTTCATCTGTATCTGCAAAGATGCTGATGGTTGTTTGGATTTGGTAGTGTTCTGAGTGCTTTGTTAGTTCTGAGTTACTAATGGCAGTATTTCTATCCAGGTCTCACTAGAACTTGGAAGCTGAGACGTTACCAGTCCCAGGGAATCAGGACTCTTGACTTCTCATAACTGATCTTGATTGTCAACTGCCTTTCACTCTACCTGTGTTGCTATAACTGGCTTCCTTGGTGTTCTACCAGCTAAACAGTAGTAAAATGTTGTCAAATTTCTGCCCACTATGTTGGTGCAGAGGTCTATAATGGGACATTTAACATCTGTTATGAAATGGTCTGGAAATATCTGAATTGGGTGATCTCTTCTTGAAATATTAAGGTTAAATTGCTTGACACCAAAGATCACAGCATAGAAATTGGGCCTGTGTATTGAGTAAAATCCTTCTTCTGTAGAAAAAAATGTTTGTCTTCATCTTTTTTAAAGCATCCCTCAGTTCTTAGAAGACTTTATAAGGAGCTGGAGAGTGGGCTCAGTGGTTAAGGGAGCATACTGCTTTTGCAGAGGACCCTGGTTTGGTTCCCAGCACTCATACCAGGTGTTTCACAGCTACCTGTCACTGCAGCTCCAGGACCTCTGGACTCCCAGCACCCCTGTGCATGTACACATATATAGATTCAGACAAACACACATACACACAGGAAAAGACTTTATGAAGAAGTAATTTATATAGCAATATATATATATATATATATAAAATCTGTAGAACTTAGTAATGGAGGTGGGATTTGCCAAGTTATGTAACTGTTTCCAAAATACAGTTTCAGAATATTTTGGAGTGGGCATTGCTAATATATTGAAGTACAATTGATTTTTAATACATTGCATGCTGGCATCTTGCTTTACTTTGAAAAAAAGTAGCTGTGATAGCTTTTCTTTTTGTGTGTGTTCTTCTTTCAATGTTTTCTATATATAGGATCCTACTGTCTGAGGATAAAGACAGATTTGCCTCTCTGTAACTTTTAATCGACAACAGATATCAAACATGTTCCCTTCATAAGAAGGAAATACTGGGAGGAGACCCTGGTCTTAACCTACACAGCCCATCATGGTGTCTGTGTGGCCAGAGATAAAATACTCTTTGGTTTCAGAAATGGGTTGTCTCTTCATAGTTATTTAATCATTTATTACTGTGGTTATTATTAGAAATTACATTTATGTTTATGTATATTTCTTTTTAACTATGATTATTCACAACTGTTAATGAGAGCCACCCCTTACCTACCAGTCTAGAAACCAAAATCCCAATACCTTTTTGTGGTTGTATTAGTTAGTTTTCTGTTGCTGTGATAAAATACCATGACCAAGGGAACTTTTTAAAATAATGTTATTGAATTTTTATATATTTCATACAAAACATCTTAATCATCTTTATATGTCCTTCCACACTGACCTCCTCCCATAGGTGCCCCCCCAAACCAGAATTCATACATTCTGTCATTTGTGTTAAGGCCTACTGTGTCAATTTAGTGTTCGCAGATGTCCCTCGGTGCAAGTTCATCTGCTGAGGTCTAGTCAGCCTATTGAGAGTCCCTCCCTTTAAGAAGATCAGCTCTTCTTCACCCAGCAGTATCAGCTGCCAATAATTCTTCAGCTAACACTGGGGCCTGCTGTTCATTTCCACAGTTCTGTACTGGGGTTTGTCTGCTTGAGTTTGCATGGGTTTTGTGCATGCTGACACCATTGCTGTAGGTTCATATGAGAAGATTCCCAGGAGCCTGTAGGACTCTATTTCTGTATGGTCATACACCTCCTCCCTGGCTCTTACAGTCTTTCCACCCCCTGTTGCACAATAGACCCTGAGCCCTGGGTGGGTAGATTTTAGTATAGGAGTCCTGTCCAAAGACCCACCCTCTATAGACTTTTATTCTCAACATTTTGGCCATTTGTGACCTTTTGTGTTCTTGGGCCTCTGTTGCATTAGAGAACTTCATTGATGAGAACTGAAAGATGCATTAGTGTTTCCTTCATTCCTTGTTCTATGTTCCATGAGCATTAGGTGTTGAGGTTGCATTGGAGATGTGCCATTTAGGCTTTGGGCAACTCAAGACAATCTTGGTGTGTGACCAGTTGTGGAGCTCTATAATAATTTCTGTCTGTTGAAAAAGAAGCTTCTTTGATCAGTGGTGACTGGGATACTTGTCTATAAATTTAAGGATACATATTTTGTACGTAGTAAGAAATTGCATTTGTCTAGGGGTATGAGAGCCTTGGGTTTTCTCTAAGATCTATGACCTCTCCAGGCATGTGTATTTGGCTAGGTTTATAGTATCATACATGTGTTTCCTCCCATTGAGTGGGCTTTAAGTCCAATTAGGTAGCTGTTGATTACCCCCAAGATAAAAGTTCCACCACTACACCAATGTAGTTTGCTGTGCTGGTCATTGATGTGGTTTTAGGACTTGAAGCTGGGGTTAGACCATCAATCGATGTTCTCCCTTACTAGCTTGTGTAATACTCTCCAAAGCTATGAGAGGTAGCCTTCAGGGGAGGTGGCTTCCAGGTCAGTTCCAGCTCCATTGCTCCAAATCCTGTGTCTGAAGCATGTCTTGTCTTCAGCAATAGGGTCTTACTGTCAAGACCTGGGAGGCAATCAAGGGCTGTGTGATAGCCTGTGTAATCTGGGGAGCCTCTTGGAGTACCTTGGCCAACAACTCAAAAAAAGGTTTCTCCTGTCTGGCACTGTTTCTCGTTATGTAGCTTTCAGCTATACATACAGACTCATGTGGAGATACAATTTTTCAGTAGATTTTGATCAAGGGAACTTATAAAAGGAAGAGTTTATTTGACTTACAGTTCTAGAAGGTTAGAATCCATAATGGTGGAGGAGGCATTGTAGCTGGAACAGAAAGTCAAGCAATCACATCTTTAAGCAGGCACAGGAAGCAGAGAGTGACTGGAAATCTGGTAAGGCTCAAGAATTCTCAAAACTTGCTCCCAGTGACATGCTTCCTTGAGCAAGGCCATGTCTCCTGAAACCTCCCCAAAACCAACTGGTGATAAAATGCCCAAATGTGTGGAGCCTCTGGGGGACACTCATTCAAACCACTACAGTGGTATTCATGGGAACACCCTGCATATTCCACACTGCAGTGTCTGCTGTGACCACTGCCATTGCTTACTCAACTGACAATAGAAGAATTCCCCTCCTCCGACTATGACCATCTCTTTTCCTTCGTAATTTCTCAGTAGTTCTTAATTTTAATGTCTTCATAAACTCCCTTTACCTTCATTAGTTTATTGCTAAATCCTCCTCCTTGCTTATCACATTGCCACATTTCTTTAGTTTTGTGTGTGCATACATGATGTATACATGTGTATACATGTGTGTGTGTGTGTGTGTGTGTGTGTGTGTGTGTGCCAGTGCTCTTGGAGGCCAGAGATTGGTGTCAAATGTCTTACTCAATTTCTTTCCACTTTTTTTAAATTAGGGCCTTTCACTGAACCTGGAGGTCACTGATGGGCTAGACCGGCTGGCCAGCAAGCCTCAGGCCCTTCCTGCTAGACACTGCCATACTGGTACCCCAGCACAGTGGTACAGGCACTCGTGGCTTTTCACCTGTATTCTGGGGACCCAAACTCAGGCTCTCATGCTTGCCCAGAAAACACTTTACCAACAGAGCCTCCAAAGCCCCTACTCATTTCTTTAAATTGTAGCCTCTCCTTATGTCTTTGATCATCTGGAAAGACAAATGGGAAGATAAAGATATTTTCTCCATTGTTAAAGTTATTAAAAAAAAAAAAAAAAACAAGGAAGGTAAAAAAAAAAAAAAAAGTTGGGCACATTGTGCACACTTTTAATCCCAGAACTCAAGGCAGCGATAAACAAATCTCTGTAAAATTGAGTTCAACCTGGTCTACATAGCATTCCAGGTCAGCTGGAGCTATAGGGAGACCTTGTCTAAAAATCAAATGATGATGATGATGATGATGATGATGATGATGATGATGATAAAGTACAGGTATCCAATATTCTTCCAGGTAAAATATCTAGCTTCATATTTACCATTTCTCATCTTAATTAGTCTAAATTTCTGGTGAATTTCATAGCTTTATAAACCATTTCTAGCCACTAAAAATCATTTTGCATCTTTGTTTTTATAAGAACATACCTTTACTGTTCTTATCTTTTGTTAGCTCCATTCCTCTCACAGGATTTTCATTACACTGGGAATCTAGTTTACCTTCCATGAATATCTCTTTCGGCAGCTTCAGCTATTTTAACTTTTAAAATGCAAAGCAAATCAAAACAGAGAGGAAGTTAGTCTCTCTGAGCTCTTCTGCCCATTTCAGAGAGCAACACTCAGATACTCACACCACTGGCCAGCTGGAGCAAGTGGCCAGAGCAAACTGTTCTGCCCTGGTCCTCCGTGTTCCCAGTTGGGGCAGATCCCTGCACAAAAATGCTCCTTCCACCCCCTGGGAACAAAAAAGGAATTGCCTGAGACTTTGATGAGCTCAGAGTCTAACCTCCACGGACATGAAAAGGACAACTTACTGTAATCGGTGCAGTGCCGGCCTCCGACAAAAAACAGTGGAAACACGAGAGAAAAGATCTGCCTGAAGGTCAACAAAGGCTTTGGGAAGACAGTGGCATTAGAATGACTTGTGCGGGAGTTTTGGCCAGACAGTCTACCTAGGCAGAGTACGGAGCAGTTCAATGGACTATTTAGGCTGCTGAAGCAAGAGGGGAAACGGCAGCACAGCACAGACAACCCTGCTGGACCCCAGAGCCATCTTCACGGTTTCCCACTACATCATCTTGGATACATTATCTAACTGTGATCTGGCTTCCTACCTTTTAAATAGAAGTGATGTAACAACAACCTCTCGAAACATCTGTGAGGCTCACATGAAGCGGTATACATGCAAACTCACTTGGAGAAACTTGTTTCTAAAAGCTTGTATTCATACCAGTTTGATTTTGGGCTAAACAGGAAAAGGCACCTTCCCTAAGCCTAATTACCTGAGTTCACTTTCTGAGACCCACTTGGTGGGGGAACCAACTCTCACAAGTTGGCCTCTGATCACCTGTGTGCTGTGGCATTTGCTCCTATACACACATGCACACAAAAAACCAAATAAGTAAAAAAACAAACAAACAAACAAAAAACCCGAAAATAGTCTAACTTCAATATTGAATGAAATTTTACATTTCCTATTTGGAAACAAATGTATACTTATGGTTAAAACTATTTTTTATGTTATAGGTTAAATATCCCTTTTTAAAAATGCCTGGGACTAGAAATGCTTTGAATTTCAGGTTTTTTGGATATTTGTATGTATATGAATATTTGCATGCATGTAAGAAAACATTGGGGATGGGACCAAGTTTCATGTGATGGTTATATATCATAAGCTTCTTATACATAAATCCTGAATAACTTCACATTATATATTATATAAATTGTCCCTTTCCCCTCACACTATATTTTTAATAGTTGTGTGCATGAAAACAATTTCACGTTGTAAAATTTCCACTTGCAGCATCATATTAGCATTTCAAGAATTTTGTATTTTGGAACATTTGGCAATTCAAATTTTGGGGCTAAGGATGCTCAGACCTCTACCATAATTATTAAAAATTATCATGATTCAGGCTAAGGAGATGGCCCAGTGGTAAGATGGCCATGCAAGTGTGAGGATTTCAGTTCCAGTCCCTAGAACCTACTTAAAAGCTAGGTGTGTAACATGAGTGCTCGTGATCCCTACACTCCTATGGGGAGGTGGAAGACAGACATGGGAGAATTCCCAGAAGCTGGAGGGCCAGCTTGCCTGGTACACAGCAGGAAAACAACAGAGACTCTGCCTCAAACAAGGTGGAACACACATAAAGTTGTTCTCTGACCCCTGCACACAGGCTATTGTTAAGTAGTCCTTCTTGACTTTTAGAAACACTTTACTGAAGTGAAATTAGAGTAAAAGTTAGAAACAGAGAAGGAAATTTATTTGTGGCTTTAAACCCTCTCTGCTGTATTATAACCCAAACAAGGCATAGAGTACGTCTTAGGGCTGACTTGAAGCTCCTTTCTGAGTTAAGGATGAGTTGGAGCTGAGAGTCTAGAACAGTAGTTCTTAAAGGAGGATCTGTCCTTGGAGAATGTCATGGGTTTCTGAAACATCATTACTGGTTGTCTCAGTGGTGAGTGTCATGGAAGCAGGTGAGGGAGATTCTGGGTGGTACTGACATTTCCTGGGCACACACCAGGCATCCCACCCAGCAGTGTGCAAATGTATGGCTACTCTGCACAAATATATGACTTCTCTGTAGTTTTCATGATCTCAAATTCCTCTGAACATTCATGGAGATTAAAAAAGAATCCTGCTTGCAGCATCTAAGTGTAGAACATAATTCTTCTCTTTTTTTTGTCATTTTGAGCCCCAGCTGACCTGGAACTCTCTATGTAGACCCGGCTGGCCTTGAACTCACAGAGATACCCCTGCCTCTGCCTCCTGAGTTCTGAGACTAAAGGCATGTGCCACCACACTTGGCTTAGAACCCAACTCTTAAAAAGATAAACATATTGAATATTCTGAAATTTTTACTTTAACATGTACTGGACACCATTTAAGAAAAATCACACAACTGACAGCTACATCATGTGGTGGCTCCCAGACAACAGGAGCCATCACACCATTCTTTCACAGTTTCAACTCTGAAATGGAAGTGTACTGATAACTCATAAAGTACATACTATTTTTCTTAAATCCAAATTTATTTTGTGTGTATATGTACTCCACTGTATTTTCTTAGGAAGCCATACCAACACATTTTAGTCTATACACATTTTCTTTTAAGTTAATGTTCACTTTACATTTAAGATTATATTGAGTTTCTGAAATTATGACTGAAATCAGGGTATACTATCTATGAGCTGTATTCCTGGAGAGTAAAAGGCTAACAAATATCTGTTATGTCAGTGTAGAGGTCTGTGGGGAAGAGAGCAGCTATTGCAGGAAGGTCTGGACATTCTTCAGATGATCTGGATTCCTGTCATTATTTAATGCCATTTTCGATTTTTAGTCACTTTAAAAACTTCTCTTTGGAGCTGGAAAAGAGTTACTCAGAACCACCTTCAAAATTTCTTTCCTTTAAGTTCAAACTGTGTCCATGATGTAATGCTCACTAATTTTGGCATCATCAAACCTTTTCTGAGAATAAATATAATTTTGCCTGGCTCAAAGTTCAAAATCCACATTTCCTGTGGAACCAGCCAAAGCCTGCAGCAGCTTTTCTCAGTCTGCTCTTGTCCACCACTCTGTTGCTGTTAACACTGGTCCTGCCTTGTGCGTGGCCTGTGTGGGCGCCACATCCGTGGATCCTGGTGCACTCCTTATTCGGCCCTTGGCGCCGCTAATGCACCAGGCTAATTAAGCTAGTGAAGGACCAATAAAGGCAGAAATCTGGTGGAGTTTTTGTCTCATTCATTTCTTTCAGAGAAACTTGCAAGGAAGCTCCTGTCAGCTTTTGGAACGGAATGGAATTTCAAAAGCTTGGCATGAGAAACAGCTGGAAGTGCCAACCTTCCAGGCCAGAGAGTCCCTGTTCAACTTTTCCCTTGAGGCAAACTTCAAAGTATGCAGAAATCAAAAACGCATGAAAATAAACTGAGGGATAACACACTTAGCTAGGGCTTGCTGGAAACATTCTTTCTCACTCCGTCTTAATTCTCTCTTCCTCCAGAAGGGCCTCCTGGTACTTAGTCACTGTGGGGAAGACAGAGCAGCCTTGCTGATGTCCACTTAATTCCATTTGGGCCCGCTTTGTTGAACATTGTTCATTATCCTTATTTTACAGATGTAGAAATATCTAAGTACTATTAGCTATTTTCCTTTATTGATTTTTTTATTTTATTTTTTTGACAAAAGATTTTAGGATAACGTAGTGACGTTTTAGAACCAATTTCTTTAACGATTGAAAAACATCTTTAAATGAGGATGGTAGAAGCCTGAGCAAAGCATAATCTCAAAGCACCATGTTTGGAGTGGTGACTCTTGTTGTTTTAGGGGAAAGATGAGCTACTTACTTAAGGGATTACATGAAAGGGCACTAACTAAAACTTTAGAAATTCATTTCACCATTGGGATCCATTTAGCAGAATAAAGTGACACCAGAGATTTGGGGTTTCTGCTTTTCACAGGCTCCTGACATTGCCTAATTTCCCCCTCTGGTGAATTACTTACCTCCAGGCGTTTCGAGGATGGCAGGAGTAGAATGGCCTCTTCAACCTGTGTAAGGCCATGTTGTTAACACAACACTGCACACATTCAGACAGCAGGACCCAGGCAGGTGGCTACTGCAGTGCCATTCACCCTCCTTCCTCACACCTATGCAGTACCATTCATCTGCACGCCTTTGTGAAGATTTGGCCAAAATTTAATGCAGATTCAGCTAGTCAGTTTAAAAAATTATCAAACTGCTTGCAAAGTCTTGAAACTTGCTGCCTGTTAAATAGAGAACTTTCCTACCAGAACACCTTGGATTTCATTGGGATCAGTGAATAGATTTTACCTCATATAATTTCTTTCAGGCACTGATAATTTTACTACTGCCATTTTGGAATTCTTAAGACCATGCCATTTAGATTTGGACTATTGTCAACTATCAATTAGTGGAGAGAGGTGTGAAGCTGCTCTCTTTTAAGCATTTTCTCAGGCCACTGAAATTTTGTAGCTAGCTTGCCATGAACTAGCAGGGTCAGACAATGTGGAGATCTGGTTACTTGAATAGGGGAAGAGTTAATGAGGAAGCCCATTCTCTTACAGCTCTTGGGTTTCTTTGTAAAATTAATTAGCCCACTTAATGGCCTTAGAAAACAATGTGTGTAGTGCTAACATCGCTGTGTTTTTCTTCCACAGAATAAGGTATTGCTATGCTCCGTGTGTCTCATTCTGCAAGTGCATCACGGTTACACAGAACTAGTTAGTGAACAGAAGGCACAAGGCAGAACCTCCTTCGCTCCCTGGATGCACCTACTAAGAAATTCTTTTCATTTATATTGTTAATATAAATTTGTTTCTTTATCAACCACACAGGCTCTGTAGTAGGGTTTAAATTCCAGTTTCATAATTTAGTCACTGAATAATGTTAGGCCTCTGTTACCAGGTTCCTTCAGCTACAATATAGGTAAACTGGTAAGAGTTATAATAAACATTAATATTCATAGTATTAAGTATTAACTATCCACACAAAGGTACTAAAGGGTATACTTATATCTGGGTTAGTCAAACTGTAAAGACAGGGCACAGTCCCTAGGAGTTCTGAGGACAGTCTTTGATAGCTTTTGCAGGCTCAAAGATTTCTAAACCTCTTCCCAATTCTGCTAACTCACTGGAAGGGACACAGAGCTCAGTTAAAGCCATAACATTCATGTTTACTATTTATTACAGTGAAATTATAGAGACAAATTAGAACTAGCTCAAGGAGAAGACATAAGGCAGAATTGAGGGCTCCAATAACAAAGTTCCCTTTGTCCTCAGGAAGTTCTACTCTTTGAGTGTCAGTGTGTGTGGTAATATGTATGAAGGCTTCATCCCAGCTTCAGTGCCCAATTTAAAAAAAAACATATTTTATTATTTTATTTTATGTGTATGAGTATATTGCTTGCATGTGTGTAACTGCACCCATATCGTGCAATGCCTGTGGAGACCAGAAGAGGGTGGTCAGATCCCCTGGAACTGGAGCTACAGATGATTTAGCAGCCATGTGGGTCCTCTGCAAGAGCAGCAAGTGCTCTTAACTGCCAAGTCATCTGTTCAGCCTGGTGCCCATGTTTTTTATTCACACACACAGGCAATTGTTATTGACTGACAGAATGACTCCTCATCCTTGAGGTTAAGCTGATAAAACATGACTGGAAAAATTGTCAGACATGGACAATTTGGGTGAGGCCAAATCCTTTTTTTGTTGTTGTTTTTTTTTTTTTTAAGACAAGGTCTCATAGTCCAGGGTTCAAATTCACTATGTAACTGAAAACTTGAAATTTTGATCCTCCTGTCGTTCTACCTCCAGAGGGTTGGGATTAGAGGTGCACACTACCACACCTTGATTTATGCAGTATTGGATCTTCACATATGCCAGGTAAGCACTCCACTAACTGAGCTACAGGCCCAGTCTGAGTCAGGCCAAATTCTTTATCACAGAGTTGGCATAGAGTAAGTACTCTCTTAACATCTATGATTGTTATTAGTATCTTCTTCAGTCTGTAAGAAGACCAAAGTATAATATTTTTTCAGCTTCATTTTTGTATTATGAAAATGTACAATCATATAGGAGAGATGATTGCAAGAAATATCTAGATTCCCTACCTTAGATCCAGCAATTAACATCATGCCATACTTATCTACCCAGATGGATATGTGTGTGCATGTATAGCATATCGTATACATATGTGCAGTGGTGATGCTGTATTATGGTGGAACCTGAACAAGGACAGCCTTACCCTTGGCGTTGGTTAGAACCAGGAGTGAGTCTGGTCTGTTCTGAGAACTTGTTCCTTATGAGTTCTCTCAGAACTCCTTCTCTGAACAAAATACTTGCTCCGTATTTATTGATACAATGTGTCCAGCATGATGGGAGAGAAATGAGGAACCTGTCTTACCAGGGTATTTTCCTTTTCTGACCTCTACTAACCAGAGCAGCACATACAACCACAAACAGATGCTATCAATCTAACCCTCCCCCCAATATTCCAGGTCAGTGACAAGGAAGGGTCATGAGGGATTAAAGCTATATATTTAGCTTGCAAGAGGAGCCCAATGCCTAGTGAAATGGTTTACATTGTAAACAAGCTGAGGCAATGTTAAATTGATCTCAAAATACAAGATTAACTTTGGTTACAAGGTTAGGTAAGAGTCTTGTTTGTCCATAAAAGTCATTCCCACACGTATGTATAATATTTTTGCTAAATCATTTGAAAATAAGGTCTAGACTGGGTAGGCCACACATACTTAGCCTACCTGATTACATATATTTGCATAACACTTTCTCAGTGTTTGGTGTGTGCTAGGTGCTGTCAGTCTCAGTTTCTATTGCTTCTCATCATCAACAATCCACTCCAGCCATGGTATCTTTAGCTCTTTCTGCTCAAATTGTATATACTGATTGCTGGGAGGAATTGTTCTGTCACCTGAGCCTTGGAGGTTCCCAGGTTCAATAGTCTTAGATTAGTATGCAGTTTGGATTCAGCTAAAGAGCAGTAAGGACCACATTCAGGGTGGGTTGATGGCTAAGAGAGTGATCAGAGTCTGCAATTACTTTTCTTGTTACCATGACAATGTATCTGACATAAACAACACACAGGGAGGAAAGAGTTTGACTCATGACTTCTGAGATTTCAATCTGTAATCCTTCACTCTCTTGCTCACAGGAGTGGGAGAAAGAGGCTCAGGAGGAAAGATAACTCATTGTGATGGAAGTAATTGATAAGGTTTGCCCTTGTCCACTACAGAGCACATGCCAGGCACTTGTTGATTGGCAAAGGATTTTGTACCATCTCAGTTTTAGTGAGTTAGTTTTAAACTACTTTAAAAATATTCCAACAGGGGGGCTGGAGAGATGGCTCAGTGGATAAGAACACTGACTGTTCTTTCAGAAGACCCAGGTTCAAATCCCAGCACCCACATGGCAGCTAACAACTGTCCGTAACTCAGTTCCAGTCTCTTCTGTCTTCCTCAGGCATTGCATGACACGGGTGCACTTACCGACATGCAGGCAATTACATGCATACACATAAAATAAAAATAATAAATAAATTTTTTTTTTAAATTCCAGTAGGGAATATGATCAAAGATCTTGCCTCATAAGGGCAAAATCAAGCATTATGTCTCTTGGAGTTGTGATTATTCTGTGGCATAACAAGACCCAGAACCAAGTAGCTATGTAATAGTTGCTTGTCAAACAGTCCTGGTGGTTCTTTCTTTTTTTCTTTCTTTCTTCTTTCTTTCTTTCTTTCTTTCTTTCTTTCTTTCTTTCTTTCTTCTTCGAGCACCACACTGAGCACCAGTTGCCGGGGTCCTCCTTCCTCCCTCCCACCTACCTCCCTCCCTCCTTCTTCCTTCCTTCCTTCCTTCCTTCCTTCCTTCCTTCCTTCCTTCCTTCCTTTCATACTGGAGATTGAACCCAAGGCTTTGCCCACTATTTCTTTCTTGTTTTATTTTCCAAAACAGGTTCTTTCTAAGAGGCTTGTGGTGGTCTTGAACTTGTGATTCTCCTGCCTCAATCTTCTCAATAGCTGAGATTATGCACATGTACCACCACAGGCAGACAGTTAATTGTTTTTTAAAGAGAGATACACTCAGTGTCAATTCCTTACACTTAATTCCATTAGGGTGCAAGCATATTTTTGTTATTACTACTATCATATCATTGTTTTGGTTTTTGAGGAAGGGTCTCTTGTAGTCCAGGTTGGCCTGGAATTCTCTATGTAGCTGAGGATGGTCTTGAACTCCTGATTTTCCTGCCTCTATCTTCCACGTGCTAGGAATGTAGAGTGTACCACCATGCCCAGCTAAAAACATGATATCAAATCACCTTTTTCTGATTTCATTCTTACTCTAGAAGAGCTCACAAGTGTCTCAGGAAAAAGAAAAGCAATAATCCTTTAGGAATCAAAGGAGACTTAGCTTTAAGAACAAAACTACATCCCTTCATCCCCAAGGTCATCCCAGCTCTGTGGTTTATAACTCTGAGGGTGCCTTCCTCCTACTCTCCACTATGCACAAAGCTATGTTACCTGTTAGATATTCAAATTCCCATGGTCATTTGTGTGACAGACTATAAGCTTCCAGTCCAAAAAAACATCAGTAGAAGAGCCACAAGAAATACAGCTAATTATTTCTTGGAAGTGCAATTAAACCTTTACTAAGCCAAATCCGAATGGTCATTTTTTGGTAGGTACTCTATGACAACCAGATGAATAATACTTAAAAAACACTGTTCAGTAAGTTAACATATTTAATTTCTTGTAGGTTTGTTTATGGCTAACATCTGTTAGGGTCATTGAGATATAGTCCTCAAAATAAAACCCATTAGAAAAATGACAGCAAGAATTTACTGTGAAAGAGGTTAGGATTCTCTAATGGCTCTTGTAAATGTGCAGTATTTGTGTTACTGTGTAATTAATGTTGCCTTCCCCACTATACTCTAAGCCCTGGAAGAGCAGGGAGACTGATCTCAACATCGCATGAATCCTTGGTATCTTGCAAAATGACTGATATTTAGAAATTCAATATATTTTTGATGAAAATATGACAGAGTCTGATGTAATCCTGGAGTACTCTGCCCGGTAAAACATATTTTTGTTAGAGATTGGGATGAACGGCGGGGAAAATTTAGGAAAAGTGTAGTATAGACAAATCTTTTATAGGTTCAAATAGGAGAAAAAAAATGGGCATTTCCTGTGTTCAATCTAATGTGTTTGTTTTGAAAACTTTTTGCTCTCCTTTCTCAAATGTCTGGATTTGAAGGGCTTATTTAAATGCAAAACATTTAAAGAGAGCTGTGTATAGTCTCTGTGGACTGGTGAGAGAGAAGTGTCTTGGATAGGATGACAGGCCTCTTTAGATGTTTGAGGCAGAATCAATTCCGTTCATGTGCCTGTGTCCTAGCAGAACAGGGATTCAGAACTGGAAGTGACAGGGAGATAATCTTTGACCCTGTAATTAAAAGGAACTTTGTGGGGACCGAGAGATGGCTCAGTGCTTAAGAGTGCTCTTGCAGAGGATTCAAGTTTGATTCCCAGCACCCACATCAGGAAGCTCACAACCGCTTATAACTCAAGCTCCAGGGGATCCAATGCCCTTTTCTGGTCTCTGCACACACATGCATACACACACACAAACGCACACACATGCATACACACACACAAACACACACACACACACACACACACACACACACATTTAAATAAAAATAAACCTTTTATTTAAAGACAAGCTCTCCCTGTAGCACAAGCTGGACTGGAACTCACTGGCCTCAATCTTAGAGAGATCCACCTGCTTCTGCCTCTGGAGTGCTGGGACTAAAGGTGTGTGCCACCACATTTGGTAAAAATAAGTAACTCTTTAAAAAATTGTTGGGGCCAGGTGTGGTGGCGCATGCCTGTAGTTCCAGCACTTGGGAGGCAAAGGCAGGCGGATCTCTGTGAGTTCAAGGCCAGCCTGGTCTACATAGTGAGTCCCAGGACAGCTGGGGCTTATAGGGAGACCCTGCTTCAAAAAGACCAAAAAAAAAAAAAAAAAAAATGTTGGGATTCAAATGAATACTTTTTAAAAAGTACTTTGTAACCATCAGAGGAATTTTTTGGTGATAACTTTTTGTTATTGTTTTGTGACAGGATCTCATGCAGTCCAGGCTGGTTTTGAGCTCCTAATCTTGCTTCTAACCTTCCAAGTGCTGAAATTCCAGGCATGCACTACCACACCCTGCTCTTGGCTGACAACTCCTTCAAAGCTAGAGGTGTTCCATCAATCTGAGCAGCTCCTTGCTCGGTCCTATTGCAATGAGGAACCTAAGGTACGTCAGAGAGGAATACATGACCTCAGGGGTTCTCAATCTTCAGTTTATGACTTGGCTTCGAGGAACTCAGGAGACCTATTAATCTAGGTCCAGGGATATTAACTCTAAGGGAATATTCTCTGTTCAATGTCTAAGTACTTTATGATCTGAAAAGAAAGGTATTCTGGCCAGATGTGGTGGCACATGCCTTTAATCCCAGCACTCAGAAGCAGAGGCAGGTAGATCTCTGTGAGTTCAAGACCAACATAATGAGTCCCAGGCCAGATAGGGCTATAGGAAGACCCAAAAAGACCAAAAGAAAAAAAAAGAAAAGAAAAAGAAAGGTAAAGAAAGATATTACAAACCACAGTCTACTTTTGTTGGGGCTAGACTGTAAAGTAAACATGTAATACATAGATTTAAGAAACTATTGTCACAGAACAGGACCGTAACCTGTTGTTCTTTTAAAGTTATGGAATTAGTGTTTTCAAGGATTTATATAAATGAGATGATGATTTTTGTGCATAAATATTAAGAAACAGTGTGTCTGGAGAGATGGCTCAGAGATTAAGAACACTGATTGTTCTTGCAGAAAACCTGGGTTTGAATCCCAGCACCCACATGACAGATAACAACTGTCTCCAGTTCCAGGAGATCTGACAGTCTCTTCTGTTCTCCACAGGCACTGTATGACATGGGTGTACTTACCTACATGCAGGCAATACATGCATACACATAAAATAAAAATAACAAAATATTTTAAAAAAAGGAACAGTGGCAGAATTGTAGTTTACATTTTTGAGCTACATTACTCAATGAAGCTTGCTTTGGAGATGGAAACAGCAGTGGCATCAGCAGCAAGCCTAGCTCTTCCTTGTCCACTGACGACTGCACTGGGTTCAGCAATTGTTTACTTGGGGTCTATGTGTCAGGCCCAAGGGCGAATGGGACAGTTCTGCCGGCCTGCCCTCCAGGAACTAAGGGCTCACTTGTTCTTCATTTCAACTAACAGTGTTAATACTTCCTGAATACCGACTTATACACCTTATGGAGAAAAAGACTGCTTTTATTCTCACTTATAGATGGAAACACTATGGTATAGAAAAGAGAACTGCTCATTGTCATATAGACAGTAAGTAGGAAAGACAGACTGAACCAGGTGGCCTGGCTTTAGAGTTCACACAATCATTGGATCAAACCCCCTTTGAGCGAAACCCAAGACTTCTTTTCACTAGAGCATGCCTACAAAGCTTATCTGTTCTTGTCCAATTTCAGTTCTATTAATGTTTATAGAAAATTAAACATATTTTAGGGACTATATTTGTGCATGCTGTTATGTCCACATCACCACTACCCTGAACAAATAAAGAGTGGTTCTTAAGAACCTGAACAAATAAATAGACTGATAAATTAAGTTTTTAAGAGAGGGCCACCACTCGGTGGGCTAGCTCCCCTAGGTATCTGTTAGGACCGTCTGTCTCCCAGAACTGTGTTCTGGATCTCTCTTGTCCTCCCAACCTGTGCAGACGAATTCTCTGTGTCCTCATCCTCTGCTGATGGACCGGATCCTGGAACCCTGTTTCTCCCACAGTGCCCCCAGGTCAGGCTACATCCATAATTTTTCAAAATGGTTTCTCCTACTTCATTGGGGAAGTACAAATTCAAGTTTGGCTGTACCCTTAATCCCCACAGACCATCTAATCTTTTCATCCCTAGTATCTCCTTCATCCAAGGTTACTTGAGCTTCCCAGCCTCCACAGTTTCCAATGGGTGGAGGTGCTGCTTACAGCACTTTGATATGTTAATTTTTAAGCAGACTCACATTCATTTATTTTGGGTGGCATATGAAAGGAAGGTTGCGTAGGAGTAGCCCTGGTCTTCAGACCCAAGAGCGCATGGTTTTGCAGGGGTTAATTAAGAGTCGTTAGTCCAGATGTAAAATACATTCCTATATATACTAAGTAACTTCACAGTGACTCTCATTCAGTCTTAATAGCTCTGTCAAGCAGATATTACATTTTAGATATGAGAAATTTGATAGACGTTTAAATGACCTGCCCACGTTCATACAATTCAGGTCTTCTGAGTCTATGTCTTGTGTTTTCAGTAGCCTACTAAATTAATTTTATTTTCTGTTTGGTTGGTTTTTGATTTTTTTGAGACAGTCTCTGTAGCCCCAACTGGCCCAGAATGCACTATTTAGACCAAGCTTGCCTTGATCTTACAGAGATCCACCTGCCTCTGCCTCTTCAGTGCTGGGATTAAAAGCATATACCACCATGCCCTGTCTCTAAATTTTATTTTTATAAAAAGCATAAACCAGTGGGCATTAATATACTTAAAAACTGTGTGAACATCAGTTTCACACTTTCATCGGCCCCCTAGATCCCAGCACCCATCAGCAGTCACCTCTTGCTCCTTCCCTCCCTAGCCTCTGGCAGCTATTCTAGCCTGTGTGCCTATGGATTCCCACGTTTCCAGCATTTCACACAATGAAACAATATGTATCCTTTCATATCTGCCTTCTTTGACTTGGTGGGGTTCATCCGTGTGGGAAGATGTTCTTTATGGCTGGGGACTGTTACATTTCATGAACTTTACTTTTTATCTATTCATAAATTGACAGATACGTGGATTGTTTACTTGGGAGCTATTAGGAAGAGTCGTTATGAATGCCCAGTCACGAGTTTTTGTGTGAACATTTTCAGCCTTCAGATTAGACCGAGGAGTAGAAGTAAACGGTGACGGGTACTACTACTAAACTGTTTTCAGAGACTGCGCCATTTTACATGTCCACCAGCAAGGAACGCTCACATTCCTCCACGCTCTGCAGCACTTGTTTCTTATTTTGCCTAATTGCATTTGGTTTCATTCTGCGTTTCTCAAGAGTAATGACCCTGACCATCCCTTCATAAGCTGTGACCATTGGCATGTTTTGGAGAATGCCTATTCCTATCCTTTGCCCATTTTTAAAGTGGGTTGTCATCTAGATTTTTATATATCTTGGAGACCAGACCCTTGTGAGATGAATGATTTGAAACTATTTTCTCCCATTGTGTGGGTTGTCTTCATTTTCCTAAAGTTTTAAATTTAGATGCCATCCAGATTTTTAAAAAATTTGATTTCTTGTGCTTTTGGTGTCATATCCAAGAAATCACTGCCTATTTAAAGGCCAGGAAGCTTGACACATACATACCACCTTTATTTATTTTAAAAAACATTTTATCTGTTACTTTTATTTCATGTGTATGAGTGTATTGTCTGCATATAGGTAGGTGCACCTGTGTCATGCAATACCCGGAGGTCAGAAGAGAGGGCCAATTTTCCCTGGAACTGGAGTTGCGGATGGTTTTTAGCCACCGCCTGGGGGCTGGGAATCAAACCCAGGTCCTCTGCAGCCAGTGCTCTTAACCATTGAGCCATCTCTCCAGCCACATAAATGTAATTTTTAAATTAGACTTTCAAAAGCTTTCTCTTCTCCTGTGAAGAGGAGATGCATAAAACAGTTCAAACTGAGCCACTGCTTCTATTTGATGTTGGAAAACTGAGCTTATTTTTACTAGAAGATACAATATTAAAGAATTCATAAATGATCTCCCAAATTAATTAATACACAGTGCTTATAACAGGGCATTAAATAAATTCTGGCTATTATTGTAATTACTGTAATTACTCTGAGATTTAAAAATCAATGTTCTAAATAAACTAATAGAAAATAATAACAGTTTGGAATTCACATTTAAAAGAAAAGCATTCAAAGACACTGACATGTGATTGAGTTGAAATGGCTTCCCCAAGCTTGTTCACTTGGCACCCTAAGGGCCATCACTTTATCTGTAGCTGGAGAATAAAGTAACCTGCAACATCCTCCCACGCAGGTGAACCCTGAAACCCAGAGAACAAAGTAAACCTTCATTTCATATCTTGTTTCAAATGGACTAATTTGTTAATGCCCATTTACTAGGGTGTATGCACTGTTAGAAATAAAATCCAAGGTCCAAGAACCCATCAGTACCACACAAAGAACACTTGGACAACGAGAAAATAACTCAGCAAGACAGATTTTACTTTTGCAAAAGCAAGAACACACAGGACCCAGAAGCTTTTAGGGGCCTTTTATCCCTAATGCAAGATAACTGTGTCTTTATCCCATTGGCTGCAGTCAGACCTCACAGTCTTTCCTGGTTGTCTAGTTTTGAAAAAAAATCTGTGTGAGGGGAAAAGAGCTCCACTATCCAGGCCAGCAGGCTTGGGGATACAGCAGGGCTAGTCTTGCAGGGTATGGTGGGATTAAAAGATTAGAATTCCTTGTCATAAACCAC
Source organism: Nannospalax galili (assembly GCF_000622305.1). Lineage (NCBI taxonomy): Eukaryota > Metazoa > Chordata > Mammalia > Rodentia > Spalacidae > Nannospalax > Nannospalax galili. The sequence continues at coordinate 1,026,917 of NW_008332065.1, read as the reverse complement.
GTTATTAGTTTTAGAGGGAAGAAAAGACTACTAGTCAATGTTTCTTATATTACCGTGAGGCCAATGTATCCTGACTTTTAGCATGAGTTACCTCATCACAGAACAAGACATTGAGAATTTTAGGCCATGTGTCTCGAAGCCTGCTCTTAACTCCCCTAGAGTCCACTGGGCAGCCTGAAGGCAGCATTTTAAAGTGTGTATTGTCACTCATGATTGTCCACACACAGGGCAGCTTGACTATAGGGAGCACCATCTGACTCAGTCTTTATAGACTCATAGGGTTATGATTCTAGCAGATCAACAGACAAGTATTCTGGAGACAGGGGGCTCTTCTAATGTGTATCAACTTACCCAGGGCTACCAGTGGGCAGTGAGGGCATTCCTTCATCTTATTCATGATCTCAGCACTGTGTCATTCATGTGGCAGTGCATGTGTCAGTTTTCAGGTGCCAGGGAACCAGTCTGTGGCTCTGAGGTTATTTTGGGTAGCTAGCCTCTTTACAATATTCACATGAGATTCCCAGAAGGCAGAGATCAGACCCACATACTTAGACTTACATCATCAATGGTTACTATGAATAACGATTTAAAACACACCAATTTTTCAAGAGGGAAAAAAAGAGAATTCACAGGATAAATTAAAAAGGCTGTTAAACATCAGAAAAATTCAACTTTACTAGTATCAAGATAAATTTAAATGAAAACGGTTGGAATTTTTAAAAAATTTATTAGATTGACCAAAATAAGATTCTGGTAAAGTAAGATGCAATGGCTTTCCTATGCTATTGACAAGATGAAAACTAGTGTCATTCTTTTGGCAGTAGTCAAAATGTCAAATGTGTATTTCCTCAGATTTAGACATTCCATTTTTTGGAGAAATATACAGGTAAGTAAAGCTTTGCATACCAGCATGCTTACTATGGCTCCATTAGCAATAACACTGCAATCCTTCCTTTTAAAATTACACATATATGCATTTCACATATACACAGTAATTTTTGCTTCTGAATCACAGAAATGGGGGAAATGAAGACTTTTGCCTCTTGTTTTATATATTATTGTAGTATCTGACATTTTTAAAATCACCAGTGTCACTCTCATAATTCTTAAAAGTAAATTTATGGGCATTCTAGTCCAATTCAGAACTGCACAGAATTCTGCACAGAATATGTTTGGTACTTGTAATCATCTAATGACAGAGGACAATGACCTCAGGTTAAGTGCTTTGCCCAAAATGTATGTTGGAGAAGCATAAAAGTGTTCTGAGAACCAACAGCCTTTTCACAGGAGTCCCTGAGCAGCCCAGCCTCTACTCTCTGTCTCAACAGATGTCTCCCTCAAGGAATCCTGAGCAGTCAGCTTTCCTGGGGTGCTCACTTGTGGGGATCACCACCAACAAATTACATTTGCAGAGTAACTCCTTTGTTCCTGGCATTGTTATGTCCTTTCTTAGACAGGACATTATTTAAAATTCAGAGTCCAGCCTGGCTTCTCCTTGTCCAGTATGTCACACATTCCCATTTCCTCACCTAGAACCTAGGGGGTTCTAATGACATCCTGGCCAGCACCTTTCTCTGGCTGACATGGGATGCAGAGTGGCCTATGTGAGGCCCAGTGCATTCACAGCCCTGAAGTGCTTAACATATGGGAAAGTACTTCAGTACAAATCTGACTTTGTGCTATTCTGAAGGTGAGAAATTTTCAAAGATAAGCTCACATTTAAAGTTTTTTTGAGTCAAGATCTTACCATGTAATCCTGGCTGACCTGGAACTTGCTATATAGACCAGGCTGTGCAGGCTTGACTATGTAATCCTGGCCTCCAACTCACAGAGTTCCACTGGCGTCTGCCTCCCAAGAGTTGGGATCAAAGGTGTTCGCCGCCATGCCCAGCAGAACTCTATTTGTTTTTAGGGACTTGAGAAACATTAGTATTGAGGCTTGTGGCCTTTAATCCCACCACTCAGGGAGGCAGAGGCAGGCAAACAGATCTCTGAGTTCGAGGCCAGCCTGGTCTACATAGTGAGTTCCAGGCCAGCTGGGGCTACAGGGAGAACCTGTCTAAAAACAAACAAAGAAACAAATAAACAAATAAACAACAAACAAACCCAAAAACAAACAGAAAATTTAAGTTTTGCTGGGCATGGTGGCTCATGTCTTTGATCCCAGCACTTGGAGGCAGAGGTGGATCTCTGTGAGTTCAAGGCCAGCCTGTTCTATACAGTGAGTTCCAGGCCAGCAGGGACTACAGAGAGACCCTGTCTCAAAAAGACCAAAAAAACCCCCAGAATATTAGTTTTGTATTAAACTTTGTTATACATGATGATCATTACTGGCCGTATCTGCTGTAAGGTGAGTTAGATATAATTCTTCTACACTAGCAGTCATAAACATTTTATTAAAATAATAATGTTAAAGGCTTGTATTAAGAGACAATTCTGTTTGATTTCTTATAGACAACATCGTGTACCAAGTGTGGAAATTCTTCACATCATCAGCATTAATCAAATGAAACTCCCCCAATTAATAAAGACACAAACAGGTAGGTATTTTGCAGACAAGAAAACCTTTTATTTTAAACCACAAATAGTCAGCAGGTGGCCACAACTATCCATGTTTCATTAAAATCACATAAAACCTAGGTACAAAAGCACCACTGATTATTGCTCTAGAAAAACAGCATGAAAAATTCAAATACGCACAGTAAAAACACCACAGTATGCACAGGACTACATTTTTAAAGCATGGGTGTTGAATGCCGAATCCGTTTTACACACAGCTGCCAATATTAAATTGATATTTATTTTACTTGAGGATGGTGGAAACTTCCAAAAAGCATCACTATAAGAGGGCAAATGTCCATTTTTATATATATTTTGTGCCAACTAATAGAGTCCTAAAAAATTAGCATTTACAAAATACTTGGTAAAAATAGCCTTTAAAAGTTGTCCCAAGAGGTACGTAAAAGCAACCCCAATTTTCCATGACAATTCATTTTCCCTCGTTACCCATAGATTCAGTTTTCTGTGCCTGTAAAAAAGAAAGAAGAAACAAAATATAGTTACCACTAAAACAACTATCATCAAAGAAAAGTCCACCCACCACAAAACACTTTTGAACATTTGTCTTTCTTGCCCCCGTTCCAGGTCTACTGTGCAACGTACTTCAACTGTAGGTGGGAAACAGACAAGGCAGGAATGTATTATGCCAACACTTCACCGCGTTTATTACTTTCTGCTTTTTAAACAACCACAGAAGCCTTACCTGCGAGCTCCCACTGCTCATAATAATAATAAAAAAATAGCACACTACTATCTGATTCTAGTCACTGCAAACAGGCAGAGTTTCTACTGTACCCTTAACTCTCACTGTTTCAATCTGCCCCTTTACTGACAGTGTGCTGGGTGGGGGACTTCTGCAGGCTGAGACATTAACAGTTGAGCGAGAGATGTGGATCTGCAATAACATTATAGGCAATGAAGAGAGACATTATGAATGTGATACAGAGGGCTGAAGGATCAAGCAATTTAAGACACTGTTTCAATCAGCGAGAGGTGGTATGTAAAGTACCTCTTCAGCTCTAGTGTCACCGTTTTCAGATGGTGCAGTACCTTCCTTTCCAGCTTCCTGCTTTTCCTCCTTCTTCCCTTTAGCACCTCTGCTAATCTTTGCTCCAGGTTCTTTCTAACAGATTAAACCACGGGGAAACAGAACATGTTAGACACAGAGCGATACTGGTGAACAGCAGAGAGTCTCTGTTGGAGCACAGTGAGATACAACGATGTCGGCCAGAGTGGCCTTCAGGGAAAAGGGAGGACCCAGCTTGGCTGGGTATCACCTGAGTTGCACTGTGTTTCCATGAAAACCTCACGGGCTGCTTGGCAAGTCCACCAGACCTTCCATTCTGTGGGAAATGCAGTGACTGCCCTCAGGCCCCATTCCAAGGGTACCTACTAGGAGTAGAAGTGGTTTTGCTGTGGCCAGGGCAGCAGCAGGGCCTGGAGAGGGAGGCAGGCCTGCAGAGGAACCCACCCACCAGGCAGTGGCTTTGCCTGTTACTTTGAAGTTTGACCCGCCAGGTCGGGTGGAGCCATGCAGCTTGCGTGGCTAGAAAGCTGAGAAAGTGCTTGAAAATGAGGGCCCAGGTGAAAAAGAGGTGGCCATTTTAAGAGCATGCCACAGTGGCTAGCTTTGTGTCTGAAATCAACTGCTGTCCCGACTACACACAGGTTCAAACAGTTCACAGGGATGATGCTCTGAGGGGCAGAGTGTAGAAAAGTTACTGTGGCTTTGTTTCTTGGTAATCTTGAGTTTTAGTTTCCTCTTCTGCCATCCAGGATAGTCACATCTATTTCCGTGGGGTTGTTTGAGATGAGGGTGACTGAGTAAAGCACCCAGAACACTGCTTGGCGCAGGTCAGGGCTAGGGTTCCAAACCTACCTGCTGGTATTAATGATGATGTTGTTATTGCTAGTCCTGGGAATGGCTGTCTACCAGCAGTTATGGGAGGTTGGAAGCCCGGAGCTCCCTAACTCCTGGAGCCGGTGGCAGCAGTGGTGGCCAGGGCCAGGTCTCACCCCACCCTCAGCATGGGCAGAGTATTCCAAGGCCCCTGCCAGGCTCCTGCTCATAGCAACCTGCTTTGCTTCCTGCCTCATTGACCAAATGGAAAACACATTCCTGCCAAAGCATAAAACTGTGCTTTATGTCTTAAGAATGTTCATAATGGCAGGAACGACGTTCTGTCAGTACATTTTAGCCTGAATCATTAAACAGGATCTTTCCTTGGATGAGTTTTAGGTATGGAAGTAGAATTTATTTATTGTTTAAAAGGTCAATGGTGGGGGGAGGGGAATGCCTCTTACCTTCACAGATGTTTTTCTTGGTTTAGGCTCAGGTTTTGGTGGAGCGGGTTTCTGCAGAAATAATTTAAATTATATAAATACCAGAAGTACGATAAGAACAAACATGGCTTCTGACTAGGACTTTGTCCATTTCAAACTCATCTTATTTTCAGCACCGGGTAACAGCATAAAGTCCCCAGGATTTTCACTATGTTCACCCTGGGATCACACGTGAACAGCAGGTGAGACGAAAAGGCTGACTCATTAGTCCTGGGTCCAGGACGGCTCTCCAGGGACAGGTTTAAGCTTTTCTTTCTGGTGTCTCTGTACTTCCTTTTTGCACAGTACAGTAGCAAGAGGAACAACTCAGACCTTTGACCAAATGAATCAGTAAATTCTGTCTCACTGCTTTCCCAACAGTCTAGAAATCAGAGCCCAACCGACACTGAAGTTGCAGCCTGTGAAGTATTTCAAAGTCATATCCAAATCCCCCGCTGTGACACAGATTCCAGGTTCTGCAGCCAAGCAACTTCCTGTTTCATCCTCTTCAATGTCGGCTTGAGGTAAGACTCTATCCCCCCAGACACTGGGCTGATTTGTCTCTGGAGCTTTTTATTAAAGAATATAACTCTAGTGACCTGTCCACTGTTAGCCATTAAAATTTAAGATTTTCCACAGATAGTGTTAAAGAGCCCTCTAGGAAACTGTTTTTGTATCTTATGTGGTTTTCCCACTATGGTGAAAAGTAAGAAGCAGTCCAGGAAAAACCTTCCTTGCCTTGGCCAGGTTCTCAGGGATCTGAAACCAGTAGCATATGGGGCCACTGGAAAAATAAGCAGCTTAAATCATGGGCTCTCTGTGGGGATTTTAGGTCAACTATTTTTCAAATAAAGCTAAAAAGAAGTGTATGTCTCTCCCAGCCCTAGAAGGTTTTAAAAATAGAAAACCCAGTCCACGGTGCTGCTCTGTGGAGAAAAGTGCATGTTTCTCCCTATTATCTGTAAGATTTAAGATTAATATTGATCTAGGCCTTTTCATCAAAGGTATAAAGTGAAACTGAGACAGTTCAATTCTAGATTGGCTGTCAGAAATTAACTCTAAAGCTAGACATGGTGGCTCACATCTGTAACCCTAGCGCTCAGGAGGCTGAGGCAGATTGCTGGAAGTTTGAGGCCATACTGAGTTACTACAGAGTGAGACCCTATCTCAAAAAACAAACCCAAAAAAAACCAGAAAGAAGGGCCAGCAAGATGGCTAAAGTTCTTGCTGCCTAACCGACAACAGGAGTTTGACCCCTGGGTCCCACATGGTAGAAGGAGAGAACTAACCTCTGTCATTGTCCTCTGACCCCCACCTGGGCACTGTGACACTCATACCCATCTATACCCCTGTACACACAAATAAATGCATGTAATAAAAAATTTAAAAAAACAAAACAAATAACCTTTCAAATCAAACCAAAAAAAGAAAGTCAAGTATGAAAACCAGAAATATCTATCTATCTATCTATCTATTTATTTATTCATTTATTTATTTATCTTTATTTGGGTCTCCCTGTAGCCCCAGCTGGCCTGGAACTCACTATGTAGACCAGGCTGGCCTTGAACTCACAGAGATCCGCCTGCCTCTGCCTCCCGAGTGCTGGGATTAAAGGCGTGTGCCACCACGCCCAGCAAGAAATATTTATTTTTAAGATTTTATGTGTATGAGTGTTTTGCCTGCATGTATGTAAGTACACTCATGCATGAAAAACCCACGGAGGCCAGAAGAGGGTGTTGGATCCCCTGGAACTGGAGTAACAGGCAGTTGTTAGCCATCATGTGGGTGCTGAGATCCAAACTCCAGTCAGTGCTCTTAACCACCTCTCCAGCCCCCACCCCTAAATGCTTTCATTAATGCCTTTAGCTAGCACTAAATCTGCAGTGTGCTCCCTAGATATAGATGCTTTTATAGCTTTCAAATATTCTTAACTTAAACATTTGTTACTCCAAGTTCTGACATGTTATAGTAACATATATTTTCTCAACTTCAGCAAATAATTTCCTTTTATGTTATTTTCTGTGAGACAGACCTTTCATTTAATGTTTGTGCTTGTGAGTGTGTGTGTGTGTGTGTGTGTGTGTGTGTGTGTGTGTGTGTGTGCATGGAGGCCAAAGGTCCATATCAGGTGTTTCCTCAATTCCTATCCATCTCAGTTTTTTAAATATTTCATTTAGTATTTTTATTTTATGTGTATGAGTGTATTGCCTGCATGTATGTGAGTGCACCTGTGTCATTCAATGCCACGGAGGTCAGAAGAGGGCGTCAGATTCCCCTGGATGGTTCGTAGCTGCCATGTGGGTGCTGGGAATTGAGCCTGGGTCCTCTGCAAGAGCAGTCAGTGCTCATAACCACTAAGCCATCTCTCCAGCCCCAATCCATCTCAGTTTTGTTACTGTTGTTGTTTGTTTTTCTCTGTTTTTGGTTTTCAAGCCAGGATCTCCCTGTAGGTCCAGCTGGCCTAGAACTTGATAGTAGACCAGGCTGACCTCAATCTGACTGAAATTCACCTGACTCTGCCTCCTGAGTGCTAGATTTAATGGTGTGAAGCACCATGCCCAGTTCCTACCTTAGTTTTGAGGATAGTGTCTTCTCACTAATCCTGGAGTTCACCGATGGCCTAGGTGGGCTGAACAGCAAGCCCCAGGGATCCTCCTGTCTCCAGCTCCCCAAGGTTGGGATTACAGGCCAGCACTGAGCACCTGGTTTTTTAATTGAGTCCTGGGAATCCAAACTCAGGTCTTTATGCTTGTTCAGTAAGTACCTTACCTACCAAGCTCTCTTCCCAGCTCTGAAAGGAGGCTTTACAGTCTGTAGCATTGCTGGCTTCAGGCTGTGTTGACTCTATAGGGAATAATCTCAGCAAAAGGGGCTTATGTTCCTGGTTCCTGGGGCCCAGGGAAAGTCTCGTTTTAATTTCAGTTTTCCTTTGACTTGCAAGGGCTGTTCTCTAACTGGCTAGAGATTTACAAGAACGCTTTAGTCACTGCTTTATGGACTTATGTGAAACACTTCTCAACCTATAAGAGGCATTAAGATCCACTTCCAGGCACATGTGTGGCTGAGGGTGCAATGCATCCCTGTAGTGCCTATGACATAAAGAGTGGGATGTTCACTGTCAGTCAAGACCTCAGTGTTTCCTCATCTTCTCAGCAGGTAACTTTGACTGCAGTGCTCTCCTGCTTTCTTGGGAGGTAACTAAGTTGGACTGCTACCAGAGTGAGGCTGATCTGGTAGAATGAGGAACAGGGATACGATAGGGAGGGTCCCAGGGAGGAGCACACAGAGGCTGCGAGGAGCTGAAGCACATGTGGCTGAGGCTCAGCCATCTTGTCCACCTCAGCTCTATTCCCAATCCTCCTCTCTGCTTGGGTGTGGCCTACGGAAGGAGATTCTAAATGACAAGGTGAAATTACTACTGTTCAAAGATTTCCAAGTCCGGAATGAGACTAAAGTGTATGGATTTATTCAACTTTAGGAACATTTTGATTCAGGAATAAAATATTTGAAAGGATGGGTTATAGGCAAAGAACGGCATTCCAGACTGATTTCAGCATAAGAGGTGTAGAATCTGAGGGCCAGGATATGCCTAATGCACTTCCTTCTCTGCAGGATCTTGTAGCTCAAGCTGCTCAGCCTTCATACACTTGATAATGGACCTGGTCACTGTTCACTGACATATATGACTAAGTGAACTGCTTGGCAACACAGGTCAGATTTGCTGGAAATGGAGACCCGAGGTACTTTTCAAAAAGAAAATAAACTCAAGGAAAGAGCCACCCAACCTTCCGTTTGCTGCTTTGACTTGCACAAAGGGAACTCATACTCAGAAGCAACGCCAAGGTGACTCCGGGGACTTACCGCTGACAATCTGGCAGACCGTCTTGTGGGCTACAAAAGGAATGAAAAATAGATCTTTTGTAATTCTACACAGTCAGGTTGATCTTAGGAATTCATCTTGATTTATCTTACTTTGTGGGAAGGATAAGATGTACGGCGCCCGCCCCTGTCTTCAGGTTAGTATTACAACATCCCAGGGCCCCTGGGTACTCCACAGAAAGGGTTTCACCATTACCACAAGTGGCCTCTCCCAGCTAAGGGTGAGGAGAGAAAAAAAAGGACAGGAATTTTGACTGTATTCTAAACCATAATATCATCTTTTGTGATAAAATTGACATCAGGAACATTCAAGTGCCTTAAGAAATGGTCTCCTTAAAAATGGAACTAAAGCTTCTAAGTTAATAAGAGACTTATGTAATTCACAGAAACCAAAATAGGACTTCCCAGCACAGCAGCGATGGGAAAAAGAATGACTATGGATCTTCACAGTTAACAAGAAAGATTTTTTTAAAAACCTGGAACAAAGTAAACTTGTCTACTAAAAACATATATGCTCACTAATCTTTTAATTTCAAAACTTAGAAAATTGAGAGGTTAGATATTGATTGAATTTAGAGGTTAATATATTTTCAAGGGAGTGACGTTAAATAAGCTGACCAGGCTCCAGTGGATGAACTTACACTGAGGGACATCTGGGGACACAAACATGACTTGATTACGCCTTAATATATATGACCGAATGCATGAAGCCCTGTGGGCAGGCTATGGGGTAGGTGCAGACAGGGGAGGGGGTCTAAATGTGATTAAGATATATGAAATGCACAAAAACTCAACAAAAATATATATTGTAATAAAAAAACCAACACAATCATGATTCAAAAAAAGAAAAAGAGAAATCTTGTTTTCAAGGATTGTGCAGGTTACTGGACAGTGACACCAGAAAGGAAATGTAAACTGACAGAACCTAGACAGTTCAGATGAAGCAACAAAACCAGCTCTCTACCTACGACTCAGGAAAACCCACATTCTTTAGGGATTTAACATTCTCAAACCACAAGTGACTTCTCGGAAAGAGTCACTGCGCTTTTTGTCTGTTGCATTCACTTCTCTATCTCTGTCCAGTAGGACACAATGCTACCTAACACATCTAAAAATATTAGCTGAAGAAATGAAGTCAAGCTTTCCTCTGATTCATGCAGACTTTGACTCATTATGATAGTTTAGTTTCAAATAATTTTTCTTAAAGGGGTCAGCAAAAATGGTCAGTAGGGCCAGTGTCATGACTGAGAAGAATTGCGGAGACTCTTGATTCTGTGCTGAGGTCAGTCTAAGTCAGGAGGTCAGGTCACAATGGAAGAAATATTTCTTGACATCACATCTAAAAACTTATCTTTCTTTAAAGTACAGAAGAAAACGAAGGGCCAGAACCTCTATGAATAACTTTAACCTTGGGGTCTCAAGGAAAGATCAGAACTGGACTTAAGACTGGCTAACAGATTGTGCTCAGAATAGGAGGCTGTGCAGGTTAAGTGCTTGACTGGGACAGAGTCAACCCCCAGAATAGGACACAATACTCAGCACACAGCTCCAGGCACCCCGCAGTCAGTAAGGAAGAAGGTGTAAGAGATTCTCCACAGCAAACACAAAGGTGCCTGATTGTCATAGGTGCATTCATGGTGATGTGCCAGCAAGTCGCTGAGGCTCAGGATGGGAACCCTGCAATGCCTTTCCCAGGACGGTCAACCACATCTCACTGAATAGCAATGAAGGAAAGGAACAGTATCACTTAAGCTACAGGATAAGCTGTGTTTCTACAGTATGGTTTCTGAATGCGGGGGAACAAAGAAGCACCCACCAATCATCACAGTGCCAGCTTTGAAGCTTCTGTGTCCTCCACGCCCAAACCCACCATCAAACAAGTGCAGTGGGCAGAGCTTCTTCATGGGGAAGAGTGGCAGCCTCCTTGCTGAAGGGAAGTGAAAGGACCTTATTCGTCTCTCTCCCTGCTTGGTCATTAACCTATACCCTCTATGTTGCCTTTTACTTCACCCTTCACCTCATCCTTTTCTTGTCTGAATCTCCTAGCATCAAAGCACCATTCTTTTCTATTTCAGCAGCACCAATGCCTAGCAGGGACCCTTAATAAATATTTAGGCAAATGGAGGAGGCAAGCACCAGCAAATCATAGATTACTCATGTACCGTAAGGAGCCAAACACATTTACCATTACACATAATGGCTTTCCCAACCAGTTGCTCTTATTTAAAAGAGTAAAAATCATGTAGGAATTCCCTGACTGCAACCCCTACTCTTTCTTGTCTCTGTCTCTCCACATGAACACCCAGAATATATTGAGGTGTCAGAAAGATTTGGGAGATTTTCAGAGGGACGTTCACATCAGATTTAGGCCCTCCATAGGGCGGGCCTCTGGCTGACTGATGCAAAGGACTTAATTTAGGTTCAGAACAAGAGTTCCAAAATAAAAAAAGCTTAGAAAATTGATACCCCAATAGTTTCCCTTTATAAGCTGTCTAGAGCAACCAGATTCTAAATTTTTTTTTACTGTAAAATCATTTTATGACTTCCTACCTAAAATTTACCAGCTCTTCTATGACATAAAAAAGACTTTTAAAAAACTTCCTTTCCAGTAATCACTCTGTTTCTTTCTTCACTGCATAGTGAAGGCTGAAACTAGCCTCTCACTTAGTCAGCAGCATACTTATGCGTGCACGTGTGGACACCTTCCTGGAAAGCTCTGTCAGCTTTCACAGCCTTAAAATCTATAAATGATCAGACTGTATCTATTGGATGTGAAACAGACTAGATTGCTATTTATTCGTCTTTAAAACACTAGTGTTGGAAGTAGTCGTTTAAGGCTCAGTCTTACTAGGCAGAACTAAGAGGGGAGATGTTAAGGAATTTCTTTTAATTTGTTGATTGAGAAATCTTAAGAAAAGGAGTCAAAAGAATGAGTCTGAGAGGGAATGAAGGCTTTTAGAATGACAGATCACTGCCGTTTATAGGTGCTGGGGACATTAGAATTACCCAGTAAACATTTATTGATTAAGTGATCAGCCCTACCCCCACAGTGGAGAAAATTCTGGTGAAAGCTACACTAAAAGACATAGGTCTATTTTAGAATTCTGACTGCAAAAGCAGCACATGAGTCTAATCTCACAATGATAAAGTTCAGAGGGAGAGGTAAGTTGGAGCAGAGTCACTGGACTTTGCTGATTACTGCTTCAGTCTTATTTTCACAAAATGTCTTTTGCTTCTGAGTCTCACTATGTACTTGTAAAGCAAAACTTAAAAGCCAACTTGCTTTTGATTCTCAAAAACAAACAGAAGTTCAGTACAAACTGCCTTCTTTTCAAAACTGAGAAACAGTGAAAGATCCACAGGGCAACCTTGGCTGGGCAAATACTAAACAGTAGAAGGTAGATGACCCAGTTTGACGCCTGCACTGAAGGCTGTGGGGAACAGAGGACTAGGGACTAGGAGACCCAGACTCCTTTCCCAGCTCTGTTGTTTACAAAGTGGCATTTGGGGAAAATCGTATTATTTCTCTGAGAACCTTTCTCCTTGAGTTAAAACAGGGATAACCACAAATGCCTGCTGTGGAACAGCACTTCTGTGACAGTCTCTAACGCTTTCCACGCTTTATGTTTCTTTATAGAAAACATCCAATTACTTTGTTTGAGTCTCTCTTCCCCACTAGAATAGACGCTCCATGAAGCCAAGGAATTTGCTTGTTTTTCACTGTGGGATCCACAGGGCCTGGAACAGTGCCTGGAACATTCCCAGGTGCTCACATATTTTTGAAAAGGAATATAACTTGAGGGGCATCGCTCAGTGGTAAAGCTGAGTGCATACATACAATGTCCTGGGTTCCATCTCTACTATCACAAGAATTTAAAGAAAGAATGCTTCTTAGGGTTATTGTACAGATCAGATATAATAGTGGATATAAAAAGGCTTTGCCAATCACAGAGGTAATGACTGTGATATATTGTTTAGGTCATTTATTATCCAGGTTTCCTGAAGCACTCTTCTTTACACAGTGCCCTCCAAACACCATAGCTGTAGTGGAAAGTCTTCATTTTGAAAAGACGATCCCCTTGATAATGTGCATCTGTTCATCATAATAAAGGAAGGTCAATGACTGAACTAGAAAATTCAGTTTGAACTAAATTTCAATCCAATAAAAATATAAGATCAATCAAAGTACTATGGCAGTTTTTAGTGTAAGTCAACAGTCAGCTGACTGACCCTTTTACTTTTGAAGACACAAAATGAGGTTTTAGGCTTTTTTTAAGACAGTGTTTCTCTGTAGCCACAGTTACCAAGACCAAACTGGCCTTGATCTCACCTGTCTTTGCCTCTTGAGTGCGAGGATTAAAGGCATGCCTGGCCATAATGAGTTTTAATATGACTTAGTTTATAATAGGTAAAAAGTATTGTCTAGAAAAAAAATTGTTAATAATAATATAAAATATACAAAATTTATAAATAATGAAAAGAATAATAATGGAAAAAACATGAAGAATAAAAATCTGTGGGCTAACACAGCGTACCTACAGCAGTTCTAGAAGGTGCACGTGCAGAGCTCCTGATTCTCTTTTACACACGTCCTAACCAGCATGATGGGCTTCTAGCATAGAGGGATTGGGAAGACTTTTGCTGGCAAGTATCTTGCATATGCAATGGTTTCTAAGCTTTCTGACTGATCAAGTTAAATGTCAGCCCTCACAGAGAAACCCAAATGCTTTTTTTGGGTGTGTGGTGCCCAAATCCAAAAATATTAAGGTTAGTTACTTTGCCAACTGCTCTAAAAATTATGTTTTGCCATTTTCTAGAAAATCCAAGTACATGTAAGTTTTTTGATTGGTTCTAGCATGTGTAAGGTGACTTGACCCTTGATTACTAATTTCACGATTATCCAAAACAGTTACTTGTTGATACACAGGTGGTAAGGGCAGGCAGTTTTGTCTGTTTTGCTTTACATTACTTCTTTACAGTTTCTGTTAAAGACTTTCTATCTGGCAGAATGAATTTGCTTGTACAAATCTTGTGTAAGCGTATTGGTATCATGAAAAATTCCTCTGAATTATTAACCACAGTATGAATCACCCTATCAAAGAATCTGTAATTGGATATCACTTCTGTCTCTCTCATGACCGCTTTTAGTTTCTAAGTTCAAGTGTAAGAGCTGTAGTTTTCCACACATGGTAAAGCTCTATACAAAGGGGAATAGCTGTCATCGGAGATACACCTCACTTCTGACTCTTTAAAGCATCTCCTCCACTATCATTGCAAATGGTCAAACATAAGGACAACTTCCAATTTCTCAGCCTTTCAGGTTTCTGCATTTTAAGCACAAGGCATCTTTGAGTCACTGACTAATAAGCTATCTCAATATCCTATGAGTTTTCCTAACTAGAAAAAAGCTTTGGTATCTTGACATATTATGAATCTTTCCATAGTCTTTGTCTTTAGAGTTGAATCCTCTTAGGTGAATACTCACATTCTGAAAAGGAATGTATAATTCACTCACTGGAGCAGAAAATTCATGAAATCAACAGCCTTTCATTTTCCTGCTATGAAAAGCAGGCTCTGTTCTCCTTGATGAATTTACCTATTATCTTGCTCTCTGCCCAGAAGGAATTCTCAGTACTCACTCTGACAAACAGCAGGACTAACAGGTAGAAATACAAACAACACAGTAATAGGAAAATACCTATCAATGTACTCAAATGAAATATGCCAAAGCCAATCAAGGCTACACGCGGACTCTTAACTCTGGTTTGTGTAGTCCCAGCAACCTTGTTTACAATGAAATTCCTTCACATGCAGATAACTGTAACAATATACAACATTTCAATATTAAGAAATAAGTAGGGAATGTCAAAGATACACTTACCTCCTGTTTTGTTAGCTTGGTTCCATCTTTGCCTTCTGTATTCTCTGGAGACTGAAAAGAAAACATTGCAGTTAATTGTACTTAAATTGGAAATCACATTTAAAAAGTGATTAGATACCTAGGTGTTTTTATTCCTGGGACCAGATAAACCAACAGATTGTTTTCAAGGAAAACACACATCATATAGCACCACACACACACACACACACACACACACACACACACACACACAGCTATGTCACTGTCTTAATTTTATTTTTATTTGTGTGTGTGTTTGCACACGTGTGTGTGTGCATGTGTGTGTGTTTGTGTGTGTGCAGGGAAAGGACAAAGGTACCATAGACTAGCTATGTAACTGTCTTAATTTTATTTGTATTTGTGTGTATGTCTATGTATGAGTATGCACATGTGTGTGTGGGTGCCCATGGAGGCCAATCAATCCACTGGAGCTGGAGTTGTAAGAGGCTGGAAGCCCCTGTCCCAGTTTTAATACGAGAGTGGGGAAGGAGCTGCTATGCTATGCGCCCCGTCTCTGCCATATACACATGCCTTAAGCACTTCATTCATCCTTGGTGAGCCCACTAAGACTCACAGTCAGTGGCAGATGTGCCTGGAACTTGTCATCTTGTTTACTTGCCCATTCCAGTTGCCATGTCCCTTTAAGACAGGCAGGATGCTGGCGAAGCCCTGGCATATTCTCTGTATTTGTCTTGCTCTGCCTTCTAGCCCATTTCTTGATATACTCTGGTAAATTTATAATGATTTTTTTTTCCACCATCAGTTTCAACATCTTTACTACACTCCCAGCTGACAGACAGGTGTCCTGGTGCTCCAGCTGATTTATCTCCAGATTTTGATTTATCTCTGAGGGTAGCACTGCCCACTTCTGTGACAGTTCAAACTTGAAGGGCTGCAGAGAACTATGGGGAAATATACCTTACATTTTCCTTGCATATAAAGTAATAATGTACTCTAGATTGGTAAGATACTTCACATATCCCAGTGTGTTTCTATTGGCCAAAAATTAATAATTAATAAGGAAGACTAAAAATAAGAAGGCTGGGCTGGAGAGATGATTTAGCAATTAAGGGTATTTGCTGCTCTTGCAGAGGACCTGAGTTTAGTTTCAAGCACCCACATCAGGTGGCTTATAACAGCCTGTAACTCCAGCTCTAGGAGATCTGATGCCCTCTTCAGGTCTCACTGGGCACCTAAACTCATGTGCACAAATCCACATATAAGATACATAAATAAAAATAGACCTTTAAAAAATTAAACCAAGAAGGCTAATTAGAAAGTTAGACTACTTTAGTTTAATATATTTTACAAGTGTCTAACAGCAGAAGGTAAATACTACAGCACAAATGGGCAGCCAAGGTGCTTGTCATCCAAGCCTGACAATCTGACTTCAATGCCCCAAACCCATGGTGGAAAGAGAGCACCAACTCCTAAAGTTGTCTCTGATCTCTACACAAGCATCGTGACATGCTCACACCTGCACTCAACACACACACACACACACACACACACACACACACACACACAATAAAAGTTAAAAAAGAAAACACAAATAGAAAACTGGTAATTTTCACTATGTTTGGCTTAGCAAAATAGAATACCTGTGCAGTAATGCCTCATCTGATAGAACAAGAACAAAATGTACAAGATCATTAAAACCCACTGCTTAGTAAGGCTGGTAACACTGTAAATTAATATAAACTTCTCAAAGAACAACCTGTAAAGGGTAAAAAGAGTTAATAAAATAAGGCAATGACCCAGAAATTCTAATTTTGTAAAAATTCCAACTTCTACAATCTTTGTAAAAATATGGTTATATTTGTATTATTTCTAATAACTGGAAATAATATGCATGTTCAGTAAATAACAGAGAGCTATTTAAACTATGTGACTGAGGCTGGAGACATAGCTTGTGGTTAAGAGTACTTCTGCTCTTCCAGAGGACCCGAGTTCAGTTCCCAGAACCTATGCTGGGTGGCTTACAACCACCTGTAACTCCAGCTCTACAGGATCTGACACACTCTCTTCTGGTTTCTGTTGGCATAAACACTCATGTGCATAGACACACTCAGACACACACACACACACACACACACACACACACACACACATAATAAAATCAATCTTAAAAATAATAAAATAAATTATATAACTATTAATGCAATGAGATTAAAAATGGGCTCTCTGGAGGCTACAGAGATGGCTGAATGGTTAAGAGCACTGGTTGCTCCTGCAGAGGACCTGGATTCAGTTCCCAGCACCCACATGATGGCTAACAACCATCTATAACTCCAGTTCCAGGGGATTTGATGCCCTCTTCTGGATTCTATAGGTATCGCATGACATGGGTGAACTTACATATACATAGGCAAAACACTCATATACATAAAATAAAAATAAAGATAGGCTCTCTGGATTCATGGAAAATCTACTTAATGATAAATTTTAAAACTTAGATAATAGTAAGCGAAATGTATATAGGTACTATATCATCTTTGGGGAACACAGAAACTTTCCAAGGCAAAGAATACAGGGAACCTTCTCTATTCCTCGGATCTGTTTACACGCAGCTTAGCAGTTCTCACTCTCCGGAAACTCCTTTGTCTACAGGGTTATCACATGTCTCCCAAATCGACTGTTCTCTCCTTCACAGAGAACCTCCCCATCCGGAGGGGAAACTGAACTTTCTCTTTTGTGTTCTTCACTCTTTCACAAAGATTGCCAGCTTCACAGTCCTCAAGTTGTATCTCTGAGCTGAGTCCCAGACAGCAAAATCTCAGCAGGTCTGAGCACAGGCCCACAGTTCCACAGGAACTATTGGCTTTGCTCATTTCCTAGGTTACACATGAAATGCTGATATACTATGCCAAGATACATCAGGACAACTCTGCCACATTGTTAGAACCCAGGCTTACAATCTGTGAAGACATGTCAAGGCGGAAACAGCCTTTTCCAGCCCCAATACCCAGCGCTAACTTAACTAAGGCCAGCATAGGCAAAATTCTAATTTGTTCTCTACCAAAGATGATTGGTGTTACTTTCTTATGTTTTTTAGGTAACTACTTGTATAAGCACAGCTCCTGTATGAGCTCACCCTGGCCAGCCTTGGGCTTTGTCTCTTGGAACTTCTATCATTTCTCAATACGGAAAACACATGGGGGAAGGCTGGGGGAGGAATGCTTGCTCAATCAGATTTCAAGTCTTAGAAATAATGAACAATATAGATGTGGTTAATATTTATAGTTTTGTTTTCATTTTTATTTATTTATTTATTTTTTTTGTCTTTTTGAAACAGGGTCAGAGTCTCCCTGTAGCCACAGCTGGCCTGGAACTTGTTATGTAGACCAGGCTGGCCTCAATCTCATAGAGCTCCACCTGCCTCTGCCTCCCAAATGCTGAGATTAAAAACATGCCCCACCATGCCCAGCTACTTATGTAGAGATTTATATAGCAAAAAAAAAGATACACACTTAAAGCCCAAGAATACAGAAATCATGAAAATAAAAGGATGTAAAAGAAATATATGGGGAGCTGGAGAGATGACGTGGTGCTTAAGAGCACTGGCTGTTCTTCCAGAGGACCCAGGTTCAGTTCCCAGCACCCACATGACAGCTAACAACTATCTGTAACTCCAGTTGCAGGGGATCCAATGCCTTCTTCTGACCTCTGCAGGCACTGCACAACATGGGTGCACCTACATGCAATGCAAGAGATACAGTCATACACATAAAATAAAAATATGGGGTTGGAGAAATGGCTCAGCAGTTAAGAACACTTGCTGTTCTTCTAGAGGACCTGGGTTTGATTCACAGCACCCACATGGCAGCTAACAACTGTAACTCCAGTTCCAGGGGATCTGACACACTCTTCTGGCCTTTCTGTGCATTGTACACATGTGTACTTACATGTGTGCAGGTAAAACACTCAATACACATAAAATAAAAATGATGAATGAAATATTAAATAATAAAAAGGGGGCTGGAGAGATGGCTCAGTGGTTAAGAGCACTGGCTGCTCTTGCAGGGGACCTGGGTTCGAATCCTAGCACCCACATGGCAGCTAACAACTGCCTGTAACTCCAGTTCCAGGGGATCTGACACCCTCTTCTTCTCTCTTTTGTGGGCACTGCACGACACAGGTGCACTTACTGCATGCAGGCATAACAAACTCATACACATAAAATAAAAATAAATCAAAAAGGAAAATAAAAATTTTTTTTTGGTCTTTTTGAGACAGGGTCTCCCTGTAGCCCCAGCTGTCCTGGAACTCACTGTGTAGACCAGGCTGGCCTTGAACTCACAAAGATCCGCCTGCCTCTGCCTCCCAAGTGCTGAGACTACAGGTGTGTGCCACCATGCCCAAGTGGAAAATAATTATTTTTAAGATTAAAAAAAATATATATGGGCTACAGATGTACCTCAGTGGTAATCACTTGCCTAGTGTACACATGGCCTTGCATGGGTTTGATCCTCAGCACTAAAAAGTACTAAGTGATCAAATGAATGAATATAAAAATATACACAGAGCTGCAATTAATTGAAAACTAGAGTCAACGCACATATCTCATCAGGAGGATACTGCAATTCAGGGTGGTAAACAATAAAACACATAGCAGCCAAAACAAACAGACTCTGGGTAGGTACCTATCAGGGTAGAACAAAAAAAGGAATGGAGTAATTCTAACCAAAGTTTAAAACTGTGTATGAGGTAAATCTATAAAAATTGCAAAGAAACAATAAACATGAAATTAACACAGGCTAATTTAGGGTGAAAAGAGGAAGGGTAATTCAGCAGGAGAAACAAATTCACAGCAAACATCGTATTTCTTAAGATAAATGGTGACTACACTGGCTTGCTATTCTCATTTAAATCATACACGTGAAGACACTGTATACACATACTTTATATTTAAATGTCTTTGATTTGCAAAAATATGAGTTATGAGCCAAATAAGCAGGAAGGAAAAACAAGCAATAATTTTTAGAATTACAAATTCTGAAAAAGAAAAGCAACTTACAGATTCCTAAGTAAAAACTTCAAACCATGAACATAAACTATGAGTGAGGGTCGACAGAAGAAATTAGCACAGAATGCAACAAAGAACAATAAATAGATGGAGAGAGAGACAGAGAGAGAGAGAGAGAGAGAGAGAGAGAGAGAGGAGAGAGAGAGACTGAGGTGGTTCCTTGAGAAACATGGCATCTATCTAAGACCTGGTTCAGAAGCAGGAGAGGAACTATTACTAAAGCAAAGACATACTGAACACAAGACAGTCTATAACAAAAGCACAGACAAACAGGGAAACTGAGAAGAAATGAAAACTTACCAGAATTAGAACACAGATTATCTGTAAAGAACTGCTTCTCACTAGCAACTATAAATATTAGAAAATATTGTTCAAGGAGTTTAGAAAAATTGTCACCTTAGGGTTCTCCACCTTGTAATCATTCCACAGCGGTTTCTGATTACCAACACAGGGAGTTCAGCATCAAAAAAAAAAAAGCTTTTCTCTCAGCAAGGGCCTATCAGTAAAGGATCAAATTCAGCAACTGGAAAGGTGAATCCATGCAGAAAGCAAGTAGCTAAGGGGAAAAATGTAAAAGGTATATTTGCAAATCCAGTTATCACACACAGGTGATACCACATATTATTTGTTTTTTTAAATGTTTTTGTTTATTGTTTTTATTTTATGTGTATGCGTGTATTGCCTGCATGTAAGTAAGTGCACCTGTGTTATGCAATGCCCGTGGAGGACAGAAGAGGCTGTCAGATCCCATGGAACTGGAGTTATGGACAGTTGTTAGCTGCCATGTGGGTGCTAGGATTTGAACCTAGGTCTTCTGCAAGAACAGCCAGTGATCTTAACCACTGAACCATCCCTCTAGCCCCTATTGTTTTTAAACATTGTAAAAGAAATGCTCGATTGGTACTGACCTAGATAATGTTACATATAGCATATATAATTTTAAATGTTCTAAGAGTCACATTAACAAATATGTGAGACTGTAATAGTTTACTCAACAGAATATATCTAAATATATCATTTCACCATGTAGTTAATATACAAATCATTAATGTGACACTTCAGAACTTTTCTTTTAAATCCTTTAAATCTGGTGTGTATTTTATGCTGAATAGCACATCTCAGTCAAACTCTAAATTTTCATCGGGAATATCTGAAACCTATTTTGAATTCCTAACATTTATAGTAGTGTTTCCTAGATTATTTCAAAAGCACTTAAATATTTCCAATAATGGAGTCTTACACTGATTTCTAAACCTAAGTTGCTTAAACTTAAACAAGAAAATTCAGTGCCTGTCCTCTCTACCTGCTCATCAACCTCCCGCAGCCGGTAGCTACTGTACTGGATGATGGGGTCTGGACAGTAACAGCCACAGGAGATGGAGTGGGATGACAGGGAAGAATTAAATCATACTAGGGGCCTGGCTTTGTTCTGGAGGATAACAGATACTAGAAGATGTTGAACTTTTTCAAAATAAGATTTAATGATTATCAAACTTTTTCAGTAGAGAGACGAGGTCTGTCTGTAAAGAGCCAAATCAGGAAGGTGAATGAGGCAGACCTGACCAGTAAGGCAGAGGACAGAAAAACAACACGATAAACAGAAAACACACATGTCATTAGAAAAAGTCCAATTATAACAGCAACGACACAGCCGCAACACATCTAAGTGAAGTATACCCATTCCTTGCATCAGTTGACAAAGGGCAGAGCAGAAGCAATATGTACACGTGGTTCTGCTTTGAAAATTTCAAAACATGCACAAGGTAATGTCAGGAATGTAGATATGCATGAATCGCAAAAGCATGAAACATGAACAGGGAGAACATGCTACAAACTCATGCTAATAGGTCCACCAAAGGGGTGTTTCAAAGGAAAAGCACCTTATCAATAATGGCTTATTATTATTATTTGCGGGGGGGGGAATCTCTAACAAAGATGACAAAAAGATTCTAATTTGTAAATACTGAGCAGTGGATAAACTAGTCTATTATTCCCTGAATTCCTATTTTAAATTTTTTCCAAATAAAGATATTACCCATATAGGGAGGGAAAAACTAGACGCAAGTTTGCTCTATTAAGCCTAGGTGAACAGTGCTGCCTCTCTTCTCCGACACGATTTCCTGCTGACAGCACTCTGGTTCTTACATGCGCTGTCAGTCTAGTTCATGTACTGCCTGATCTTCTGTTCATCAAGACACAGGTTTTTCACTTATATGAACAGAACTGGATCCAGAACTTTTCTCCAGTTAGGGTGGAAGGAGCTAGCAAAGGGAACTGGGCCACCTTTGCTGCTGGCCCAGGGTTCTTCACAGAAAGACTCAAGTAACCTAAGGGAACACAATGCATTGTCCTTGACTTTCTAGCAGTCTTGGTCAGGAAACTGAGAAAAGAAATTGGGAATTTCTAGTCTATAGACCACTCATTCAAAGGGAGTGCTAAGATTCTCTTAAAATAAATGGTGATCATTCATTAATGAGCCGCTTTGCTCCTCCAAACTCAGGAAGCTCTGAGAGGATGGGGGAAATCCTTCCCCTTCATTATTTACTTTTGAACTGTTGTAGATTGCACCAACCACGTGTCAGGGAGTTCCCGTAAATTGAAATATAATTTTATAATATAAAATACAATTATTTTGTTTTTCATCTTTGTGCGTGTATGATGTGTGCATGTATGTTCATATATGGAAATATGAGCTCATGTGCTAAGGTGGAGTCTGTGTGGAGGTCAAAGGATAATCTCAGGTTGATCCTTGCCTTCCACCTTGTTGAAAACATCTCTTCTCATTCACTGCTGCATAGGCCTGGCTTCTAGGGATCCTCCTGTTTCTGTCGCCCATCTCACTGTGAGAATGGGATTACAGATGCCTGTCTGACTTTACACAGGTTCTGAGGATCTGAACTCTTGTTCTCAATGCGAGTATAGTTAGTGCTTTACCCACTGAGCCATCTTCCCACCCCTGTGCGGCTTTAAAAAGTCATCTTTAGGGCTGGGCGTGGTGGTGCACGCCTTTAATCCCAGCACTTGTGAGGCAGAGGCAGGCGGATCTCTGTGAGGTCAAGGCCAGCCTGGTCAACATGGTGAGTTTCATGACAGCTGGGGCTACAGGGAGACCTTGTCTCAAAAAAGACCCCCCCCAGTCAACACGGAGGAATCATTTCCTCCATGCTTCCAAGAGAAGCCAACAATGGTCGAGCAGGACCTTTGACTTATCCTCACATGGATGGA
>NW_008332065.1:959857-1002980 GCF_000622305.1 Nannospalax galili | reverse complement strand
GCATCTTTGCTCTGGAAATTGTTATTGAATATGTTAATGCTGTAATGAAATGCTTCTAATCATGTGGTTATTAAATAATTAAAAAAAAAAGACCCCCCCAACAAAAAATGTCATCTTTAAATATTCAACACTCAGACTGATCACATTCACTTTATTAATGATCAAACCTGTATCAAATTTTCTTGTTATTTCTTCCTCTGTTCGGCTTATCAACTTTACCCACATGGCGGTGATTAGGGTCACTGCAGGCTAATATGTCTTCCCCAAATATTTTGTATTTGAAGATAAAAGTAGGTGGAAAAGAATGAACTGAAATAAATGCCTGTCTTCTCAGTGGCATTTAAAGGGAGAACATTTTCTAAGTAATCAAATATAAAAGCTAAAAATAAAAAGCCTTGCTCAAGTATGCATAGTGTAATTTCATTGCTGTAAATATATGTATTTAGTAATACTTCTATGCCTCTTTTCTCTTCGGTCTCTTGGCCAGGGTACCTTTTGGATATCATAGTTTTGTTTGGATGGGATGATGGCAAAAGCTCCCAACTGAATGAGAAGTCTGAATTCCAGTCTGGCTCATACTTAACTTCTGTGAGTCTGTTTCTTCACAGTACAACGATGATGTGAGGATCTCACTGGCCTGACTTTGCTGCTTAGTTACCTATCAGACTGTGGAAGAGTCCAGCATACTGTAGGAATGCCAGGAACTGGGGAAAGGACCAGAGAAGGTGCAGAAGGCATAACCTAACATACATCCATGGCATCAGCGAACGGTTTAGTTCTCATGACGGTCTGATGAAGTTGGTAAAACAGCACTGTATCCATTTTATAGATGAAAATTTGAGGCCACAGAGGATAAGAGGTAACATGTTCAAGATGGCTTGGATGGTATGTGTAAGAGCTGGGATTCAGACCCAGGTGGGCTGACTCAGAGCACACGTTCTTAACAGTATACTGCTCAAAGTAGCTGTGCTAGCTGTCCTCATTTCAAAAGTAGCTACAGATCTGCGATGCAGATAGCAAAGTGTTTTCAGTCTGGGAAACAACTTAATACCATCTAGCCAAGGAACATAAGGCATACCATGGAATCATTCCAAGTGTCCCCATGCACAGGCCTCTTAAAATAACAACAAATAGTACTCCATTAAGAGCATGCATGTTGAGGTGTACATATTTAAAAAATTTTTTTTAGAATTTCATATGTGCGTACAGTATTAATCCTCTTCCACCTCCTCCCATGTCCATCATTTTACTATTCTGACTTTTTGTTTGATACTCAGTCTTGGGCTGGCCTTGAACTTACTATGTAGAGTGCTGGGTCTCGGATTACTTACTGATTCTCCTGCCTCCACCTTCTAAGTGCTGGTGTGTGCAACCATACAAGCTCTGCTCTGGGTGTTTAAGGTCACATACATAGACCTAAGTTTTTCTTTCTTTTAAAATCTCATTATGAAAGCTACAGAAAAAAAAAAGTAAATTATTCTATTTTGTTTATTTTTTGAGACAGAGTCTCATGTGTCCCAGGCTGGCCTTGAACTCATGTATCTGAGGGTGACAATGACCTTCTAATCATTCTGTCTCCACCTCCTGATCTCCAGAGTGCTAAGATTACAGACATGTGCCACTGTGTCTAGTGTATGTGGTGCTGGGGATTGAACGCAGGACTTGGTGCATGCTGGACAATCACTCTATCTACTGAGCCACATCCTCAGCCTCTCTGCTGTCATTTTACAGCACTTTACATTTGAATGCACTTCCTCATCGTTGTTGGATTTGATACTCTCAACACCTGGAGGTAAACAGGTGCAATCTTAATACTTCCATTTCGGAGATACTAGAAATTCAAAAGGATCAAGTAATCTTGTCCAGGTAGAGTGGCAAAGTCTTTGAACTGTTTTACACCATGGCTCTCATGTTATCAGATAGTTTCTTTTTTTCCCATTTGCCCAGATATGAATGAATTTCTAGAAAATAGTAGACTGTCACAAGGATGGTCCATGTATTTTTTTTTTCATGAAACCAATCAGTTAGCTGTGATAAACTCTATATTTGACAACTAAAAGAAACTCATAAAATTAAAAATGGCACTGAGGTGCTGGGCATGGTGGTGCATGCCTTTAATCCCAGCACTCAGGAGGCAGAGGCAGGCGGATCTCTGTGAGTTCAAGGCCAGCCTGGTCTCCATAGTGAATCCAGGCCAGCTGGGGCTACAAGGAGACCCTGTCTCAAAAAGACAAAAAAAAAAAAAAAAAAAAAAGGCACTGAGGTAAAATGCAGATTGAGACAGTCTACATATTGAGTACACACAAGGGCTGTGGAAGGAAGAGGTTTCTTTCCTGTGTTCTTGTGTCCCTCTCCCCCCACCCCCCTTCTGCTTCCGAGATGCGGTTTCACTATGCAGCACTGGCAGGTCTTAAACTTGCTATCCTCATGCATCTGGCATCTGCCTCCAGTGTTGGTGTCACAGGCGTGTGCCCCATGTTCATCCACAGAGATCTTTAAAGTGTCACACTTTGATCTCCTTGAATCTCAAGAACATTTATCTCGCATATAACCCAGGTCTAGTACTCATGACTCCTTACAAAGCAGAATTTAATAATTGGGCCTAAAATTGTATATTAAAAAGCACAACTTATATCTCAAAAGAGAGAAAAGAAAACTAATATATCTTGGTATAGATCTTGTATTTCTTTGTATGGAGTCAAAATAATAACATGATTTGAAAATAATATCATTTTGTGCATTTTTAAAATCACATTTGTAATTAATGTAATGGTAATCCAGAACACAAGATTAAAAAAAAAAGTCCATCTAGTTCTAGGTCTAACAGATATTCATAGCTATGAAGCTACTTTACTCTACTTGATACATTCTAAAAACAAAAGCACCTTATTTTCTAAATCCAGTATCTAAGCAATGGTGGCTTAATGTCTACACTACAATCTCTGACTGTGATGCATAATGTACAAGTGGATCTCCATGTTCCTAGTCACAGAGAAACACCTCCATGACTATATATAACAAATTGAGGAACACACAGTGTATCTTAGACATAGCAAATCCAACAGTTTATGGTGGAATGTGAGAAAATCTGAACAGATTTAGACTTTTCATACTCAAAGAAATTGATACTCAGGAGGGAAAATGGTGTGTGTGTGTATGTGTATGTGTGTGTGTGTGTATGTGTGTGTGTGTGTGTGATCATGTGGATAGCACTAGTTATAGACCATTAATTACTGAACCTAGAAGGCTTCGTGATAATGTACTTTCCTTACCAAGCACAGGCCTGGACCCTGAGGCGAGTCTTAGGGCATAGTTAGAGATAATAATGACTGAGCTGGGAACTCTCTATTACTGGGGAGGACATCAGCCTATATTTTAATCAAGATAATATTTCAAACAAATGAGCATTCATATCTTTACATAATGCTCAATTCTTCCTTACAGCATTCTTTAGACACCTTAGTTTAAAATTTTAAAAATGAGGTATTAGGAGTTAATGGTTAAAAGTAAAATTCTTGAGTTACAGTGCTGGCCCTCTCACTTCCTAGCTGTGTGACCCAGAGGAGAGTCCCTCATCTCACTATATCCCAGTATTCTCCTCCCCTGTAGGTGAGAGACACTGCAGGGTTCACTGCTTAAGATCACAGGCTCTGTAGTCAGACTTCCAGGAGGGAAGGCCACACAGCTCACAGGGGCCTCGAGGAAACAGATGAACCTCTGGTGCCTCATATGTGAAATGGAGGTCAAAGGAGGACCTGATGGAGTGCTTAGGGGTTAAGTTTGCTAAGGCAGTGTAAAAGAACAGTGCCTGACTCATGGAAAGACCCTGAAAGTTACAGAGCAAGTAACAGGTATGTGAGAAGAGACTAGTCTCACAGACCTGTTCTGAGAATGACATGAAGCAATGTGAAATGGCAGTGCAGTACTTGCTGTCTGAGCTTATTTCCAATAACCTCACAGTTTTACTTAACTAAAAGGCACAATGAATATAAAACACATAGCTTAGATCTGGTACAACCAAGCATTCAATAATGTTAGTTATTTAAAAACGTGAACAATAATATAAATACTCATGTTAATTACTGATACCAAGTCCTCTTAAAATACTAAAGACAAGAAACAATTAAAAGAAATTAAAATTATGTTTAAGCCTGACTTATGTATAAGCTTGACTTATGAATGTACATATCACTTGCTATATGGGCCAAGCATGCATCTCCTTTGAACACACCTACAAAGCTGTTCTTGGGCATGGCCCAGATATAAGACGATGGATCTCAACACCATCATCAGCAACTACAATGGGATGACTGAATTCCTCAAAGAAGACAGTGAAATGTACACTAAATCATCAGTGGAAAAAGTATTCAACGTTTTGATTTGGTTTATCTTCAACACTGGTTTTTAAATTAGGAGATCAATGTATTTCAACCTACCAAGCGCTGTGAAAGGGGACACTAAACGGTATTTATTTCACTTACTATGGCCAAATGGCACTTGGAAGGAGAGTGGAGTCTATTTAATTTTGTTGTAAACAATTGCAGCCTTTTAGGGGAGAAACATAGGGGAAAAGGATTACTCAATTGATTTGCCAAGGGAATTTTAATATTATGTGGAGATATTCTGAAACTTTTTTCTGTGAGGAAAATAGACCATGCAGAAGTGTACAAGATTAAAGCTTACGCTTTTTCATAAACAATCTATTTTGTGCTTTGGTTGTTGCATACCCACCCTCATGATGCAACTAATGAGACATCCAGAGAGAACTCTTGATCCCTAGGCACTGCAGCTGCCATTCATCCCACAAAACAGAAGCTCAAGGTCTAAGCGGAGCTCGTATTTCATTATGGTTCTCATAATAATTAAAAATACCATCATCTCAATGATGGGCTCCACTCATGCCAACACTGTAATTTCACCATCCCATTCAATGACAACAACTCAAAGAGGTAGAACATATTACTATCCTAGTTTTATGGATGAGTCCTAAAAAAGGACAAAGATGGAAGTGGAGGGTGGGGAGGGTTACTGCACCAACTCCTCTATCCAGTAGACACTGAGTACTAGAACTGGATTTGACCACCCCCAACCTCAAAGTCCGAAATACTTAAATTTACTATTTTTTTCCCTTAAAAACAATTGAGGCATCCATTTGTTCAAGAAATATATACATCACCTCTGTTAGGTGCTATGGGGAGATAAAAGATCAGAACCACCAAAGACTTCACAGTTAAGTCAAAAGGATTATAGAACAAAACTAATTAAAAAAACAAAGAAGCAGAGCTGGGATAGTGGCCCAAGCCTTTAATCTCAGAACTCTAGAGGCAAGCAGATCTTTCTCTGTGAGTTCAAGATCAGCCAGGTCTACATAGCAAGTTCCAGGCCAGCTAAGGCTGCACAGTGAGACCCAGTCTCAAAAATAAACAAATACATAAAATAATAAAATCAAACCAAAACAATAACAAACCCCCCAGATAATCAGTCAAATAACACACTGATTAGGAAGATGGCACTAAACAGCAACTTTTAAAACTAAGAGGGCAGGGCTGGTAAGATGTCTCAGTGGGTAAAGGCATCTGCCACCAAGTGTGATGACCTGAGTTCACACAATGGAGAACTAACTCTGGAAAGTTGTCCTCTGACCTCCGCATATCCACTGTGGTAGGCACCTGCCCCTCACCTATTAAAAATGTAATAAAGGCTGGAGAGATGGCTCAGCAGTTAAGAACACTGGTTGTTCTTGCAGAAGACCTGGGTTCGAATCCCAGCACCCACACGGCAGCTAACAACTGTTGGTAACTCCAGTCCCAGGGAATCCGACTGCCTCTTCTGACCTCTGCGGGCATTGCACGACATGGTTGCACTTACCTACATGCAGGCAATACACTCATACACATTAAAAAATATATATAATAAAAAACTAAGAGGGTTGTTCTGAATACTGCCACCCTCAGCTCCTTACCGGTGCTCCTGGGCGTTTCTTTTGTACTCGCCACACAGCTCCCTGTGGTTCTATCATTTCTTGTCATGAATTGTAAATGCTGTCTGTGTGTCTTACCTAGCCCGCATAAAGCTGATATTCAATGAATGTTTATTTAACATGGAATGAATCAATAAATAAAATATGCAGCCTTGCCATTTTTGAGCTTTGACTCAAATACAGGTTCCGTATCAATATTTAGCTCAATTAAACTCAGAAAGCATTTATGGATGTCAGTCTATTTCAAATTCATACTGGGACAGTCCAGTTTGTTAAGAAGGCAATTCTTAAAGTGATGTATAGATTATTTCTATCTTCATTAAAATCATGGCAGGCCTATTTTTGTAGAAAATTTCAAACTGATTTTAAAATTTATATGGAGGGGGCTGGAGAGATGGCTCAGTGGTTAAGAACACTGGTTGTTCTTGTGAAAGACCCGGGTTCGAATCCCAGCACCCACAATGGCAGCTAACAACTGTCTGTAACTCCAGTCCCAGGGGATCTGACAGCCTCTTCTGTCCTCCGCGGGCACTGCATGACACAGGTGCACTTATCTACATGCAGGCAATACACACATATACATAAAAATATAAAAATAATAAATTAAAAAAATAAAGTTTAAAATTTATATGGAAACATAATGGACTAATAGAAAAAAAGAGAAAACTCTGGGGTAAACAAGAACAAAGTGGGGGACTGACACTGTTGTGGTTAAAATTTTACCTCAAAACCAGGGTGGTCAAAACAGTGTAAAGTTAGTGTAGTGCTGGTGTGAGGATATAAAAGCTTTGAACTGAGGTTTTGTGTGTGTGCTGTAGACCCGTGTGTGCATGTTCTCCACTTTACTGTTTGAGACAGGGTCTCTCACTGAGCCTGAACTCCCTGATTGGCTAGACTGGCCAGCTCTGGGGCTCCACCTGCCTCAACCCCTACCAGTGTTGGCATTAAGGCAACATGTCACCACACCCAGCTTTTTACATGGGTGTAGGGGACCCAAAATTAGGGTCTTAGATGTGCACAGCAACTATTTTACCCACTCAGCCATCTCCCCAGCCCTGAACTGAGTTTTGACAATTTAGTGTAGAAAAGGATGATCTTATTTGACAAGTCATGCTGAAATAACTGGGTATTCAAATAAAAAAAAAAAAAAGAAAGAAAAAAAGAAATTAAACCTTAGACCCTTATGCAAAATTAGCTCAAAAAGGATCATAGGGCTGAGTACAACAGCTGAAACTACAGATTTTGTACTGGTGATGACTCAGTGGGTAAAGGCATTTGCCACCAAATTCTGACAAATGGGTCAATCCCAGGAACCCACGTGGTGGCAAGAAAGAGCTGACTCCCCGAAATGGGCCCTCTGACGTCTATGTGTGTGCTCGGGCACATGTGTACTCACCTGCCCCTACAAGATAAATAAATGTAATAAAATAAAACAAAACAAGTAGCTATGGCATTGGATTAGTCAAAAATTTATTAGACAAAACACTAAATAGATTTAATCCCAATTAAAACTTTTGTTCTCCAAAAGAGAGCATTAAAAATTTAAAGTCAGGCTGGGCATGGTGGCGCACGCCTTTAATCCCAGCACTTGGGAGGCAGAGGCAGGCAGATCTCTGTGAGTTCAAGGCCAGCCTGATCTACATAGAGAGTACCAGGACAGCGGGGGCTACAGGGAGACCAAAAAAAAAAAAAAAAAAAAAAAAAAAAAAAAAAAATTAAAGTCAGCAGGTGTGGTAGCTTTAATCTCAGCCCATGTCTTTAATCTCAGCATTGGGGAGGCAGAGGCAGGTGGATCTCTGTAAGATCAAGGCCATCCTGGTTTACATAGTGAGTTCCAGGCCAGGTGGGGACAAAGGGGACCCCCTCCCCAAATTTTTTAAGTCAAAGACTAGTAGAAAATATCTAAAAATCATAATCTGATAAAAGATTTAAATTTAAACACATAAAGAACTCTTACAAATGAATAAAACAAACAATCCAATTTAAAACTGGGCAAAAATATTTGAACAGATATTTCATTTAAACTATAGTGGGATTGGGGATGTAGTTCAGTGGCAGGGCACCAACATGTACAAGGCCTTGGGTTTGGTCTGCAACACCACCAGGGGAAAAAATGCTCACACATACATTATTCTATTTAACATAAGGAAAGATGCTCATTGTCTTTGGTTATAGGCATATAAGCTAAAATTCATTAGAATGTCCATAAGTAAAACCCTCACAATATCAGAACAAGCAAGGAACCCTCATTCACTTTGGAAAACAGCCTGGAAGTTTCTTAAAAGTTAAGTATAAACTTTAAAAGCACCCACCGTTTACTTCTGCACTTCCAAACATTCCCAAGAGAAATGAAAAAAAAAATGTGTCTATGCAATGACTTAAAGACAAATATTTGCAGAATTATTTACAGTAGCCAAAAGTTGGGACAATCCAAATGTTTGTTAACTTTTGAAGGAATGAACAAAGGCACCATAGCATACAATGGAGTATTCATGAAAAACAACAGTGCAATGATAGACACTACCACGTACACAGACCACAAAAACAAAATGAAAGAAATCAGAAACAAAAGACTACAAAGTGTGTAATCCCTTGTATATGAAATTTCCAGAAAAGGCAACTGCAGAAAGAAAAACAGCAGAGCAGGGAAGGTGGGCGGAGACTGGAGGTTAGCATGGTTTTGAGGTTATGGGAAAGTGAGGAGACAGGATTAGGGGAATGGGTGCAGCACCCCACAATTTATTAAAAATCCTTTGGGTGAATGGGCTCTGTGGTTATAAAGAAACCATCTTCAGTCAGTTTTTTTTAAAACAAAGGTGTATGCCTCATCGTTGGGCCACAATGCTTTCAATCTTCTTCAATCTGATTCTTCAATGAAAAACATTTTACTATGTTTTGTTTGTTTGTTTGTTTGTTTGTTTGTTTTTGAGACAGGTCCCCCCTGTAGCCCCAGATGGCCTGGAACTCTCTATGTAGACCAGTTTGGCCTTGATGTCACTGACATCAGCCTGCCTTTGCTTCCTGAGTCTGGGATTAAAGGCATGTGCCACCACACCCAGCTCATTATTCTTAAAAATATCTTAAACTGTAGGAGCTGGAGCGATGGCTCAGTGGTTAAGAGCACTGGTTGCCCTTGCAGAGGACCCAGGTTCAATTTCCAGCACCCATATGGTGGCTATGAACCATCTTTAACTCCAGTTCCAGGGGAATCCAAAGCCCTCTTCTGACCTCCGCGGCACTGCACGACAGAGGTGCACTCACATACATGCAGGCAATACACTCATACACATAAAATAAAATATTTTTTTAAAAACTTTAATAAAAAACTTTAAACTGTATCTTTCTGATTTCTAGTAGCAGTATCTTGATTTTTTTCCTATAATAATATCTATTTTCTCTGTAAAGACACGAGACACTTTCTTTTTAAGAGGGCAAACCTTTTTCAGTGATACCTGGTACAAATATTTTTTCTGGTTCTTCAAAAAAAATTTTAATTTTTAATAGTTGTTTTTTGCTTCATTGACATATTTATCTTTATGTGGTTAAATTTATCTACACTTTCATTTTTACTTTCCATCTTTGGTGGAATAACAGTGATAGTCTTTTGAAATAAAATCTAGGAGAAACCTTGAGCCTTGCTAATTAAGCACTTGCAAGGCCAAGCCAGTGCCACTGCGTCCCTCCATTTAAGGAGACCATATAAAAACCCAATTAAAAATTTCCAGATGAGGAGTGGCAGACTTTTATTTCTTGAGCCTCTAACGGAAAGAGCCTGCCGTGTACATGCCCATTTCACTGGCATTGCCTCACTGGAGAATTTCTGATGTGATGTGCCAGACACATTAGTTCTAGGGATAAGGAACCAGAAAAGTAAAAAAGGGTGTGCAAAGTGTGTTTGCTGATCCTGGGTGTTTGACTGTGGTTTCAGGCCCTGCTGGCCAAAGCTTCTTTGTAGAACATCAGGTCATCACATTACAACATGACCATTGCTGGCGCCTGTGGATGTTTGACCAGAACAGCCTAGAACTCAGTCCTCGTGTCCCACCACCACCCAAGTCCATGAGCATTACCTTTTCCCCTGAGATTTAGTTCACTTACCACCCATTATATAATATAGGAAACCCAACTTTATTCAAATATCAGCAAGAAATTACAATGTTAAGTGCTGCACCACTTTTAAAAATAATACAGCAGTCATTAAAGAGCTGGCTTAATGTCAGTATTACACAAACATATACATAAAACTTACAAAGACGTGTCATTAGAACAGTTTCTATTCATATGGATGATACTGTGACCTTGATGTGTAACTGAGGCTAAGATGTAATCAGAGGAGGCATTCAAATGCCTGGGAATAGAAAACATTTTTCTTCAAGTCCTACCCGTACTTTCAAGGCAGCCAGCCTGAACTGAAGCTTGTATTCTTATCTATCCCGTAGTCTTTGGAATCTGTAATAGTACATTCTGTAACTTATCTCGAACCCAAATGCTATGCAACATTTTTGTCTGCCAATCTTATCACTTTGTTGAATATAACTCCTGAAGAATAAACAGTGCCTATAACATTTAAACAGGGCTAGAACTCCAGAGGTTTTCATGGGCTTCATCTGTACCATTTCTTGCTCTACAAAACTAAGGAGCCCACTAAATAAACATTTCTAGGAAAAGGTGAAACAGGAGCAACGATGGCAAAGAAAACATGACATGGCCACTTTTAAAGCCGATCATGGGTGTTGGAGCGGTGTCTCAGTGGGTAAAGTGCTTGCTTGTGTAAGCATGGGGACCTAGTTTTGATCCTTAGGCCCCATGTACAAGCCAGGTGCCTGTATCTGCAATCCTAGTACTGGGGAGGTGGAGATAGCCCATCTAGCCAAATCAGTGAGCTCCAGGTTCAGCAAGAGGCCCTGTCTCAAAAAATAAGGTGAAAGGCAATAGAGGAAGACAGCCAACTCTGACCTCTGGCTTCCACACATATGTATACTTGCACTTGTGTGGTACACACTCTAGCAAGCTTGGGCATGCACACAAACAACTTAAAATTTATAATGTAGAACAGGCAGTTCTTTGGTCAAGAAAATACAGCGGCATAGTATGTAAATGCTGTGGCAGTTACCCAGTTTGCAGGCCTCCAAGGACTACACAGGGGCTGTCTCCCGTTCTTTTCTTACACAGCTAGGCAGGTTCACCTGGTAACAGTGGTTTCTGGTGTCAGTTGCATTGAACTACACGATTCCAAAAGGCAACACTAAGGCTTGACTGCTAGGAGGGATTTTCATCAGAGCCTTGTGATCTGTGGCTGCCCCTGGCCAGGTATCCGAATAGGTGTTTGGGCTCCAGGCCTAAATGAAAAGGCTTCCTATTAATCAAGGAAGCTTTCTATTTCTAAAGGATCTCAAATGTTCTGAAGGACTGCACACAGGTACAAGCACACAGGTGCATATGCACAGGTTTGCCACTAGTCAAATGAATCACTGGGCTAACTTCTTCAAGGGAGTCCCTGCCTTCCAGGGAAAAAACACCAAAATCAAAAGCCAGTTACTACTCCACTCTTTTCCTCTCTTCTTCCCCTTCAGATGGACAGTGACACAAAGTTGGAGTGATGGTCCTTGAAAAAGGAAATGTTCTGCTAAGCCAGGGTTCAGTATACATAAAGGGTGTGTGCAGCCTGCTGCTTATCTAAACATGGTAATAATTCCCAGGAAAAGGGGTAGTCTCAACTCCCTTGGTAACTCATTTCTCAATAATTAGTTCCTTTGACTCTGCTAGAATTCCCAACCCATCACTAACCTCAGATAAAATGGGGAAAACAGTGACATCATTCTAGAATGGCACTAGAAAAACAATACTGCCATCAAATTAATTTTAGACGAGTCTCAAGTATTAGTATCCTTAACATGCCACCTAATCTCTTCATTGAATTTTTGTGAATTTCATAAAATATACTTTGATAGAATTTAATTACCTTCCCCTCTACTACCCCTCTACTACCCCCTGCCCAATTTCATGTACTCTATTACACGTATGTATGTATAAAGGCATAGAGAGTCAAACTTGTGTCCTCAAATGCCTGTCAGTGTGAGACAATCTAGTGGAGCCTGGTCAACCTACCAAAGCGTCTCACCCTTAACCGAGACTGACTCCCCCTTCCAGCAGCCATCAGTTGCCAACAGTTCTTCAGGTGGGGTTGGGGTTTCTTAACCACTTCCCCACCTCTATACTGGAATTTTGTCTGGTTTGGGCTTGTGTGGGACTTGTGCATACTGTTACCACTGCTGAGTTTATCTGAGCAACTGCCTAGGCTGTCTGGAAAACTCTGTTTCCCTGTGGTCAGCCACCACTTCCGGCTCTTACAATCTTTCAGCCCCCTCTTCTGTTATGGTTCCTGAGCCTTGAGAGGCAGAAGTTTGATACAGACATCTAGTTTCTTAACCAAGAAGACTTTGGATTTCCTAGATTCCTCTTGTCCCACCATTTCCAAATTAAGACAACCAACTAATAATGGCAGCCAATAAGGATTTCAGGATTTAGAGCATCAGACACACCCTGTGCCAATGGTTGGTGAGATATTGGGCAACTTTGTTCAGTGTGTCCAGAAACTTCTTAGTGATTCTGGGGATTAAATGATAATGCAAATCAGGTTCCATCCAACATGAGGCACAGAGTACGTCCATATTAAACTTAAAAAAAAAAAAACAACCTTTTAATTAATCTGATTTTTAAAAGCACGGACATGCTTGGGTCAGTGTGATGGCTCAACTAG
Source organism: Nannospalax galili (assembly GCF_000622305.1). Lineage (NCBI taxonomy): Eukaryota > Metazoa > Chordata > Mammalia > Rodentia > Spalacidae > Nannospalax > Nannospalax galili. The sequence continues at coordinate 990,240 of NW_008332065.1, read as the reverse complement.
TAAAGACATCTGGTGTCACCTGTTACCTGAGTTGAATTCCACTACCCACATGATGGAAGGCGAGAACAGACTTCCAAAAGTTGTCCTCTGACCTCCACAGCACCACGTGCATGTGAGCTCCCATACACATACACTAAATAAGTAAATAATTAAAAAGGGGCAGAGATGGCTACAATCGAATTTTTGGTGGTGATATATGAGAAGGTAAAAGCTTCCAATTTTTTAAAGCTTCAGTAGTTCCAGAGCAATCACACACACTAATCAGTCCAACAGTCTTGCATACAGCTGGGCGTTGTAACCACACTTCAACTTTAATGTTCACGTTGGCTGCTGACTTGGGGCACTGGGGCAGGTGGTCTTGTGTAAGAACATTTTGAGGAAGCAGCCTCCTCTTTCAGGGATGGGTGAAAAACCTCCTTCCTTTACTGGTCCAAAACTCAATCGAAGCCCCACCCTGGGGCTATGTATGCTATGCAGCCCCACGCGTGACTCCTGGTGTCCCCAGCCAGCGCAGAAGGGGACACGACCCACAAGAGTAAAATGACCGCAGTTCCCTGCTTGGCCAAGCCTGGGTTGGTGGGATGGACGGCGGCGGAGGGCCTAGTGGCCCTTGACCTTGGGCCACGGTCGGACGCCGGCCCCCTCCTTGCTGCCAGCCCTGCGCTGCGCACCGCCCCGCGGCCGGGTGATTGACACCGGAGTGGGTACATACGGGTCCGCGGCGGCGAGCAAGGGCTGGCGCAGGGAATCATGGCTTTCCCTCGCTCCCTCGCGGCGCACCCGCCCTGGGCATGGCCCCGGGGAACCTCGTGACCTCGCCCGGCCCCCTCCGATCGTTTCGCTGGATTTCGATGTCCCTCGGCTGGGAGTTTCTCTCCTCAGGTTTCTTTCCCTCCACCCCGTCACAGCCTGGAGTTTGCAAAGAGGAAACTCCTGCGAGGGGGATGGAAGCCCGTTCAGCCTGCAGGAGGCAGAAACCATTCCAGCGAGGAGTTGATGAAGAGGGTCACCGGAGAGAAAGTAGCGCTCGGAGGTCGGCGCGGGGAGCGAGGGGCAGAGGGTCCGCAACAGGCGGTGCAAACGAGCCCGGGAGGTCCCCGAGCCCGGGTCACTCCGCGCATCCGTGCGTCCGTCGCAGCCACGGGGCTAGCTCCGAGCACACTCGAAGGCCTGCGAGGAGCCTTGTAGGTAAGACTCACCTTTCTCTTCGGCATAATGAAGACGGGTTAGTGCAGCAGAAAGTAAAGCGACGGGCTGGGCCGGCTGGCGCGCCGCTGGATGCTGCCTGGCCGCTGCAGCTGCTCACGCGATGGGCTGGGCTAGCCCGGCCTCCCGGACCCGCACCTCTGCTTCCTCCCCCAGGGCTCCGCTTGCTCGCATCCCGTTCCCCCAATGGCGAGCCCCGCCAGCCGGCCGCGAGGCCCCATTGGCTGAGGGAACGTTCTAAATTCCACGAGGGCACGCCCACCTTCGCTCGCCGGGTACGCGCAGTTGTAGTTTCCACTTCTCTGAAAAATCTGCCTGGCGACTGAGCATGCCCAGTTCCACTATTAGCCTTCAGGCCACACGATCCTGGAGTTTCATTGTTCCATGCACCTTCTTTGGATCCCATCAATTAGAATGGTATGCACCGTCACAGAAAAGAAGGGCAAGGCTCGATGCAGGACTTACAGTATGCATTTGTTACTCATAAAAGCTTATACTGGGTGTTCATGGTGATTAGTAAAGAGTAGGGAGATGTGTTCTAGAAAGGTCTAGCAATCTCTTAGCTTACCCCTCCAGCAAATCCAAAATCGCCTCGCTCTATTTTATTAGATCTCTGATTACAAGTCACTCACGAATTCAGCCAACTACAAGCCATGTGTGAAAATGGATATAATGTTTGTCATGGAAATTAAAGAGAAAATGCGCAAGGCGGGAACAGATTGTTTTCTTTTGAAATACGTACATTTAAATGACACCTGCCATGCCACATTTTATATATAGTTTAATGTTTCTCAAAGTTCTGCAAAGAATTAAACATTGCAAAAATATTTCTGAATTTCACACTTGCAATTTATGCATCTGGTGCCCCTCCCAGTCAATTGCAGTCTGTGTCAAGAGGCACCCTTTGTTACCAAGTAGTTGTGACCAAGAGTAGCAGTTTTTAGTTACTCAGCTCGATTCTCATGGGCCTATATATTTAATACCGCCAAAGATATTTTCAGAATATGCTTTGTATACTTTTATTGGCTATTTAGCGCCCAACAGTATGTTTGTGGTATAGTGAGGTCATGGTAAATTGTTTTAAAATACATATTTTGAAACTTAAAAAAATATACTTAGGAATTTATTTTATAAGACCAATTTTATCTTAATGAAAGATCTCAAATAAAAGAGAGTTTCAGGCCAACACTCTTCACATACATAGACACAGGTAGAGAACAAGGTTTTAGCACTCAACATTTAAAAGAACAGTACATGACCAATGACGTTGACCCCGAGAACACAAAATCTAGCATCTGAAAATCAATTAATGTAACCACCATATCACAAAGAATGTGGTCATTCCAACAGATGCAAGGGAACTGCTAGTGAGGGGTAAGCAAATTGTGATAAATACCTACAATGGAATACTACTCTGGAATAAAAGAAATAAATTATTTCTGCATGGATAAGTAACAAAAGCAAACTGCTAAGTGAAAGTCAAATGCAAAAGATTGTACTGAATGATTTCATTTATATGAAATTACAGGAGAGGCATATTAGGCAAGGTGAGTTTCAGAATCATTTCAAAGGCAAAAGTCATATAGGAACTAGTATTGAAAATGATGGTCCTCAGACGCAGGACCAAATTTACTGCACATACCTATTAAACAAACTCATCAGGCAATTTCAGAATAAATGAGTTGGTCTCCTTGCAAACTCTAGAGGTCATCGATGAGTTCCTTTTTTGGCACCTCTTCAGGAACTGGTGGTGTATTTCTGTTTTTGCTGTCATTGTTTGGTGTGCTTCCGTGTGTTGCTATCACTGATCTCACTATTTTTATTCTTTCAATGCTCAAATCGCCCCATTTTCAGTCAGTGAGAGTCTGTCTTCAAATTAGTGCTATTTCCTTTGGACTTGATACCAGTTGTTTTTGATAGATTCCTTATGCCAGAAGTTCAGTGGATGATAATATTCTTGAGAGAATTAAGATAAAAACCAATTCACTGGCTTGAAGCTTCATAAAAACCTAGAGGTTCATAATTTTACCATTAAACTAATATTCATAATGAAAATGTCTTAGAAGAGAGTTAATTTTTCAAGTGCTTAATAGTTTTTTTAAAAAGCCAGGGAAGGTATTTTTAATAAGATATGTGGGAAAGATGCTGGGTAGCACATGTAATCTGGGTTGAAGTGTGGTTTTTGTGGTGTTAGGGATTGAACCTTGGGCCTTGCACATGCTAGGCAAGTGCTTTTCCACTGATTTATGCCCCAAGCCCTCTTGTTTTTCTTTATGGAGATTTAAAGACGTCAATGCTAAGGATTAGGTGAATTTTCCTCTTTGTGGTGAAAAGTGGCTCACAAAGCTAATTTCTTTCATTGATACTTTTCAAGACCAAATGTTCAAGAACAGCAAAGGAAATTGTGATTACTTTTTACTGCATACAGTAGCTGGATAAAGAAAGTTGACTGTGAGAAACTTTGAATATTTGAGTCTCTTAGCTCATTTAGAAGTACTAAAAATAATATCTTATTGAAAATAGCAGTCTTTATCTTTCCTTTAACGTGAATTACACCTGCCTGACAGGGCAAGGGAACTGTATGTTGTTGGTTTTTTCCCCCATGTGCTTTTAGTAACCACCAAGACTTAGAAAATAAGCACAGACCTCTGTTGGCAGCACTGTAAGTTAGAGGAGTAGGAGAAGAGAAGATCTGATAGGCAGCTAGAATTCCAGGTTAAGAGATATACAGGCCTGAACCAGTCACATGCAAGACCACAGAAGGGATCAAGCTTGTAACTGCTTTTCTGAATTGCCAACCTCTAAGACAATAGAAGCTTCTCAATAAGATGCAGGTACTATAAGAGCTAAGACAGACAATGGTTAAGTTAAGGGAAGAAAGAGAGAAACATCAGGCAACAAACTTCTGTTGTCCTTCCAACCTCCTTTCCCTCAAAACCCGCAATTGTTGGAATTGTAAGCATACCTACTTCAGCCTTCTCAAGCAGCAAGACAAAACCACTTATAGGGTCATGACCATTATCAAGGGAAGGGAGGGAGGGAGGGAGAGAAAGAGAGAGAGAGAGAATTTGAGAAAGGGAAAAGAAAATAAAGGGCTGAACATCGAAAATACCACGATGGATTGGACATGGTAAAGGTAAGTAATGTTTTATAAAATGATTGTTTCTGTCTCAGGATGCAGCTGGAGATAAGCACATTAAGTGAATTAAGCGAGTCCCAGAAAGACAAATTTCAAATGTGTTCACTCACTTATAGTTCCTACATTTCATGTGGATGTATAGAAACATGCATGTACATATGACTTGACAGTAGAAGAGAAACTGTCTCTTCTACTAGCGGAACAAAAGGGAACAAAGTATGGAGGAGGGGTAAGAAACAGAAGGTGAGGAAGCAAGGGATGGAGGGTGTATGCTCAATGTACAGTATATAGGGCTATGAAAATGTCCTTACATAACATAGTACCATGCATAATTAATAGGCACAATAAAATGTTTAATTAAAAAATAAAAAATAAAATTAAAAAATTAATTCCATTTTCTGTGCATGTGCACACAGACATGATATATGTGGTGTGTGTGTGTGTGTGTGTGTGTGTGTGTGTTGTGATGTAGAATGTATTTTCATTACTGCTGAAAAAAAATTTAAATCTACTGCACACTGCTAATGAATCTTGTGGGTCTTTGGGGCCCTAGTAATTTGTTCCTCTGGAAGAAAGTTGCTTAATCTTCAGATTGTGAAAGGACATTTTCAAAGGAAGCTTGAAAAGAAAAGATCATTTTGCAAATCCTCCCTCCCCTATACCCGTCCCTCCCCTACATGAAGCAGGCTCAGGCAGGTTTCCTTAGGCTTTTGCTAGAGAAGTCTGATTCCAGTTTGTGTATTGTTGCTTCCAATAGCTCTGTAATTCCAGACTACATCAAAGTTCTTCAGTAAATAGGTCAAAGAATGCAAGGTGAGCTGGAGTGTGACAAAACAACATCCAAACAAGCAGTAGACAACTGAGGGGTATTGTAAGGGGAGAAGGAGGGGGAATGAAAAGAGAGGCACGTATCATGTGTTCTTTGTCATCCCGGGAACCCAGATTTAAACATACACACATATGACATGAAAAGAATAATATTCTTTTTTCTTTGTGTTTTATTAGTCAAGCCTCTAATTTGATGACGTGCTAACTTTGGAAGAGATCAAGATTAGGTTTTGCAAAGCAACTAAGATAATCTAAGAGCCACTGGCCCCAAATTAAATGACTAACTTGATAATAGTACAGATTGCTAGGCTTCACTCCAACCTACTGAATCAGAAGCTTAAGGTTGGGATCTGCCTGCTTCTGCCTCCTGAGTGCTGAGATTAAAGGCATGCACCACCAGAAGGCAGATCTCTGTGACTTTGAGACCAGCCTGGTCTGTACAGTGAGTTTCAGGCTAGTGAGAGATACATAATGAGACCCTGTCTGAAAACCAAACAAAAAAGCAAAACAGAAGCTTATGACTGGGTCTGGGAATCTGCATTTCAAGTAGGTTTTCTGTGTTGCTTTTATACTAGAATTTATGGATTCTACACTAGGTCTGTGCTCTCAAAAAATATATACCCAAAGCTGGAGCAGTCATTCAAGGTTCCATGACCCTCCTGGATACCACAGAGTGTGAATGTCTCTTTATAAAATGGTTTAGTATTTGTGTGTAACCTACTTACGTCTCCTCTAGCATATGTTAAATCATCTCCAGATAACTTCCTGTAACTAATACAGTGTAAACACTGAAGATGGTTGTTAGGAACGCTGCATTATTTAGATTACCATAAGGAAAGGCACACGTCAAATTGTCCTGATATTTTTAAACATCTTTCCAAAGTGGGAACACAATTCTGTGGGTGAAACTTCCCTTGTACACCTCACCTTGCACGCCATCTTTCAGTTCCAGGTTTGCTGGGTCCTGCCTGCTTTTTTTTTTTTCCCCATATCCTTCCTCTTTCTTAGTTGTAAAGAACCTCAAGGTGTTTAAAACCTGTATACAACCAGGGACATAGAAAAGCATTTCCACCTTCCCGTGCATCATTCGAGGCAGCTCCTGACCCCACATCCTAAAAGGGAACCTATCATAAGCCCAACTCCCACAAGCCGCACCTTTCCATAGTGTTTCTATGTCAACCACAGTACAAACACAGTTTCTAATTATTAACAGCAAGAGAGACCAGAGTTTTCTGTGGCCTCCCGATAGGAACCCATCTTTTCTTTTCTCAGACTTCCAATTTAACCTGTGTATAGAAAACTTCCCCTAGAGTATTTTACACAGCCTTCCCATCCCCAAGTCCTTTTAGGTTCAATCTCTGTGCTATTTACCTTTGCTTCTTGCTGATGCTTGAATTCATAGGAGTGTGATTAATTTGTTCTTTGTAGCTCCCAAATGACTGTTTGAGGATAAATTAGACATGCTCTGTAGCTAGTACCAGGGAGTGGGCTCCATACATTTAGCCTTCTCTTTCTGCATGTCCAGTACCAAGAGCCAGCTAAGTTTAAGAAGGAGAAAATTAGTGGAGGGAAATCCCCAAGGTTCATGTTGAGGACACAGCCAAGTGAGGAGGACTCCCATCCCCCAGGGAAAAAGCCACAAGGTGCCAAAGACCAGTTAAGAACTCTTGCAGAGCTCTCAGGCTGAGTTACACATTCTTGTAGACTGTAGTCTTTGCCAGCCCACTCTCACAGAGGACCACACCCTGCCCTGTAAGCTGGTTATCCCAGCTGCTCATTTCTGACGTCTCCTGATTTCTTCAAATACCAGAATCCTGGGAGTTGGCAAGAGACATCCAGCAGTCCACCTTGCCCCTGCCCCTGGTACTCCTGCCTTTCAGAGCAGACACTACCATTTTCCTTTTCCTAACGAAAGACAAAATTATATTAAAAAAAAAAAAAAAACCTAAGAGGTAAGGACGTGAGAACTGAAGCAGTTATTCAGGAAAGCATAAAGTAGCTGAGATAATTTTCAGGTTTGTCTAACAACTATTTTAACTGTGAAGCACTAGGTAAAAGTTCACAACAAAATGAGTTTGTAGGTTAGAATGAGTTCTAACCAAAAGGCAATAGATAAATTTTTATCCAGCGTTGAAAAAGTAGCCTGAAAATGTAACATAATCTTCAAGATTGCATTTTTAAGATTTTTGTTTTAAATATGAGATCATGTTATTGCCACTAGAAATCTCTGGTCTCTCCCAACCCTTACTCCCACTCCGACTTCTACTCTGGCTCTAGCACAGACACACCCATGAACACAAGTGCACACCCACCCACCTATGCACACCTGCACACATACACACCTGTGCACATGTGCACACACACCAATAATAAATGAAATGTTTTCAATAATAATCTGCTTCATCTCTTTATAATATATCTCTTTACATGACAAAAGTAACTTTATAATTTTAGCAAATGCCTAATGAAAGTCTTTTGACTTGTAATTGCAGGTCTGAATTCAAAGTCCAAGTCACTGAGCTAGGATCACATTGGTTAACATCTCTGAACCTTGTAGTCTGAGTTTCTGCATGACAATGAAAAACACTGGTGTATGTTTATCTTATGAATTGATCCAGTTTCCTGAACAAAAACAAACAAACTAGCAGTGGATATTGGACTGTGTATGAGAAAGGGACATTAAAACAAATCATGTTGGGGCTGGAAAGATGGCTCAGTGGTTAAATACACTGGATGTTCTTGCAGAAGACCTGGGTTCAATTCTCAGCACCCATATGGTGGCTACAAACCACCCTTAACTCCAGTTCCAGTGAATTCAAAGTCCAAGTCACTGAGCTAGGATCACATTGGTTAACATCTCTGAACCTTGTAGTCTGAGTTTCTGCATGACAATGAAAAACACTGGTGTATGTTTATCTTATGAATTGATCCAGTTTCCTGAACAAAAACAAACAAACTAGCAGTGGATATTGGACTGTGTATGAGAAAGGGACATTAAAACAAATCATGTTGGGGCTGGAAAGATGGCTCAGTGGTTAAATACACTGGATGTTCTTGCAGAAGACCTGGGTTCAAATCCCAGCACCCACATGGCAGCTAACAACTGTCCATAACTCCAGTTTCAGGGGATCCAACAGCCTCTTCTGTCCTCTGAGGGCATTGCATGACACGGGTGCACTTACCTACATGCAGGCAATACATGCATACACATAAAAAAATGAAAAAAAATAATAAAAAGATAAATCATGTTAACAAAACATACTTACTGAAATCTTGTTGATAAAACTTTAATGTGGACAAATATAAGGCTAAGGGATTGACCTCAAGCAAAGAGACAGACGTCTGACTAGCTTCTAGTTCCACCTGTGTGTGTGTGTGTGTGTATGTTCTTATAAACTTTTAAAAATTTATGTATTTATTTTTATGTGTAGAGTGTTATGCCTGTATGTAAGTAAGTGCACCCATGTTTTTTGCCATGCCCACAGAAGACAGAAGAGGGTGTTAGATCCCCTGAAATTGGAGGTATGGAGGGTTGTTAGCTGCCATGTGGGTGTTAGGAACTGAACCTGGGTCATCTGGAAGAGCAGCGAGGGCTCTGAACCACTGAGCCATCTGTCTAGCCCCTATAAGCTACTTTTAAAAGACTTTCCTTGGGAAAAAGTCTTTCTTTCCTAAGCAGATCTGACCTTGCTGTAGGCCTCAGAACCCCCCTGGGTCTCAGGCAGAGGCTTGTGCCTATCCCATGTGTGGGCTGGTGTGCTCACACTCCTGGTCATCTAGGGGATCAGGAGAGATCAGGACAGGAGTAGGGTGACATTCTCTATGGTCCTTTTTTATTATTAATTTTGCCAAATAAAATGTCTGTCTCAGGCAGATACCAATATGCACACTGAACTTCTCACTTTTTAACAAAATTCCAATTTGGGAATAGGTCTGGCTAAAACAAAGACTTCAGTTCCCTAGCTCCACTGCAAATACATGTTGCTGGGTGACAAGGTTTGTAGTAATGGAATGTATGCAAAAAGCCACAGCCTCATTGTAAGCACCACCTATAGCCAGCTAGTCTTTAACTTTGGTTCTTCTGCTCCTTCCATCCTAGAAGTTGCTAACAGTGTCTGGCATACAAGAGCCATCTTATGTCCAAAGAGATGAGGGCCACAAATTAAGGATTTGAGTTCAGAAAGACAGGTTTCTGAGTCCCTGTCCTGCCCAGGGATTGCCCAGCCTCAGACCACTTCCTATCTACAAAAACTAAACACCCCATTGATCAAAGCTGTTGTGCATTGACAGGTATCTATGAAGCACAGCTGAATACAATCTCTAGCTGTATTTGTCAGAAAAACATGGATGATCATCTCCTGAATTTTGGGAGCACATATATGCCTGAAACATGGTGCTTGAAGAAAGTATATAATATTTCTACTATAATAAAGAAAACACAAAATCTTTTTAATTTTTCCTGAATTCCTGAGGGCTTATTTTTATATACTGAGTGTGACACTCTTAAAGTTAGAGCAAACACACCGGGCGTGGTGGCACACGACTGTAGTCCCAGTACTCTGGAGGCAGAGGCAGGCAGATCCCTGTGAGTTCAAGGCCAGCCTGGTCTACATAGTGAGTTCCAGGACAGCTGGGGCTACAGGGAGACCTGTCTCAAAAAAAAAAAATTAGAGCAGACAAGGATAAAAATGACCCAGTGTTTTATAGATACACTGCGCCATGGCCCATTGCTCTGTTTTAAAGGTGGAAGTATTGGCTTGTTCACCTTCACCTCTGTTATATCACAAGTGCTGGAATCCCCACCGCAGCTAGGGTTCTGGGTGTGATTGCCTTTGGGTAGTCAGAGGTATCAGTCTTGTGGATCTTGAGAGGTGAGTCTCCCAACATCCATTCTGCAGGTGCAGCAGGTCTATTACAGATCAGTGATGTGTCTTCTTGATTCAGAGTCCTGTGTTAACCAGTGGCTTTCTGATTATACAGGTGTGGCTCATTTTGATGCCCTCATTCTGGAAGTGGCCTATTCTCTACAATGTGGGTAGAATAGTGGGTCCTATTCTTTATAATAAAATGCCAAACTATAGGCCTTCTTATGGATTATTTCCAGCTTTATGAGCTGTGCTCTTTCCTACTGAAGCTGTGACTGCAGATATAGATGGAGAGATGTGTGATTTGTGCATGCTTGAGTATCCTTGGTAAACAGAGCCTTGAAACTACTCTGGGGGACACAGCTAAGTGAAAACAATCTTCTTTTTTTTTGGTCCTTTTGAGACAGGGTCTCCTTGTAGCCCAAGCTGGACTGGAACTCACTATGTAGACCAGGCTGGCCTTGAACTCACAGAGATCCACCTGCCTCTGCCTCTGAGTGCTGGGATTAATGGCATGCGCTACCACACCTGGTGCAAACAACCTTTTATTTAAGCTGAGACTTTTAGAAAACTTAAAATTGAATTATCTATTTTACCCTGAAATGACATAGAATTAGAGCTTGAGACAAGGATTCAGCTTTCATAATAAATTCTAAATTATGTGGCTTTGGCTTAATAGATTGGCAGAGGGAATTAGGAAACCATCATAAAAACTAGAGACAAGGTTGTCCATGTTTCCTAATAATGAAACATTTGGTAAAACTTTTAGTCTGTGGGAAACTGGAAGGGAAAAAGCATACCTGACTTTCAGGACAAGGTTGAAACATTATTAATGTTTATTGGGTTCTACAAGCTGCAATTGAGAAGATATTGGAGAAAAAGATACATGCTCAGAGAAGAATTGCTTAGGATTAATGAAAGACTAGAAAGTCTACAAATTCAGGGACTTTATATGGTTAGAAAAGGCAACTGCTTCTCACTCCAACAGATAAAATTACTGCTTTAAGCAGCAACAACAGATTAAAACTCAACAAAGATCAGAATACTGACCATGCATTGGGGTGTGGTGCCCTATCATGCCTTTCAGTTGGGCCAGATGACTCAAAAGGTCTTTAAAACAGTAAAGGAAAGTACCATTGCTGGCTGGAGGAGGAACAGGAAAAATAGAAGGAAGGGAGGGAGGGAAGGAAAAGGGAGGGGAAAGGAGAGAGGGAGGGAGAGAGAGAAAATGAGTAGACTAAAGATGGAGACACTGGAGCTGGAAAACTCAGAAATATTTCTAGAAAATAGGTGAAGAAGCAGGGTATGGTGGTATTCTGTGAATTTTAGGTCAGCCTGGTCTACATAGTGAGTTATCTAGGCCAGCCTAGGCTACATAGTGAGAGCCTGTCTCAAAGAAAACAAAACAATCTCCCCAAAATTGGTAGAGTTTATAGGACAGTTTCACTGTTGTAGAGACTCCAACCTAGACTAAATATAGCTAGTTCTCTGGTACTTAAAATGACAGTCAATATCCCTGTACATGTAGACAGGAAGTAGGCTGGGAAAGCTGCCCAAACTTTCAGGTGGGCATATTCTCAACGTCTACTTCAAACAAAGACAAAGGAAGACCTTCCAGAAGGGCAAACCCTAGAATCCAGGAGGCCAGTAGGAAGGGAGCCCCTCCTAGAAGCCCTCATGGAACACCCAGGAACCATTTCTCACCTTCCAAGTAGGCAGTCTAAAACTCCCAGACAGTCTGATATTGGACTCTGGGTCAAGGAGGAGATCCACATGGACTTGTAAAAGCTACCTACACATTTTACCCAGAGATCCTTGACTTTGAAACTGGTGACATACCTGGGATTTTTAAGGTTTCTTTCCAAGGAAGAGGAGTGAGTAAATGCGTTTTGTATGCCAGAGGGAGAAGGAAAGAAATATTCATGCCCAGAGGGAAGGCTGATAATCATGACCAGTATTCACAAATATTCCTGCTTTATGTCTTTCTCAAATCTCTAGAATGTTTTCATTTTACAAAACTGAAACTACTAACAAACAACCCATCTTCCCTCCCTTTCCCAGCCCCTTGTAACCCCCATTCTGTTTGCCTGGTAACCACCCGTGTCTCTATGAATTTGGCTATCCTAGGGCCCCTGTATAAGAGGAGTCAATATAATATTTGGGTTTTTTTTTTTTGCTTTTGTTTTTGTTTTCCTGCTGGCTTACTTCACTTAATACAGTGTCCTCAAGGTTTGTTCATATAGTAGTATGTCAGAGGATTTACCTCCTATTCAAGGTGGAATGATACTCCATTGTATAAATGTACATATTTTTTATCCACTCATCCAACCTTCGACATTTGACGTGCTTCTGCCTCTTGGCTATTATGACTATCTCTGCTTAGGTAACACTGTCATTGAGAACCAGTGTATGATTGACCTTAATTCCTATCACCTTCTGCTGTGGGCATGGAAGCACATACCACAATGATCATTTTCCCACCTAAGGCCCTATGTGATTAAAATTACCCAGATTCCTGCTTACCTAAGTACTATAGGCTGAGTGAGAACTATGCCTTTGCTGTTTCAGACCCTGGGACTTTCTTTTTTCCAGTGGAAACTAATAATGTTTTCATTTTATAAAATTAAAATTTGGTTCTTCTATTGTTTGCAGAAAAGCGCTTTGATATGCCAAAGGCTCCCTTATGGGAAGGTTGATATATGTGCCTCTAACATGTTCTTTGTGTGCCCGTCCTGCCCAGCCTAGTGTGTGTGACCCTACCCCTACCCCATGCCTTCTAAGCCTGGCAACATGCCAGTCTTTTCTCTTTTTCTCTCCATTCAGCCTGCTGTCTGTATTTTAGATTGCCACTTAATTGCAGCCTGTGTATCTGATAGGATCGAGTTTGGCTATAAGCATCAAACCCTTAAATAACAGTGACTAAGAAGGGGGAAGCTGGATTTCTTCCTCGAATTAACAGTGTTAATGTGGTGGTTCTATCACCAACCAGGACAGTCTGCTTTGTCATCCCTCTGTGATGCTCATCATTGCCTTCTGTATCCTCGGATGAGTGCTAGACTTATCTTCATCAGGCATATGTGTATTTTGGGCAACAGGAAGGGTAAAAGAGAAAAAAAAATGTTTTTTCACCTTATGGAAACTTCTAGAAGCTGGAACTTACATCTTATATCAACTCTCATTGAACTCATCAAAGGAAACTGAGAAACAAGGTCTTTAGACAGGTAGGATCCCCAACTTTAAGTAAAGAGCAAGAAGTTGATCCTGAAATGTAGATAGCTGTGGTGGGCAAAACAACTATTCTCCAAAAGTAGACATCCTAAGTCCTGGGACACTCGTGTGAAGCAAGGATTCTGCAGGTGTGATTAAGTACGTACCTGCGATGGGGAGATAGATGATCCTGGATTATCCTAGTGGGTCCTGTCAAATCAGTTGACTTCATAGAACCGAACAAAGTTCCAAGGACTGAAAATGTGGCTCAGAGTTCTTGCCTCATATTCCTCGTATACGTAAGTTCCATCCTCAATGTAGGGAAAAAAAGTAAAGGCTCTTCCCCAGCTGTGGACAGAAAGTAGATATAACTTCCAAAGGAGGCTCTGAAAGATTCCATGTGAAAAGAACTCAACCCACCACTGCAGAAAGGTGAGCCTGAACCTGGGAGTATAGGTGACCCTTAGAAACTCAGAGAGGCAGGGAACAGATTTAGCCAACTCCAGTTTAGCCAACTCCTTAATTTTAGCCCAAGGCAATCCATATTTGTGGGAACCTAAAGGCCCCACCTTACAGAGGTCCGAGAGGACGTTACTGGGGGCGAACCTGGCTTGCTTTGAAAGTCTGAAGAATACTTCCGCGCTGCTGAGGAGTGCATGATCAGCACGTGACCATCCTTAAGATACACCCTGGTGTGTGTGGGGGGGTTCCAGGTGCCTTTATAAGCTCTGTAACACCTGCAATAATTGAGTCCCTGCTTGACTAGGCTCCCTGTTGCGCCTGAGTGTTCCCGGTACTGGGGGCGGCATGGGCTGGCGAACGTTGTGCTTACTCATCCCCAATCATCACTGCACAGGGGTCGCTGGTTTGAACCCCCCCCCACACACACACATGTTGAACTTCTGACCAACATAATTGAAAGCTCATTTTTATAGTTGTAAGCCGCCAAGCATGAGATACTTTTTAATTACAGCAATAAAGTTAATCAACAAGCGGTCTCAACCACCATGTATATACTTTTGGGATATCCAGATTTCTATACCCTCTTCTCCTATATTATATACTCATCTCCTACCCAAGGCCAAACTCCTCAAATTGCATCTATCTCTCCCTAAGTCTAGGTCTAAAGAGGGTAAATGCATTTTCTGAAGTCATCCAATAGGGTTAATGATGGAAATAGGATTAAATCTCAAATTTCTGCTGAAACCTGTAATGGTCTTCAATATTGTAATGCTGTCCTCAGCATGGACTTCAGGAAACACTTGAACGGTAAGTGGCCTGAGGCCCACTTCCTGTGGCTAGAGGGTAGTGCTGCTTTCACATCGGGGGCTTGTGGGAGCCACTGTTGCCTGCCTGCTTGTGTGCTGGGAGACTGGCTACAACACAGACCACTGCAGAAGGCTAGGAAGCAAAATGCTGGTGCAGCAGTCTTGACAGATCACTGCCCCAACATCAGCCTGTGTTGTCTGACTGCTGACTTGCACCATGATACTTGTGGTTCACAATGGAGTCCTGAAGGGGCTACAAGTTCCCAGGATGTGATCTGAGGTATCAAAGAGTAATTATATTTAGAAGAGTTTTGTCATTTACTACATAGAATAGCTATGTTCTGAGGTGACAATGTGGCAGCTGTCCAAACACAATTTGTTTAATTGACCTTTAAGAGTTCTCAAATACAACTTAAGAAAAACTCATGTCTATTTATATTACTGATTATTACAGTTTATGCTTATTATAATAGTTTTACTTTTGCTATTACAGTCTGTCATTGACCTTTTATTTCTTTGAATTATCAAATGCTTTAAAATTCAGTGAATCAATTCTGCATGTATACAATACATTCAATAGGCACCTCAGTGTGTTCCAATTCTGCTAGATAATGAGATGCTGGTGAGGAAGAGAAATACAAAGTTTACAGCCCATTATAGCATAGCAAGAAGAACTGTGAGTTCAAGACCAGTCTGGACTGCATAAGACCCTGTCTCAATAAAACAAACAAACAAAAAATGAATGAGAGCTTACATCTTCAGTGGCAAAGATGAAGCAGAGAGAGCAAACTGGAAGTGGAGAGAGGCTATAAACCTTCAAAGCCCCCAGTCATGCCCTTCCTCCAGCAAGGCACATTTTCCTGAGTCCCGAGACCCCCCCCAAAACACCGCCACCAACTGGAGACCTAGTGTTCAAATGCTTGAGGCTGTGGGGGATGTTTCTCATTCACAGAGCCGCAGGAGGGGATGCGCATCTCAGCTTATTAAAGGCCAATTTGATTAAGAAAAGGCTTACAAAACAGCTTTAAAGTAAGCAAAGAAGGAGGAATGGAAGCGTTGGAGCAGAAGAGCAGAAGCTACAAAGTCCCTGTGGCTCAGAGTGGTTCTGTGGAATGCAGACCTCTGCCTCTGGCCTGTGGTGAGGGGCGGACGATGTTACAGGAGATGTCACCAGAATAAGAACCAGGTTGAGTATGATTTCTTACCAGTGTTGGCATTTTTGTTTTGTTCTAAGTGCAGCTGGAGCTGTTGAAGGAGGCGAGTGATTGGCTTGTTCTGAGAAATCACCGACAGCATTGTGAACAGATCAGACTGGCAAGAAGGCATTGAGACTTACTGGGAGATTATTTTTGGAGCAGGCATAATAAAGATGATTGTAAACCATGGGTTCTCAGTAGGGGTGATGTCATCCCTGACAAGACAAAAATTTATTCACCAGGGGCAGAAAGAAAGTCTTAGCTATTGCAGTAAATTGTAGCCATCCAAAGCCCAGTTATAACTAAAAAATGTCACTCCTTATTATTTAACTTTTAACTCAACCCCCCCCTCCCCGCGCCAACACAGTGCTGGATATTGAACCTGGGGACTCCCGCATACGAGGTGGGTGCTCAGTCCTGACCTAACGAGTCAGTGCAGCCATACCTCAGGGTTGGCTGTGGCCATCCATGGCTGCAACGGGGAACCTTGTCGGCAATGTTTATCTCTGATCCTCTTGCTTTTGTGTGGTCCCACACTTTTGCATTGGGTTTTGAGAATTAAAATGTTTTATTTTTAATATTTGACAAAAATGGATTTTTCTCAAGTGTTAAAAAGGTCAACAGTCTCTAAATGGATTTCTAATTGCTAAATAATTTAAAAGATTTTCTCATATCAAGCAAAAATCAAAAGTTAAGCTCATTAAAAGTGAGCTAATTTTTTTCAGTAATTTTACTTTTGCTGGAAAATACCATTTGAATGACTCAAAATTATTATGAGTAGCTTAAAATATATATTTCAATAAATTGATCACTTGCATGTATAATATGATGCATTGCAATTTATGTAAACATATAAATTTTGTTCAAGTTAGTATATAATAGATTTCTGTTTTTTTTTTTTTCCAGAGCTGAAGACTTAATCCAGGGCTTGTACCTGTTTAGCAAGCACTCTATCACTGAGCTAAATCCCCAACCCTTGTTTTGTTTTAGGTCTTAGTTTTTTGAGACAGGGTCTTATATAGCCCAGGCTAGTCTCAAACTTGCTATGAAACTGAAGATAACCTTAGTCTCCTGATCCTCCTGCCCCCACTTCCCAAATACTGGGATGAGAAGTGTATGCCACCATACCCAGTTAACACATAGTAGGTGTAAAGATAAGTTAAATGATGACAATTTATGATTATTATTGTTATCATTATTGAGGTACTAGGGATCTAACCCAGGGCTTTGCACATGCGATACCATTGATAGTTTTAAATTTTTTTGTTTAATTTCATTTATTTATTTATTTTTATTTTATGTGTATGAGTGTTATGCCTACATGTGTGTAAGTGCACTTGTGTTGTGAAGTGCCCACAGAGGACAGAAGAGGGTGTCGGATCCCCTGGAACTGGAGTTACAGATGATTGTTAGCCATCATATGGTGGTGGGATTTGAACCTGGGTCTTCTGCAAGAACAGCCAGTGTTCTCAACTGCTGAGCCATCCCTCTAGCCCCTAATAGTTTTTAATTTACATTTTAAAATTATTTCTTATCATGTGTAAGTATGATATGGGGTCTATACATGCTGTGGCATGTATGTAGAGGTCAGAGGATAACTGTGGAGTTCGTTCTTTCTTTCCACCTTTACATGAGTTCTGGTATGAAACTCAGGTCATTAGACTTTGTGGCTAGCTCTTTGCCCACTGAGCCAGCCATCTTGCTGACTCTTAATTTACCTTTAGATTTGAAATTTTACTTACTTAGCTACTCTTAATCCTTCACTGAATTAAAGAGTCTTACATTTACTTTTTTATACATAAATTACAGCTACATAGTATATTTGTAATATTAATATTTCATGGATGGGAAAATTAGTGGCTAAGTGCACATAAGGTTTAGGATAGAGTGACAGTGAAGAGGTTAGAGCGAAGCAGAAATTCGAAGAGACAGCTGATTACCAATAATTTGAGGAAGGGAAATCACTAGGAGTTGGTATGAATAGAGTTTGGAAGATGAGAGAGGGAAGGTACTGAACGTGACTCCTAGGTCTGGCTTACACACTGACATAGCTGATTGTGCCAGCCACTGCGATGGGGTCACTGGAAGAGCTCACGATTCATTTTTTTTATTTTGTTAGGGTCTGTTCACATGTGTGCACGTTTAATGAAAGGGTCTTAGTCATAATTACTTTTATTTACCTGTGGCAAGCAGACTATGAACCCCCTCAAAATGCCCATATTCAACCTCAGGAGCCTGTAAATAAATTATTTTGCATAGCAAAGAGGAATTAAGGTTATAGGTAGAATTAAGGTGGTTAATGAGTTAGCCTTGAGATTCCAATTGTAGCTGGGTGTGGTGGTGCACATCTGTAATCCCATCACTCTGATGGCTAAGGCTGAAGGATTGTAAGTTCCAGGCCAGCCTATGCTACTTAGTGAGATCTTGTCTCAAAAGTACTTTAAAAAAAAAAAAAGAGGGCCTAGAAAGATGGCTCACTGATTAAGAGCACTGGCTGCTCTTGCAGACGACCCAGTACCCACATGGTAGTTAACAGCCATCTGTAAATCCAGTTCCAGGGGATCCAATACCCTCTTCTGGCCTCTATAGGCATTGCATGCACAAGGGTGCAGTTATACATGAAGGCACACATAGAATACAGAATACAAATACTAAATAAAATCTTTTTTAAAAACTAAAATGGTACACTGCAAATATTAACTTAAAAGGAGGCAGTAGTGAACAAATTGAGAGAAAAAGACATGGCACATTAAAAACAAAAATGGGGCTGGAGAGATGTCTAGTAGTTGCAACCACTTGCTGTTCTTGTAGAGGACCCAAGTTTGTTGGGTCGCTTGCAACCCCCTGTAACTCCAGTGCCAGGAGGATCCACTGCCTCTGTCTTCTGAGAGCATCCATACCCATGTGCACATATCCACACACAAACACACGTAAATAAAAAATCTTTAAAAATTAACAGATGTAAATCTTAATTTATCAGCAACTATATTAAATGCACCTATAAAATTAGTTCTCCAGCTAAAAGACACAGATTACTAGACGTATTTCTTTTCAAATTTCATCTGATTATAAACTGCATACAAAAGTCTCTTTAGATCCAACAGCATAAAAAATTGAAAGTCAAAGAATGGGGAAGGGTTACCTGTAAATAGCACCAAAGTTAATTGTCCCACTGCTCACAATAGCTATGAAGTAGAATCAGTCTAACTGTACACATACATAATATATGTATATACTGTAATATATATGTATATAGAGAATATATATACAAATTTTATTCAGCCATAAAGACATAATTAAAAACAAAATTATGACATGTTAGCAAAATGTCCTGTAATTGGAAATTATTATGTTAGGTAAAATAAGCCAGACTCATGTAAACAAATACCAATAGTTTCTTTTATTTGCAGACTAGATTATAGTAGTGTGTGTGTGTGTGTGTGTGTGTGTGTGTCTGTGTGTCTGTGTGTCTGTGTGTGTGTGTAGCTTATGAAAGATCATGAGAGAGAAGGAAAAGATGTTAAGGGAAAGAGGAGGAGGAAGTGGACTGGAGAGATGGTTCAGCACGACCTGGGTGCACCTACCTATATGCAGGAGTTACACTCTTACACATGAAATAAAAACAATAAATAAAATATTTTAAAGAGAGGAGGAAAAAAGAGAGTAATGGAAATGGCATGGGAGCAGAGCTAGACTATTTGGGGAAGGAAGGGAACAGCTGGCAAGGGGCAAGGGCGCTATGGAAGGATGGGGGAGGGGAGAGGAGGGAGGGCAGACAAGAAAGGGCGAGGGCGGGTAGCACAGAGTAGGAATAAAGCACAATGGCATATGTGTACAAAGTCTCATGATGAAACTCGTTACTTTGTATGCTAACTTAAAAAAGAAGAAAAAGCGGAGGGAGAGGGAGAGAGAATCAGTCACCGAAAGAAAACTGCTGCTGCTATTCAAATAGTAAACAAAATGGACCTTTAAGCAAAAATTGCTACTAGAAACAAAAGTAGACATTTTATAATGTCCAAAGGTCAGTATACTGGGAAGCACAACAAATGTAAACATATATGTCTATATACATACATACAGCCAAGCTCAGAACACATGAACAAAAAATATAAACATATATGTCTACATACATGAAGTAAAAGCTGACAAAATTTAACAAAAAATCAACACTTCAACAATATTTGGGGACTGTAGCACTAAAGTCCTTGTTATAATCTGACTTTAGATCCAAAGTCAGAAAGGAAGTGAACTTGAACACTATAGACTAATTTGACCCAGCAGAAATCTGCAGAACACTCCTCTCAACAACAGCAGATTGCATATTCTTCTAGGGCTTGGGGGATGTTTGTAAGGATAGACCATATGTTAGAGCATGAAACAAGTCTAACATTAAAAGGACTGAAATCACACAAAGTATGTCTTTTTTACCACAATGAAATGAAATTGAAAATCAGAAACAGAAGGAAATTTGGAAAATTCACACTTTGTGGAAATTACACAACATGCATTTAAAGAACCAATGGCCCACAGAAGAAATCACAAAGGAAATTCGAAAATCCTTTAGGATGAAGGAACGTGGAAACACAATATGCCAAAAGCTATGTTATTCAGTGAAGGGAGTGACCAGAGGGAATGATCATATGCAGTTACCATTAATACTATATATTATTATATTACAATAGAAATACAGTAAAAACACATACATTTTAAAGAAGAAATTGTTCCAATAATTAACCTAAGCTTCTACATTCAGAAACAGGACAAACAAGAGCAAAGTGGTCCTAAAGCAAGTAGACGTAAGTAATGTTAGAACTGAAAATTTAAAAATTAGTATAAAAAGTAATACAGAAAATCAGTAAAATAAGAATTCATTTCTTTTTTAAGATAAAAAATTTCATCAACAAAATTAGTAAAAATTTAGACTGGTTATAATAGAAGACTCAAATTACTAAAATGAGGAAAGGTGTGTGTGTGTGTGTGTGTGTGTGTATGTGTGTGTGTGTGTGTGTTGGGGGATGCATTATTATCAACTGTACAGAAATAAAAAGTATTTTAGCAAAATATTATAAGTAATGGCATGTCAACAAGTTAAATTATCTAAATACAATGGACAGATTCCTAGAAAGATACCAACAACCTTTTGTATCTTTTCAAAAAGAAATAGCAAAACTGACTTTCCTATAATAAATAAAGAACTTGAAATCAGGAACCAAAATTTTGCTAACAAAGAACAATTCAGGCCCAGATGTCTTTACTGGTGAATTCTACCAAACAACCAAGAAGCAACTGGTTCAGTCCTATATATGCTTTAAAAAAATAGAAGGGAAAATTTCCTAATTTATTCTATAAAGGCACAATTATTCTGACAAAGCCAGAAAAAAAAGCACCTTAAAAAAAGAAAACTCTTGTTGCTGTTTTGGTTTTGGTTTTGAGACAGGGTCTCCATATAGCTCCAGCTGACCTGGAACTCACTGTGTAGACCAGGCTGGCCTCAGTCTCACAGAGATCTGCCTGCCTCTACCACCTGGGTGCTGGGATTAAAAGTGTGCACCATCAGTCTGGGCTTAAACATCCCTTATGAATCTTCAATAAACCCTATTCAAAAGAACCCATCTGCATATGTTATGAATTGTATACTGTGACAAGAGAAATTTATTCCAGGAATGAAAGGTTGGTTCAACAGACAAAAGTGCATTAAAGAGCATTTTATAGAACAAAAGAAAAAAATACGACATGGTCATCTGAATGGATGCATAAAAATTATTTGACTACATGCAGCAAGATTTTATGACAAAAATACTCAAGAAAGAAAGCAGAGATAAGGACTGGAGAGGTGGCTCAACAGTTAAGAGCACTGGCTGCTCTCCCAGGTTCGAATCCCATCATCCACGAGGCAGCTAACAACTGTGTGTAACTTTAGTTCCAAGGGGATCTGATGCCCTCTTCTGTCCTCTGTGGGCATTGCATGACACAGTTGCACTTACATCCATGCAGGCATAACACTCATAATAAATAATAAATAAACAAATAAATAAGCAGTGGTAGAGGGGGAGCTTTCTCAGACTAAAAAAGGACATCTATGCAAAACCCAAAGTTAACATTGTGTGTCTGGTGATCAACTAAACTTTCTTCTAAGACAAGGAGAGCCAAGAATGTCAGCTCTCTTGAATGCTGGGATTAAAGGTGTGTGCCACACACCTGGCCCTTACTTTTACTATTTCTACTTGACAAGAAAGAAAGAAGCAAACCTATATCTATGTGCAAATGACATTGTCATATAGACAGAACCCTAAAGAATCCACAAAAAAAAAACCAATTCAAGCCAGTAAGTTAACAAGTTTGCAAAGTCAATGTGAAAAAATAAGATATATTTATATACATCGGCTGTGAAGAATCTAAATACAAGATTAAGCAGATAATTTCACTTACAATAGCATAAAAAGAATAAAATGCTTAGGAATAAATTTAGCAAAAAACATGAAAGATTGGTACACTTGGAAACTGCAAGACGTTGATGAAAGAGATTTATAAAGACCTATGTAAATGGGAAGACTGGTTGAGTTCTCTGATAGAAAACTTGATGTTATTAAGATAGCATTACCTTCCACTTCAAATTAATTATAGATAACTAAAATTTCAGCTGTTTTTAAATTTTCTTCATAAATGGACATGGTATTTCTGAAATCCATGTGGAACTTGCAAGTATCCTAGGATAGTCAAAAATAATTCTGGAAGATGAAATTGAATGAGTTTTGGGGTGACTCATACTTTCTCATATCACACCCTGCCTCAAAGAAACAGTAATCCTCCTGGTTTGTTAAAAACAACAACAATAATAGAACAGTAATCTAAGTAGTGTTATACTGGAATGAGGTTAGACAAAGAAAACCACAAATCTGTGGTTAGTTACTTTTGACAAGGGTGACAATGCCATTCAATGAAGGAGGAGATAATCTTTTCAACAAATGTTGCTGTAGCAACTTGAAATTCACATGTAAAGAATGACTTTGGAGGCCTTTTTCACACCATATGTGAAAACTAATCAAAATAGATCAGATACTTAAATGCAGGAGTTGAAACTATAAAATTCTTAGAAGAAAACAGGTGGGACTCTTCCTGAACTTTGACTAGTATTAGATATAAAACCAAAAGCAAGAACAACCAAAGTAAGTATAAAGTGGATGTCATCAAATAAAAATGTTTGTAAGTCAAAAGATGCTATCAAGAAAAATGAAAAGATAATCCAAAAACAGAGAAAACATTTTCACATTATGTGGCTGAGAAGGGTCTTATAAAACTTGTAAAGAGATAAGAAACTCAATTTGAAAGAAGCAATGGTTTTGGACATTTGTCCAAAGAAGTTATATAAATAGTCAATAAGCATATGAAAAGATGCCAAATGCTGTTATTTATTAGGAAAATGCCAATCAAAGCCATATGGCCAAGAGGATGGCTATAGAAATTTTATAAAGTCCTGGCTCAGTCAATAAAGTGCTTGCTGCATTAAGTGTGACGACCTGGTTTGATCCCCAGCATACACTTAAAGCTGGACATAGCTGCAATTCCAGCTCTGGGAAAGTGGAGACAGGAGACTCCCTGGGGCTTGCTGGTGAGCTAGTCTAGCCAGATCTCCAGGTTCAGTGAAAGAGCCTGTCGAACAAAGGCACGGTGGCGAGCAATTGAGAAGGACACCTGATACTGACCTCTGGTGTCCACTCACACATAGGTGCAAGCATACCTCCACATATACATGCATACACACATATGAAACCATGCACACCTCTACACACATGGAAAGGTTTTTAAAGAAATAACAGGTAAGACAGCACATCATCTCAACACTGGAGAAGCAGACAGGAAAATTAGTAGTCCCAGGTCAGCCTGGGGTAAATAGTGATACTCTGTCTCAAGAAATGAAACAGCAACAAACAAACTAAACAAAACAAAAACAGAAAGGAAATTGGAATCCTTATACATTGCTAGTGGGGATGCAAAGTGGTTCAGCCATTTTGGAAAAATAGTTTGACAGTTCCTGAAGACAGTTAAGGGTCTTACCCTTACATTCAAGTATCTGATCTATTTTAATTAGTAAGGTTACTGAGTCTACTGTTAGGTCCATATACAAGAGAACTGAAAACATGTTCACATAGAAACTTAAAAATGAATGTTCATAGCAGCATAATTCACAGTAGCCAAAACATGGAAACAGGCCCATCAATCTGGGAGTGAACAAAATACAGTGTGTGTATCCACACAGTGAATATTGTCCAGCAATGAAAAAGCAGTGGAGTTCTGATTCCTGTTACCACACTGGTGACTTTTGAATGCATAATGCTAACCAAAAGAAACCAGTTACAAAGACCACTGTTCTACTTAATGTTTATGGAATTTCCCAAATGAGAAAATCTATATGAACAGAAAGTAGATTCATGGTTGCTAAGGACTGGGGGACAGAGACATGGGAATATCAAGGGTACAGATGTCATTTTGGGATGATGGAAATATTCCTCAATGGGATCGCAGCGATGTTTGGGCTACTATAAATATCCTGGAAGCCAATGCACCTCACATATGAAAGTGGTGAATGTTATGGCAGGTGAATTACATCTCAAATTACTTTTTAAAGGTTAAGGGGGAGACAGGAGAGCGTCAGAGAAAGATGCAGAAGAGAGGAGCTCATAACCAAGAAATGGTCTCTAGAAGCCAGAAAAAGCAAGAAGACAGATTTTTTTCCCCTTTGGGCTTCCAGAAAGGGAACTCATTATCAGTACTTTAGTTTTATTCCATTGATGCCCATGCATTCATTTAACTTATAGAATTAGAAGATGATCAATTTGAGTTCTTTAAATTACAAGTTTTAATTTGTTATACCAGCAAAAGTAAATGAACACAGTACCATTTAGACATGCAGGTGGAATCATCTACTGTTCAGTATGAGGGTTCAGAGGTCAGAAGAGACATCTGGACAAAAATGTGATGGCAATTTAGGAGATAAGATGATATAAACACGTACCAACAGACTTTAAATGTAGGACCAGTTTGTACTATGTATACCAGAGAGCTAGAAAATATATAGAGAGAGAGAGAGAGAGAGAGAGAGAGAGGAGAGAGAGAGAGAGAGAGAGAATGTACTGGATAGCTACAGGTCTTTGAGATTAGTTGTCAGTACTTACATTATTTGTATAAGGAATCTAGAACACAGAGTTCAATGAATAGATGTTTGATTGACCTATGACTCAAATGTGGGGAGTTTGCCTTCAGAGTTGGGGTCTCTTCTAACAAATGAACCTGTGACTCCATATTAGGTAATGGAAGCCAGCTGAACACAACTGTCAGGAGCAAGAGCTCAATGGTCAGTCAGATTGGCAAGAGTCCTGGTGGAGAGAGAGCCTGATTGGGTTGAGCTGCTGAACGCTGACTGTTGGTATAGCCATCTCTGCTGCAGGATACGGCTGTACATTTACAGGAAGAGAAAGACACCAGTGTGCCAGTGGCTGTTAAGAAAAGTTGTTTTCTAATGGAAATCTTGAGAAACTAGGGAAATTTTGATGGCGGGAGTGAATCTACAAATGTGAGAAAGACTAGGTATTGCCATGTAGGAATTCTGAGAAGGAATTGGGGTTGGGGACCCCTCAGACTATGGAGGGGTCAGCCTTACACAAAGGAGAGGCTGTGTGGGTTGATGCATTTGAAACCAGGAAGGTAAGGATGTTTCTGAGAACTTGTGTGCTTTTTCTCTCATTAGAAATAGAAGCTAAGGTCATCCTCTGGGTGAAGGGAGGTGATGGGAGTGTAGGTGAAGTTAGTGGCTGCTCAGGCACCACAGAGCGCCAGAGGTCTGAGAAGAGCGGGCAAGCCTGAGGAATCATTTTGGAGGCACAGAGAATAAATTCATCAGAGAAACATAATAGTATTTTTGTTAGTTTTAAGGGCCTGTTTAAGAATCTATTTAGCTTTCTATTATCATTTTGAGTTGTTCATCAAATTTTACAAGTGCTGGGATTTCTCTTCATCCATCAAAAAATATTATAAATCTTTTTTGGTTTCCTTACAATATTAAGGATAGTGTTGAGAAAGAGTTAAGCAATACATTTGATTAATCACTATACCTCAGTTCTCAGTATTTCTAAAAGGAAGTTTACCAAAACATGTTTGTACAAGGTAAATAACTATTTCTCAATCCTAATTTTAATAGACATCTCTCACTGAAAGGTTGGTTATAGCATATCTTATATATACTTATTATTTCATTTTATGTGTATGAATGTATTGTCTGCATGTGTGTAAGTGTCTACACGTTGTACAATGTCCAAGGAGGTCAGAAGAAGGCATTGGATTCCCTAAACTTGTAGTTACAGATGGTTGTTAGCCACCATGTGGGTGCTGGGAACTGAACCCGGGTCCTCTCCAAGAGTTGTGCCATCTCTCCAACCCAGCATATCTGTTTCAAAGAGAAAAAGAACAAAAAGGAGCATATCTTACTTAGGAAAAGTTCAACCTTCTTATTTTCATCATGACATTAACAAAGTTCTCATTTTGTAAGTGTATAGAGTCTCCATCAATGTGACAAACATTTAAACAATAGTGTTGAATACTAAGAAAGTTGGATTGTGGCATCGTTATTGTTTTGTTTTTCAGAAAGTGACAGTGAAGAAGACTTGAGGGATGGCTTTGAGCAGAGATAAGAGGATTCCAGCCAAACTCCAATCCCGCCTGCTGCAGCTCACCAATGTGTGGCTGTGATGGAGGTCTGTTCCATACCAGGGGCTGATAAAAAAAAAAAAAAAAAGTGACAGTTTATCTACAAGTGGAAATCTCAGAGATGCTTAGCAACCAGGACCATGCATCTTGAGGAAATCACCCAGTAATGAGAGGGAAGTTAGAAACAAAGCAACTCATTAAGCAAAACATAACCCAGACAAGTTGCGGTGCTCTGTGCTGAGTTTAGCAGAGACAAGACAGAGACCAGTCATAGCTAGGAACTCCAAGTTAAATAGAAAACAGTCTTTTTCTTCAATAAAATAATGACAGTAAATAATTTCAATTCCCACCAGTCCAATGTGATGACACTAAGAGACACCATCTGCACAGGAAATGGAAGCACAGAGGAGCTGGGGAACCTGGGGGCCTGTTGAACCCAGGATGTCTCTGGGGCATTCTAGTGGACCTAGTCATATGGCAGTTGAATGTACAGAGGCCAGGGCAACTGCATATTGTTCTAGGTATAGAGATTTGTATATGCAGTAGCAGAAGTCTCAAAAGGAAATCATGAGGATATAATGAAAATGAGCTGGTGCACTGGGGTACAGTGACAAGATGAGCCAGGAGAGAGAAACAACAGAAATGGAGGGCAGCACCTCAAGGTGCCCAGGTCTGCACAACACTCTGAGGTATGAATTGGGCTTGGAAAGGAGGAGATCATTGATGATATCATCAAACCAACTGAGAAGTGCTGGGAAGAAGTCAGAAAGTGCTTGAGGAAGAGGAAGGAGAAAATGCCAACATTTCCTAGTATTCAAAAGAAAACATAAACTGAGCCAGGTTGTGCATGCAATCGCTTTGACTGGTAATTTTTGTGTGTTTTTGTTTTGATTTAGGATCTCACTACATAGCCCTAGCTGGCCTAGAATTTACTATATAGACCAGTCTGGTCTTGAACTCACAGAGATCCACTGGCCTCTACCTCCCAAGAGCTGGGATTAAAGGCGTGTATCACCATTCACCGCTGATCAGTGGTTTTGACAAAGGCTTAAAAACAGCCTTTTAGTGGCTCTGTGAGGACTGCATTCATTTAAATGACGGGTATGTGGTCAAACCCTAGAAAGCCAGCAAAGTAAACTGACACTAAGTAGTTACTAGGTACAAGGCTCTTTATGGTCTGGTCATGGTTTATTTAATTCCCTTTTATGGAAGTTATTTTTAGCTTAAGGATAAGGAATAACAGCAGGAAGATGTAAGTTTCGTATCACCTACTGAATTCACTATTACCATTTTGCTTTGATTTTATAGCCTCAGGAAGACCTTTCATTTCTCTTTATAGATTTTGAAAAGCCATGGGCCATTAGCTGTCTGTGATCTACCTGAATATATTTTTTAGGGTCTATCTTGCTGTATAATCTATTTTTGTTGTTGTTACTATAATGAAATACCAGTGGCAATATAACTATAAAGAAAAAATGAGTACTTAGCTTACAGTTCTAGAAGTTCTAGGGCACATCGCCAGCATCAGCTTAGCTTTGGTGAGGATCCAATGGCTTGTGGCATCAGAGTGGCATGGGTCTATGTGGGAGAAGCTGTGTTTTTAGTCATACAGAAAGCTAGAGATGGACTGCAGTTGAACAGTCCCTTCTGAGAGCACACCTCTGATGCTCTCAGGACCGTCTACTTGGCCCCATTTAGGAGAGGTTCATGGAACTTCAAGATCTACCTGAAACCTGTATTTAGTCCTGTGATTTTCCAACTGGAAAATGTTCTCTTAATGATGGGCCTTTGGAAGGTGATTATTATTAAGTTAATTCATGAGGGTGAATTCCTCAGAGGCATGTAGATGCTTAGCTCCTGCTTGCTTTTTGCCTTGTAAGGTTGCAGTAGAAGGTGGCTGTCTGGAGCCTAGCAGAGAGCTAGTTTCAGGATTTGCTCATACTGGCAGTATTTCAAGGGGAAGTGGAAGGGGAATATTGACTCCTCAGGTTTTCCTTTGGTTTGATTAATATTTATATAGCTCTGTATATTTTATTTCTATTTAAAAATTTATGTTATTTACATACTGGTAAGGTCAGATACTATTTTAATATCTAAGACATGTATTAACGTTTGTAGAACAGGATCCGAAAATGATTCAAATGAGAAACTTGTTTAAAACTATCATTTAGAGGTATAAATCTATGAGGCTGAATTTTTATAGCAGTTTTAAAATAAGAAACTGTCAAGAATTGTTCTTCTCTACCTGCATGTGGCGGCTCTAGGTGCTTTAACCAGGTCTCTGAATTGCTGAATAATGTTACCTTATACAAATTCATATCTCAGGCTATACTTCAAACGATTTCAATTTCTTAAGCAATAGCTGAACAAAAACCACATTAACTTTAAATATCAAAAGCATGTATTCATGTTGACAAAAAATATTAAGATTAAATCATACAGCTTAAATGCCTATTTTGTATTTGGTTTAATAATTCATTTAAATACTATCTTATTTCCTGGAGGCTTAAATGTTTACATCAGAAAGGCTCTTATATGTTACATTTTCAAATCAAGCTATTAGATTTTAAAAGATCACCAAACATTAACAGAATGC
Organism: Nannospalax galili; assembly: GCF_000622305.1. Taxonomy (NCBI): domain Eukaryota; kingdom Metazoa; phylum Chordata; class Mammalia; order Rodentia; family Spalacidae; genus Nannospalax; species Nannospalax galili. The sequence goes on along the minus strand of NW_008332065.1, from coordinate 961,234 downwards.
TAACATTACTTTTATATGGCTTACATCAGAAGCTGATTTGAATTCAAATCCTCTTATGCCTGAAGAGCCTATGAACAGGGAAGGAAACATCTAGCACATGAACTTCAAGGGACAAGCCAGGAGAACCCTAGCACCCACCTGCTCCTGCATCACGGTAGCACATCACATCAGAGCTACCTGCTTTCACTGTTACTGGTGTATCACCTACCTGATCCTTCTTTTGAAGCATACAACTATAATGGTAAATGAAAGTATATCTTGTTCTATTAAAAATACTGACTTTAATCCATTCATCATAGCTCTAATTTCTAATTCCATTATAATCATATTTAATTAACTTCCAACTGACAATCTTCTCATTCTTTAGGGAAAATACTACATCTCAAGATCAGATTTATAGGATTTTGATATGTAGGACTATTTGGGGAGGAGCAAATAGCATTTTTCCATTCCTCTTTTACAGTCATGGATAATGTGATCTAAAAGGAAAAAAATGACACAATTAGAAATTTTCAAAGTGAGCACAGTTAAGAATTGTTTTTTGCTTGTTTGTTTTTCTTTCCAGAAATTTAGAGAAAAATAAAGTCACTTGGAGAGATGAGTACTCCATTGGCTCAACATGGATGGTCCTGTTGAAAGAAGACAAGCTTTCTCCATCACAAGAAGGAAATGCTTGCATATGGGCCAATAGTTCTGTAGGGAAAGTTCTAAGTGTTACAAGGACACATTGAAGAAGGGTACAACCCCAGCTGTAGTCTAAAGTAACTGGCTAAGTGAAGGCAGATAGTCCCAGTCTAGTGACAAATACAGCCTATCTAATGGTCTGGACATGGGAGTTTTTATTTTATTTTTTAAAATAATTTATTGAGAATTTCATAATGCATATAAGATGTTTTGATAAATCCATGCTCACTCCCACCCCTCTAACTCCTCCCATATCTCCCCATCACTTTTTTCTGATAACTTCGTGTACTCTTTTATTTTTTTGTGGGGCTTTTTGCTACTCTAACATTCCCCCCTCTGAAGAGGTAACCCTAAAATCTTTTAAGGATTAGAAAAAAGATCCCAAATAGTTTCAACATTTTGGGACTTTGGAGCAGAGTATGTTGCTGAGAGGCCCAAGGACATTGCGACTTTTAGCCAAGAAAATGGCTACTTTTCTTTGGGGTCTTTTTTACCCTAACTGCTTAGCCATTTCCTACCACCTATTCTTATCACACCATCCTCTGAAGAGGTTACCCAACTTGTGGATAGGGAATCGGGATGCAGACTGCTCTGGCTTCTTTCATGCGAACAGGGACACAGGATGAGGTAATTGGGGTACCCCTTCAGTGGGTCTATCTAAAAGACTCCCAAATTGCATAACTCTTATCTCTA
>NW_008332065.1:943166-959826 GCF_000622305.1 Nannospalax galili | reverse complement strand
GAAGGAGAAGTAAAGGCAAGAGTAATTAGCATTACAAGTTCTATACAGGGAACTAGAAAAAAAAAATCAGAATAGGGCAATTTTCAAATGTTCACATGAGAGTCCATTGGAATTTCTTGACAAGGGCTTCCAAAAGCATCCCTCTATTGGGTTCCTCCTCATTTTTCTTTTGTCTTCCAAGGCTGGACTCAAGAGTGATGGATTCAGGATTTGCTTTCAGGCATTTTGATAGCTGTTGAAGTGGTTAGAATCAGTGTGAGTTCCATCTGAAAGGCTTCTAGATAGGGGGAGAAAACAAATTTATCCATCATTTTAGAACAATAGCTGGCTGTTTCCCTTAGCTACAGGTGGTCACTACAGTATTGAAGACCAAGATTTGAAATTGTATGTCTGAGCAGCACTTTCTGGTTAGGAACAAAATCATCAATGAGAAATAATTGTCTAAATAACTTTTTACATGGACTTAAGCCTAATGTCTGGGAAGTGTAATGCCTTGAACTCTTAAAGAAATATACTAATCATATTCCTCTTTGGTTATACTTTCCTCTTGGGTGTTTAATCTATACAGTTGGCCCAAATAAATAATTTATTTTTACACTTAAGGTCATTTGAGGATCTTTTCCTCAGGGGTCTCATGGGCTTGGGAGGAGCCCCTGGCTCCTTTCTTTTACCAGTTCCATCTATGTGAAGATAAGTCAAAGATCTTGCTCGACCATGGCTGGCTTCAATTGTAAGCAGAGAGGAGATGTTTCCTCTGAGTTGACCCTCCTCTTTGTAGACTGGACACTGGTTCAAGTCCATCTTGTGGGTTCTCCATGGCCTCCCTGAACAAGAGGACAGGTGACATCACAGTTATAGGATATTTTGAGAGCTGTTCCATAGTCCCCTGGAACTTAGTAGACCTTGGAGGGCAAGGGGCAAAAACTGTCCTTTAAGTCCCTCTGACCAGATTAGTATAGGCTTCAAAGTATGGCTCTTAAATATCCAAGGTTAGTTCCACCAGTCTGGTACTTTTAATTACCATGTGCTATGTAGATAAAGTTTGGGTAAAAAAAAATGTTCTCAGAAAAACCTTAACTAGATATATATTTATCACTTTTTGCAGATGATATGATACTATACCTAAGAGATCCCAAAAGTTCCACCAGAAAACTCCTAGAACTGATCACCACTTTCAGTATAGTGGCAGGTTATAAAATCAATCTACAAAAATCTTTCTATATACCATTCTATATACCAATAACAAGCAACTGGAGAAAGAATACAGGGAAATGCTCCCATTCACAATTACTGCAAAAAAAAATAAAGTATCTTGGAATGAATCTGACCAAAGACACCAAAGAGCTCTGCAACAAAAATTTTAAATCATTAAAGAACGAGATTGAAGAAGACACCAGGAGATGGAAGGACCTCCCATGATCACGGATTGGAAGAATTAATATTGTGAAGATGACCATCCTACCAAAAGCAATATATAGAGTCAGTGCAGTCCCAATCAAAATCCCCATGACATACTTCACAGAGTTTTTAGTTTATTTTTAAAAAATATTTTCGTTATTTTTATTTTATGTGTATGAGTGTTTTGCCTGAATGTATGTAAGTGCACGTACTGTTAACCACCAGGTAGGCACTGGGGACTGAACCTGGGTCCTCTGCAAGAATACCCAGTGCTCTTAACCACTGAGCCATCTCTGCAGCCCCATGGAAATAGAGTTTTGTATCAGAATTTTAAATCCTCAGAAAATTACCAAAATTGAGGAGACTCAGGAGATGCCGCGGTGACAGGTGCTGTTCACAGAAATAAGGTAACATAAGAAGAGACTCCAAAAGCACCAACTGTGAAGCAAGGAAGGCAAACCTTTGCTTTCATGCCTGCGACCTTGTCATAGTGGTCTACACAGAGGTTTCTAGTCCCAGCACTGAAGACAAAAAAGAGATGAGCCTGGGAGTTAATCTTGAGAGCCACCACTGCCATCTCCTCATCAAAGGTGGCAAAACTGAAGTCTGAGAAGAGATTCGGTGCCATAACTGGGACAATTTTATATTCATTATCTCCTTATGTTCTTATTATTTAATTTGTAAGCTACTGTTATAATACAAGTGATGCTGTAGATTCATATAAATGCACATCAGTGAGCTACCATTATTGTCATCACTTGTTCTTACTTAGCATTTGAAAAGAAAGCTCTTGTAACTACCCCAGAGGGAAGCTATAAATCTCAGGACCAAATTCTAGAAGATCAGGCCTTTAAACTGTTTTAATCACTATCCAGTTTCTGACCGTCAATTCTTTTTAGTGACAAATGTCTGCTGTCCCTCCTCAATGAGGCTGTGCTTATAGAGCATAGCCTTGTGTTTTATTCTGTTTCTCTCTCTATTGGGTGTTGCATGGAGAGTTGGAGCCACCACTCTTCTTTGTAAGCAAGAAGCAGTGTATGATGGGAGAAAGGGTCAGCACCTTGGCTTGTCCTTGGATCTCTCACTTGTTCTTCTATAAGCCATCCTCATTGGTGTGTGCCCTCAGTAGGATCTGAGACATACTTTGTGCTCCTGTCAGCAATAGTGCCCAGATCCCAGGAACCAGTCCAGCCAGTGGTAGCCCAGTAGTTCCTGGTGATAGGACCTTCCTGGGCTGCTTCAGCAGCCAGTCAGGGCCTGAGAAGAGGCAGCTGTGCTGGAGTTTTCCATGCCCCAAACTTGAGCTCCCTCAGCTGTTCTTTCTAAAGGCATGTTGTGACCTGGTTCCTACTGAATCTAGCAGTGCTTTCCAATATATGGGCTTCAGATGCCTGGGAAGTCAGGGATTGCCACAAGAGCAAGTGAATCATCATCTAAGCTGAATACTTAACAGTATCAGTTGTGTGGCATCAGTGTTGTGCCAAGCCCTTTGCATATATTATCTCATTTGATCCTCACAAAAATGCTGTGAGGTTGGTTTGATAATCATCAACATTTTACTGGTGAGGAAACTAGGTCTCTGAGAGATTAAGCAAATTGCTCAAGACCTAGAAGCCAGCAAATAAAACTGGTCTTCAAATCCAAAGTATTTAATCTCAAAGCCTGTAGACCATCTTAACCTTTATATATCTATGTATATATGTATTTTTAATGGTGTTTATATTTGCTTTGGTTGGAAAAATTATAGATTTAAAAGTATCATATAATTTATGGTAAATTGTTATTTTTAAAAATATATTTTATTTCTTATTTTTATTTTATGTGTATAAGTGTATTGCCTGCATGTATGTAAGTACATCCATGTCATGCAATGCCTATGGAGGTCAGAAGAGGGTGTCAGATCCTCTGGAATGGAGTTACGGACAGTTGTCAGCCACCATGTGGGTGCTGGGAATCCAACCCAGGTCCTCTGCAAGAGCAGCCAGTGCTCTTAAGCGCTAAGCCATCTCTCCAGACCCTGATTGTTATTTTTATTTTCAATTTTCTACATTGAAAGTACCTCCACCACTGTATGACTGGTGTGTCACACAGTGCCTTTTTTTTTTTAAACTTTGTATGTGTGTACATGCATTCATTTGTGTGGGTTCAGGTGTGCACATGTAGAGGTCACAGGACAGCCTTGGGTGTTGATTCTTGTCTTCCACTTAGCTTGTAACAAGGTCTCTTGTTCTCCATTGTGTGCTAGCTGGCCCTCTTTCACTGCCTCTCATCTCACTGTAAAAGCACTAGGATGAAGACACACACTACTGCAACCGGCTTTACATAAGATCTGGGGATCCAAACTCAGGGCCTCACAATTGCAGTATCTTAGGTACTGTTCTGTTGATACGATAAAATACCCTGAGAAAAGTGTCTTTGGAAGGGAGGGTTTCTTTGGCTCACAGTTCTAGGTTATCACTGTGCGAACGTCACAGATGCAGGAGTTTGAGGCAGTGGTCACATTGCATCCTCAGTCAAGAAGCAGAAAGTAATAAGAGCTTGAGTTCAGTTCACTTTCTCCTTTTTTTAAAAAAAAAATATTATTTTTATTTTATGTTGATGTATGTAAATGCACCCACGTTGTGCAATGTCTGAGGAGATCAGAAGAGGGCATCAGATCCCCTGGAACTGGGTTTACAGATAGTTATTAGGTGCTATGTGGGTGCTAAGAACTGAATTCTCTCTGCAAAAGCAGCCTGTGTGCTCAACAACTGAACCATCTTTCTAGCCTGCCACTTTCTCCTTTTAATACAGTCCAGAATCCTAGCCCAAGGAGTGGTGCCTTAATTAATCTAATCAAGATAATGCCTGACAAGCATACCAAGAAGCTAATCTAGCCTAGACAATCCTTCATAGGTGTTGCCTAAAGGCTTGTCCCCTAGGTGAGCCTATCAAGTTGACAATACTAACCATCACAGATAGCAAGTGTTTTACCAATTAATTTAGCCATCTCCCTAGCCCAACATTGTAGTTTTTAAGAGCTCTTTCAAGAGCCAGTGCTTGTGGTCATAGCTCAGTGGTAGAGTGCTTATCCACCATACATAAGGCTGTGGGTTCAATCCCCAGAACTACAATAAACAAATAACTGTTAAAAAGTTAAAGCCAGGCATGGTGGCTCACACCTTTAATCCCAGCACTGGGAGGCAGAGGCAGGCAGATCTCTGTGAGTTCAAGGCCAGCCTGGTCTACATAGTGAGTTCCAGGACAGCTACATAAAAAAAAAAAAAAAAAAAAAAAAAAAAAGAAAAAAAAATTAAAAGACAGAGTTGAGGGGAATGACTGTAAGTCACTGGAACATCCTGTTTGTACCAGTTTTTTTTAGCAGCATTTGGCCCCTATCAAGACTTACAGTTACATTAAAAGTCAATTCTCCCATATTCACAGAAAATTGCCTGCATGTGTGTAAGTGCACCCATGTTATGCAATGCCCAAAGAGTTCAGAAGAGGGTGTCAGATCACCCTGGAACTGGAGTTATGACAGCTGTTAGCCGCCAGAGAACCCTTGGTTCTCTGCAAGAATAGCTAGTGTTCTTAACCATGGAGTCATGTCTCTAACCCTCATTTCATTTTTCATTCATCCATTTAGTACATTTTTATCAGTGCCCACCAAGCACTGAGAACTACAGAGACAGACTTCAAGCCAGAAATGGTGTTTGCCCAGCCAGGCATTGTGGCTCATGCCTGCAATCCCAGCACTAGGGAGGCAGAAGTGGGAGGATGACTGCAAGTTTGAGGTTATCCTTGCCTATGTAGCAAGTGCCAAGCCAGCCTGGGCTACAATTGCCTCAAAACAAACAAACAAAAAAAGAAATAGTGTTTACCAGTTGCAGGAAAATGTGACACCTGACCAATTCATCACCCACTGAAACTTGCTTCTTGTTTGTATTCTTGACTCCTCACTCAAAATAAATTCACTCATCAAATTCAAAAGTTAACAAGCTAAATTTTCTCTCTAGCCACTCACAGGCCCTACTTGGTTTACTCCTTTCCTGGGTCTCAAGGACCGTGGGCACCAGGGCTACTCCCAAGATCTTCAAATGTGTTTTAGCATCTCATCATGTGGGCTTTGCGTGGGCACAAAGTGGGAACTGAAGGAACATCTCTAAAAGCCTTTAATTCTCTTGATTGTAAAGAAAAACTATGATTAGTAGATTTTTTTTCCCTTCAATTGTTTTGGGTAAATTCAGGAGGAGGTGGGACAAGGCATTTTTTGGAGCTCTTGTCCACTTGTCAATCTGATGGCACCCTCACTGCTCTCCCGGTGACATGGCTCATATTCAAAGGCTGGGTGTGACCACTGCTCTGATGAAGGAGCCTGTGGCCCTATGTTTGTATTTCTTTCCTAACACCTGGGCAGACCGGAAGCCCTGTGACAGGCGGGTACATTGTGCCTGGAGCCGCCCTGGGTTGTCACCCGCAGTCTCTGCCTTTTCGTTGCGCAGTGGCCAGTACGCCGGTTCGCCTAATTTTACTTGGCTGCTTCTCTGTTCGATGCCAAGCATTTTTGATTCATTCAGCAAATGAGTACCAAGCTTTGTTCTAGGACCTGGAAATAAATTATGATCTAAACAGAAATAATACCTAAAACAACAACAAAGTGCTGAGTTTATAGAGTTTCAAGTTCTACTAGATATCAAAGCCGAGTAAAATGATTGTTCTCTCACCTACCATGGCTCCTCTCTCCAATAACTATATGTTCAGTCTCCAGGTCCTAAATACAAGCAGTCTGCTGTCCCACTGCAGTAAAGAGAGCCTTCTCTTAGGGGATAAGGCAGGTTATATGAAGGAAGGAAAGGAGACTAAGACTGTGGGTCCATAGGGGTATCATAGAGAAGACAAGATGAAGTTCACAAAAATCCAGGGAGCAACAAACAAAACTTCTGAAGTTTAGTTAAAAGGAACAGGCAGCAGGCTGTGAGTGGAGTCATGCCAACAGTGATCTACTGCTGACATATTACTTGGGGAGGCTGGGTATCCTGATGCACTTCTGTAATCTCAGCACCCAAGAGGCTCAGGTAGGAGGTGAGCTTGAGACCAGCTTGAAGTACATAGGGGGTCCCTGTCTCTAAAAGGAGAAAAAAATATTTAGGAAAATCAGACTATTCAAACTTCAGTTTTCTGTCTACCTATTGAGCATAGTAGAAAGGAGTGAGAGAGAGGGAGGCATTCATTAGCAAAGGAAAGCGAAGGTCAGTGTGGGAGAGCCTAATTAAACAGCATCCCAATGTTCTGTGGCCAGTGGTCTGCTTACCTTGCTCACCCAATAAGCAAAAAATGGGGGCAGTACCAGTAACCTAAGTCCCATCCCTGTTTTCAAAAAGTGGAAGAAGGCTGATTTTGCATAATAAACACCATTTGTGAGTTACTAATAGGGAAGGCCTATAGAAACAGCCACAATGTGGCTGTGGCAGGGAGTGGACTCTGTGAGAGCCTGCAGTACAGGCCCCAGAAGAGGCACAGCCCACTGTGGGCAAGGATCTCATCCAGCTGTTCCAGGTCTTCACCGGACCATCACCCGGACTGGTTTACTTTCCTTTCTGCACGTCCTCTCTTGTTTAGCACCCAGTCTGGGGTCTTGTGCTGATCAAAATTTGGCATAATAATCAGATCACATCTCATCCATAGTGAAGTCCACAACCTCTGGTGAGATCAGTGTCTGTTTTCCTCAACCCACATGGGCAGAGCCTCAGATCCTGACTGTAATAATGGTAATGTCTGTTTTCTACCACCCTTCAGTGTTGGTGTTTAGTGTTTATAAAATGTGCTGGAATTTCTCAGGGAGTATTTGAGTATGATGACAGCATGTGGCCACTCTTTGAGAGAGAGATGTGGATTTTCAAGGGGAGGAGAAGCAGGGTGATGGGGATAAGGCACGCACTGTATCATTGAGCTACACTGCCAATGAAATGTTGGATTTTTAAAAAGTCTATTTGGTAGCCTCCCCCATCAGGCCAAAGTCAGTCCATTGTTTATTTTTGTAAATAAGGTTTTATAAACTCAGACTATGGTCTGAGTGATGGGCAGAAACTGGGTACCTACAAAAGGAGTCCAGAAAGGAGTTGTCAGACATGAAGAGAACTCTCTACAGATTACCCGTGTTGTAGGATATGTCAGCCTGGAGGAAGGACTCCGTGGCCCAAGGAGGGATTCTCAGTAAATGCTTCAGAAGACAGGTTCTCATTTTTTGTTTTTTTGAGATAAAATCTTGCTATGCAAAGCTCCAGATGTTTCTGCCTCAGCCTCCTGAGTGCTGGGATTACAGGTCTGTATCACCACACTCTCACAGGCTCTTCAAATGTTTGAATTATGTGAATGTGAGAGGAATAGAAACTACATCAGATGAAGCCATAAAAATATGAGAAAATCGGCCGGGCATGGTGGCGCATGCCTTTAATCCCAGCACTCGGGAGGCAGAGGCAGGCGGATCTCTGTGAGTTCAAGGCCAGCCTGGTCTACATAGCGAGTTCCAGGACAGCTGGGGCTACAGGGAGACCCTGTCTCAAAAAGACCAAAAAAAAAAGAGAAGGAAATCCTGACTAGAGCCTCAGATTCTAGCAAAATAAAGTTTTAAGAGGATTAAATTTCCAGTGGCATAAGTACAACTTTGAGATATTTTTGGATAGCAATTGACTGCAGAAAGAAAAAAAACTCAAAGGAACTAGTTGATAATTGACCCACTGTGAGTCATATCATGAAATGGTTTCCCAAAATGAGCTGAGATAAGGTTAAAATTATTGGAGCACATTATCTACAACAGTAGTTCTCAAAGTGAGGAAGTTTTACAACTCCTGCTCAAGTTACCCTCCACCTCAATGAAATCACAAGACTTGGGGGAGGACCTGGGTGTGGTTAAAAATGTCCAGGTGATTCTAGTATGTAGCCAAATTTGAAAACAAGTGACTAGGATTGAAACTACTAAAGAAAAAAGAAAAGCATAACATTTGTTAAAGACAGTAAGGCAGACTTCATTGAGGGTCAGGACCATGAAAATGGGTACAGGGACCATTGCAATGGAGTCTTGCAGTGGGGCATTCCTCTCCAACCAGGTAAATTAGGATGGATGCCAAGGAGCATGGTGGGAGTCAACAGGGAGAAAATCACTGACAGAACGTCAAGAATATGGGGGAGGGACTAAGGGTATGATTTAGTGAGTAAGGTGCTTGCAGCACTAGCATGACAGCATACACACACACACACACACACACACACACACACACACACACATTACACATAAGAGGTTTTCTGGCTAAGCTGGCTTGATAGGATATTGCTGAAGGCAGCTTGTGGCAATAAGATGTCCAGGGTGGTTAGACGCCCAGGTAGGGTGTTTTCCCTAAACGGATGGATTTATCCTCAACTTGCATTCTATTAGGACTCAGAAATTGATGAGTTTTTGTCAAAGGAGAGTCTTCATAAGAAATAAGGAACACAGTAGTCTCTCTTATCCTCAGTTTTGTAGTGAATAGTTTTAGTTACCTGTGGTCAGCTGTGGCACAAAAAATACTAGATGGAAAATTCTAAAAATAAATAAATCTTTCTAAGTTTTAAATTGTGTATTCTCAATAGAGTGATAAAATCTTGTACTGGTCCTGCTGGGTCCTGCCTGGGATGAAAATCCTCCCTCTGCCCAGGGTGTCCATACTGCATCCTCTGCCTGCCCACAAGTCACTTAGTAACTATCTCAGTTAACAGATGCTTGCAATATCACAGAGCTTGTGCTCAAATAGTCCTTATTTTACTTAACAATGGCTCCAAAGCACAGAATAGTGGAGTAGGCTCTGCCAAAGAGAAGCTATAAAGTGCTTCATTCAAGTGAAAGGAGAAAGCACAGAAAGATATTGCAAGACATGAAAGACCGTAGTTGTGTAACTTTTATTATAGTATATTGTAGTAACTGTTCTATTTTATAACTTGGTATTGTTGCTAATCTCTTATTGCATGTAATTTATAAATTTTGTCATAGATATGTGTATATAGGGAATAAACAATATAATGTGCTTCCTGTGGGTTCATTACTTCCTGTGAATTTCAGGTATTCACCAGGGGTATTAGGACATGCCTCTTATGGATAGGAGGGCCAACAGTACAATAAAGATTTTCAGCTGAGAACAGGGTAGTGTTCTTACATTGCAGAAAGTTTCCTCATCCACGACTGCAATAAGCCCTTTGGATTTACCATCTGATGTAGCATCCCATTGCACATGGGCTCTGAGTTACTTTGCTCTGCCCTGCTCAGATCTCACCTGGTGTCCTTGAGTTTGTTCTTGATGCCTCACTCTTAAAAAGGGGTAAATCAGAGGTCTCAAGTGGATAGCCACATGATGAATCTTTGCTTGATGCTAGGTATGGGGTAGAAAAAGAGTCAAAAAAATATTGTCAATAACAAAAAAGAGAAATCAAGAAACTTCACATGATCTTGATTTTTCAGGTTCTCTTGAAAACTGATAATATGTAAAAAATATGACCCAACTTTCCCCACTAATAACCATCTGGCTGTCAGTAAGCCTGGTAGGTGATATTTCAATGGCTCCCAATTCCAGCTGTCATCACAAGCTTGATTTTCTAACATACTGACAAAAATTCCACAAAAGTCATATCAACAAATATAAGAACCCAGAATTAGTAATATTTTTCTAGATTACAGGGAGTGCAGAATCCAGAGCATGCTTCCTGTGTGGGCTGGAGGTCCAAGTCTCTGATGTCAACCTCCCACTTTCTTCTTTACAAATTAAGCCTGAGAAATTCACAAAAGAAGCATTTCACTAATGAAGAACTGTTTAAAAGAAATGACACAAAAATCTTTAGGACTTAAATCTGGCAAAAACCAGACAGAATTGATGTATTTATATATCATTGCACTCAACAAAAGAATCTTTACCAAGTGTCACATAGAACATTTATCAAGGTAGACCACATACTAGGCCATAAAGTGCTGCTATAATTTAAAAAGTACTCAGGCTATACAAAGTATAGTCTCTGACCACAGTGAGGTTCAATTAGGAATCAATAACCAAAAGATATATGAAAAAAAACTGTAAATATTTAGCTGACATCAACACTTCTCAATAATCCATAGATTGGAAAAAACAAAGGAGACATAGAAACTGTTTTGAACTAATTGAAAAATGAAAAAAGCCAGCACATCAAAATTTGTAGGATGCTTTTAAAGCAATGCGAGAAAGAATTAATAGTACTAAATATTTATGTTAGAAAAGATAAAAAAGATAAAAGAAATCTTGAATCAATATAAAGGGCCTGTAACCAAATGCACTGGGTGTGCCCAGTGTTGAATGCAAAGCCAATAAGGATGACCAGGGGGTAAAAGGATGGAAAACCTTTTCTCACTTATGCAGGGAGAACACTGGAGCTAATTCTCAAAGCAGCCCTCTCCTTGAACAAAGAAAGCAAAGGGCTTTTATTGGAGAATCTCATTCCTGTTGGGAAAAGTTGTTATCACATGTAGTAGTGGTCACATCCCTGAGCATTGTAGTTCAAGGTCATCCTTCTTCATGCATCATGTGTTCTGGCACAGTGGGGGCTGGAGAGATGACTCAGTGGTTAAGAGCACTGGCTACTCTTGCAGAGGACCCAGGTTTAATTCCCAGAACTCACATGGTGACTAACAACCTTCCTTAACTCGAGTTCCAGGGGAACTCCATGCCCTCTTCTGACTTCCTCGGCATTGCAGGACACGGGCATACTTACATACATGCCCATACACATAAAATAAAAATAATAAAGTATTTTAAAACATGGCAAATGGGTGCACTGCTGGATGGAGGATTTGGTGCTCTATTCAGCTTGTATTGAGCCATGTTCATACTGTGTCACCTAGGAGTGGGCTGCTGGGAGTGAAGGGCCAAGTGCTTTGGCTTCTTTCCTCTAGAAGGCCTTCTATGTGGCAGAAGGGCCTTGAAGCTGAGTCGGGGGTGGGGAGGTACCTACGAGCTAGCACTTAGGGAGCTGAGGCAGGAAAATTATAAAATTGAGGCTAACCTAGGTTATATAGTGAGGCTTTGTCTCAAAAACCAACCAATCAAATGCTCTATCCCCCCAAATCCAAACCAAGTCAAACCAAACAACAAAGACCCAAAACAGCCTTGAAAACAGAGCTACTTAAAGAGACAGCAACATTTTTCCTGTAAGTACAGGACCTTGCACATAAAAATACCCATCTAGAAGGTAACAGATCTAAAAATGCCAAAACAATCTTTCTGAATAGAGAATTATATTCTTTGCTAGTTTTAATTGGTATATAAAATAATGGGTTTCATCATGACTTTTCATACGTGTGTATTCCACAGGTATCCTTAAATCTAGATTCCAAGTATGAGAGAAGGTGATGTCCTGTTCTGTCTCCCCCTGCCCATTATCCTCTTGTTCTTCCCTTTCTCCCTCTAGAACTCTTCCTTCCCCACTTCCACGGTCCCTTTGACTTTTGTGTTGTATAAGAAGTGTATATATATTTAAACCTTGAGTCTGCTTATGAGAGAAAATATGCAACATTTGTCTTGCTGGGTCCGATTTATTTCACTTAACATAATGATCTCCAGTTTCATCCATTTTCCTGCAAATGACATAATTTCATTCTTCTTTATGGTTGAATAAGCTCCATTATGTACAAACACTACATTTTCTCTATTCACCTGCTGATGAGCATCTTTGTGGTTCTATTTCTGAGCTATTATGAATAATGAAACAATAAACATGGTTGTGCAAGTACCTCTGTGGTGTGCTGACATAAATGCCTTTGGCTGTACACCCAGGAATGGAATAGCTCTATTTTTAGTTTTTTAAACAAACTTTTTAAGAGGTATGTGCGTGCATGCATGCGTGCGTGTGTGTGTGTGTGGTGTGTGTGGTGTGTGTATGTGTGGTGTGCCTATAGAAGTCAGAAGATAACGTTGTGGAGCCTGTTCTCTCCTTTTACCTCTATGTGGGTTCTGGTAATTGAATTCAGCCTTGTGCTGAGTCATCTCACCAGTTCCTATTTTTAGTTTCTTGATAAATCACCACACTGATTCCATAGTGGCTTCATTAGTTTGCATTCCCACCAGTAGTATATAAAGGTTTCTCTTTCCCACATCATTGACATCATTTCTTGTTTTCTTAATGACAACCATTCTGCCTGGGACCAAAACAATTTTTTTAAAAAAAGGTGGAAAATTAATATTACTTGATTTTAAGATTCATTATAAGGCTACACTATTGAAAGTATCATTTATGAAGTCCAAAATGGATAAAGCTAAATGCAGTGGTCACAATATAGCCTCCTAGCTACTCAGCAGAAAAGGCAGAGGATGCCTGGGCCGAGTCTGTTGAGGCCAACCTGAGAGTAACAAAGGGAGACTCTGTCAAATGGAAAAAGAAAAATAAGAAAAGAACTAGATTAGACTTCATCAAAAATCACACACATTTGTTCTTTAATGTCACCACTAACAAAATGAAAAGATAATTCAGAAGCTTGTGGAAATATTTAAAAAAACACATTCTTGATTAAAGATTTGCATTTAGAGTATATTTCAGGTACTCTCAAGACTCAATAAGAAAACAACAATCTAATTAAAAATGGGTGAAAGATCTGAACGCTTACCCATCTCCCCTATAAAAACAAGAGGGTTGGAGAGATGGCTCAGGGGTTGGGAGCACTTGCTGCTCTTCCACAGGATCCAAGTTCAATTCCCAGAACCTACATCCAATGATTCACAGCTAGCTGTAACTCCAGCTTCAGGGAATTTAACACCCTATTCTGACCTCCAGGATGCCTGCTTACATGTGTACATACCTACACATAGATACACATAAAAATGAAATCTTTTGCCAGGCATGGTGGCATACACCTTTAATCCCACCACTCAGGAGGCAGAGGCAGGCAGATCTCTGTGAGCTCAAGGCCAGCCTGGTCTACATAGTGAGTTTCAGGCCAGCTGAGGCTACAGGGTGACCCTGTCTCAAAAAGATAAAAAATAATGAACCCTTTTTTAAAAAAAGAAAGAGGATGGTGAGTATGTATATGAAAAGATACTCAACACCTTTAGTCACTGTGAAACACTCATTTAAACCATAATGAGATACTGCTAATCTCTTCTAAGATGGCTAGATGTAAAAGGCCACATCAGGTATGGTAAAAATGCAGAGGAACTAGAACTCTCATACTTTATAGATGGGAATATAAACCTGTACAACCTTCTTGGAAAAGAGTGTGAAAATTTCTTGTTTATTCACTTATTTATTTAGACTTTATATGGATGAGTGTTTTGCCTGCATGCATGTAAGTGCAATGCCCCTGGTGGCCAGGAGGGCATTGGATCCCCTGGAACTGGAGTTAGGGATGGTTGATAGCTGCCAAGTAGTTGCTGGGAACTGAACCTGGAGTTTCTGCAAGAGCAGACAATGCTCTTAACTGCTGGCTGAGACATCTCGCCAGACCCAAGTGTGAAAGTTTCTTTAAAAAAAAAAAAAAAGAAACCCAGGGCTTGGGGAGATAGCTCTATTGGTAAAGCACCTGCTTCTCAAGCATGAGGATGTGTTCTGATTCCCAGCACCCATGTAAAATAGCTGGGTGTAGTTGTGTGTTCCTGTAACCCTAGAGCTAGTGAGCCAGAGTCAGGAGGATCCCTGGAGCATGCTGGTCAGCCACCTAGCACCTAGCACCTAGCACCTAGCACGAGGTTAAGTGAGAGACACTATCTCAGAAGATAAGACAGAGATTGACAGTGGAAGACACCCAAAGTTTATTGCTGGGTCCACATGGATGTGCACACACATGTACACATACCTGCATGCATACTGTGGTGGTTTGAATGAAAATGTCCACCATAGGCTCCAAATATTTGGATATTTTGCCCCCATTTGGGGGCACTTTTTGGGAAGGTTTTAGGAGGTGTGGCCATGCTAGAGGAAGCACGTCACTGGGGGCCGGCTTTCTGCTTCCTGTGCTTGCTTGAAGATGTGAGCCTCTGCTTTCTGCTCCTGCTTTGGTCACCTCCTGTCCCCATGCCTCCCCTCCATGGACTCTAACCCGTCTGGAATTGTAAACTCAAACACTTCCTTCTGTAAGTTTCTTTGTTCACAGTGCTTTATCACAGCATCAGTAACTAAGACATAGACTCATAACAGTATACACACAAGTAAAACTCATACCTACTACAGATCTGTAGTCATTTTCCTCTTATTTGTCCAAGAGAAAAGAAAGCATATGTCCATACACAGTTGTGTGTATGGAGATTTATTGCAGCTTTATTTGTAATATCCAACATTGCCACTAGCAGGTGATTGTTAAACACATCTTGATCTAGTGCTTGTTTCGGCAGCACATACACTAAAACTGGAATGATACAAAGATTAGCATAGCTTCTGTGTAAGAATGATATGCAAATTTGTGAAGTGGTCTGTGTTTTTTAACATTTGCATGACTAAAAATGTAAAAAAATCAGTCTATATATATACTGAACTCAGCAATAAAAAAGAATGAACCATCAGCCCATGCTTCACCATTAGTGAATATCAAATTAAGTTTGCTAATTGAAAAACTCAGGTAAGAATAGTATACAGTGCATTATTGCATTTACACAAATTCTAGAACAATGCTAAATCTATTGTGACAGCAAACAGATGAGCATAATTTAAAAAATTCATTGCTCAGAAGGAAGTGGAGGTAGAAGGCAGGACTGTAGAGATCTGCTGGGTACTTCTTTCTAGCCTCTTAGATTCTGTCATTGAGTCCAAGAATTATACAGCATGCACAAAATGAGTTAACAGAAAAAAGCATCTTATTTTTAATATGTTTACATGTACACATGCCTCCAGCTCAAAACTGCCAGTACTTCAAAGTGGCATTTGTTGGGGTGGCATATTCAGAACACTTTCAGAGTGGAAATTTGAGTGGTGAAGGTTTCATGGGAGACTCAAACTTCTGAAGCTGTACACATAAATTGCAGGCATGTGACCTTCCTTTGGTCAGTTATGCCTCAGTAGAGTTTATTTGTGTTTTTCTTATATACATTATTATTTTTATTTTATGTGTATGAGTGTGTTGGCTGCATGTATGTAAGTGCACTTGTGTCATTCAAAGTCCTTGGAGGTCAATAGAGGGTGTCAGATCCCCTGGAACTGGAGTTACTGATGGTCGTTAACTGCCATGTGGATGCTGGGAATTGAACCTGGGTCCTCTGCGTGAGCAGTCAGTGCTCTTAACAACTGGACTATCTCTCCAGCCCCTTTTCTTTCTTTCGTTTTTTTTTTTTTTAAACAAATTCATGAATGATTCCTCCTGAGCTCTGTGCTCAGGTGTTGCATGCACTGGATTTGGGTGCCACAGGGTTGGGTGATGAATGGGTTAGTGCACCATCATCACTGAGCTTTCCACAGGAAACATCCTCAGTGCTGAAGAAGACTTCCCATGCAGGAAACTTTCATGCAAAACTGAATGTACCTTTCTCCAGGCAATGTCAGAAACTAAAAAAATCACTAGATTTTGAGTCTGCTGAGGCAGAGACCATTTATCACTGAGCCCGGTGACCCTGGAAGTATTTGACCCAGAGCTTGGTAGGTGATATGCTGAAATGAACTAGCTGGAATCATAATGCCATCAGCAGTTAGAGATTAACTTGATGTTTCCAGCTGTGCAGCCTGAGGAGTTTTCAGAGACTCAGGTGCAGCCTGATGTTTGCTGTAGAAACCAATTTCAGGATAAGCCAGTATGAAGCAAAGTTGAGATTTATTAAGAAAGGTTCATCATGTAGATGCACATGTAGGGTTCAGTAAGGAAAATATAGCACAAGCTTGGATTTAAGCGTGGGATTGGTGTGTGGGGGGGAATCTAAGGACAACAGTACATATCCCAAGGAGGGGTGGATGTAGGGTTCCTCAAAATTAGAGTCATAACTGAGCTGGGGAGATGGTGCAGTCCATAAAGTGCTTGCCTTTCAAGTATGAAGATCTAAGATTGATGCCCAGCACCCACATAAAAGCTGGATGGAATGGTGTTCACCTGTAACCTCAGGACTGGGGAGGCAGACACAGGAAATCCCTGGGACTTGCTGGCCAGCCAGTCTAACCAAATTGGTAAGCTTCAGATTCAATGAGAGATTCTCTCAAAAAGTAAGGTGAAGAACAATTGTGGTAGGTACTTGATGATGACCTTTGGCCTCCACATATACATACAGGCACACACACAGGAATATGTCCACACATACAATAGAAAAATTAATTCCTAAATGTA
>NW_008332065.1:934247-943153 GCF_000622305.1 Nannospalax galili | reverse complement strand
CAATTATATGTATATATATAATTTTGGTGGTTTTTGAAGTTACATGGTTCAAAGGCCATAAAAGAATAAAAGATTAGTAATTATTTTGCCTAAATTTTCCTTTTGCAAATGAGATCATAAAGCATTGTAAGATGCATTCTACAGGTTTCCAGGTAAGAAGGGAGTGCTGATAGAATAAAAGCAGGTTAATAAAGGTCACAAGGAGGTAGCATACATTCTGATTGTAAACATCATTTACAATTTTGTTTATTAATTTTTTTAGAAATGTATGAGTTTAAAGATGAGAAAGGATGGGGATGAAAGAACATGGCAGTATGAATATAGAGAAGAAAAATACTGGGGAAGGGTAAGCAGAGATGGGATAGAGGAATGGGGAGGCAGGGGGAAAGAGACAAAGGGTTAACCAAAACGAAAGGTATGTGAAAATGCCATAGGAAAACCTACTATTTGATGAACCAACTAATAAATACGGGAGCTAGAAGGATGGTAGCCTGCATGGCTGAATAATGCTGCACCTAAAAGTCCTGGGTTATTAAATACAAATTCCAGGTCTGTTCCAGGTGAGAGATTCCTGTTCATGCGTTGTTGGTCAAGGAGGCCCTAGATGCTTACAAAACAATACAGGAGCCTGAGAGTCCCCTTGGTTGTCCACCAACACTATTCAATAAGACCCTGGTAATGAAGACACCACACACTTTGGGTACAAAATACAGAGAAATCAAATGAACTGAGTTGGAAACTTCCAACTGGGCAGTTTTCATAGGGCTGAGAGGTTCAATGCAGTCTATCGGAAGAATATGCACCAGTGGTTTTACCTAGCTGAGAAGTCTATGTAATACAATACCAGCCTGTCAGGCAAGATGTGCCCACTGGTGCAATAGTGGCATGACTGTTATGGGGGCAACCAAGCAATCTGATTGATTTTGAGGCCCACTCCACAAGAGGGAATTCATATCTGGCACTATATATATGGTGGGGCTGGAGAGATGGCTCAGTGGTTAAGAACACCGACTGTTCTTGCAGAAGACCTGGGTTTGAATCCCAGCACCCACATGGTAGCTAACAACTGTCTGTAACTGCAGTTCCAGGGGATCCGACAGCCTCTTCTGTCCTCCGCAGGCATTGCACAACATGAGTGCACTTACCTGCATGCAGGCATAACACTCATATACATAAAATAAAAATAATAAATAAAATACTTTTTAAAACCCATGGCTGAGAATGTCTTATACCTTAGGGACTATTGTTTCACTAAATTGACACAGTACCAGGCTGCCTTCCAAATACTTATATTTGAATCCATATACAAATTCAACTCTTACTCTTCATCAGAGAAACTTCTCTTTGTAATGGATGGCTGCAAATCTTGAGATGCATGGCTGCTGAGGTGCTGGGGATAAGTGATGTAAGTGCTTAGTCCTAAACAGGACAAGTGTAGCACCCTTCCCAAGACTCGGGGAACAAAGCTGAAGATGGGCAGAAAGATTGTAAGAGCTGGAAGACAGGGAGAAGAGCTGTGAAATGTTGTCTTCTGGGTACAACACAGCCAGTACAATCATGATTTCACAGTGGCAGTGGCTGCCTGCAATAGGCCTGCATAAGGTGGGACCTGTTAACTGTCAATCCTAGATTGAGGCAGGGCCCACAAGGCCATTATCACTCCCTGTTGAACTGTGGGCTACTGACAGATTTGGGGGTAGTGGTAGACATTTAGTTGTATACCCACTGGTGAACCCACCGTGCTCCAATGGATAATTTCAGACCCCTGGTCACAGAGGCAACTCTGGTTAAATTCTGGGTCACAAAACAAAACAAAAAAAATGAATGTGGGAAAGTAACATAGAGATTAAAAGAGGTTAACAGTAATCAGAATGTGCTGTATACATGCCTGAAGTTGTCAAGGAGTGAATTTAATGAAACATTTTTTAGAAGAGGAGAAAAGAGTAAGGCTAAACTTAACAGTCATCATACATTTGGACCAGCTTCTTTAGTTGTTTTAGTGTCATTTGGAATACTCTCAGAAGAGGGAACACAGCCCTTTGTAGAAGATTTGTTCAGCTCTACTGGAATTCTTGATTCTCTGCTAGCAAGAGACTTAAACCAGAACCTAGTGGCAGGGGACTTCTTTCTTGTCCCATGTCCCCTTAATTTTCCCTGACTCCTATCCTACCTCTACAGTGTCCCTAACTTTGACTATCTACAAATAGGTTTGCTTAGACTTACTTAAATTAAAAAACGGTTTTTCCTTCTGTGAGAACTGAGGGGGAATTAAGAAAAGGCACATATATGAAATAATTATATATTTGAATCAAAGTAAAGACCAGTCATAGGTTGTAAGTCTTGTCCTAGCAAACAAAGTCTCTAGGACAGCTGTTTATTTTTTTCCCCAGTGAGAATTGAGTAAGAATCAAAGAAATCTCATACATTAAAACCCTTTCTACCTCTTTCACCCTCGCCAACCCCCATGTCTCCTGGGGATTGAACCTAAGGCCTCCGGTGTGACAGGCAAGTGCTCTCAGTTGTTTCCTCACACCTCTCCTTCTTATTTTACTTTTGTATTTTATGCATGTGTATGAGTGTATTGCCTGCATGTATGTAAATACACCCATGTCATGCAATGCCTACAGAAATCAGAAGATGGCGTCGGGTTCCCTGGAACTGGAATTAGGGACAGTTGTCAGCCACTGTATGGGTGCAGGCAATTGAACTTGGGTCCTCTGCAAGAGCAACTAATGTTCTTAACTATTAAGCCATCTCTCCAGCGCCCTGTTTAACTTTTTGAGACAGGATTACACTAAATTGTGCAACCTCCTGCCTCAGTCTCCTGAGTAGTTGGGATTATAGGCCTATGCTACTTAGCTCTAAATCCTTTTATTTGGGGGAGGGTTGTTGGGGGTGGTGTTGGGGGAATGTGATCCTCCTCGTGATTACATGGCAAGTACTGTGTGTGTATGTGTGTGTGCGTGTGTGTGTATACACCTGTGGTGGAGGCTAGAGGTCACTATTGGGTGTCTTCAGCTGTTCTCTTACAGTATTTTTTGAAACAGGATCTGTCATTGAACCTAGAGCTTGCTGATTCTGCTAGACTGGTTGGCCAGCAAGTCCCAGGGATCCTCCTGTCTCTGCCATGCTGCAGCACCGAGGTTACAGATATGTACCACCCTACCAGTTTTTATGTGGGTACTAGGGTCTTCATGCCTGCACAGCAAGCACTTTATGGAATGAGCCATCTCTCAAGCCCTCAATTCTAAATTCTTCAATAAATTCTATGAATCCAAAGTGGAGTGGCCCATAATTTTACAAAGAGCCTATGACTCAGGAAATGTTTGCTTCTGGAAGCCAGGTACACTGTCTCAGTAGGCAAATTATCTATTGAAGTTACTAACATTTTGCACAGCCCTAACAAATGATGCTGTGCAGTGGCAACAAGGGGGCAGCTACTCAGAGACTTGACCAGACACCTTTGGCTCACCATTCCACACTGCACACTCTGACTCTTTAGTGTAGGAACTATAGTCAGGATAGGTCTGAGTCCTCCCGTGTTCTCTGCTAATCTTACTTTAGTGCGTACTACATCCCCAACACAGTCTTATTGTCTCAATATCTAGAAACAGCTTTCCTAAATAAAAGGAAAGGAACCTCAACACAGAATAAAATTATCTTCTTGGAGATGCTCAGCCCTGGAGTGGGGCTGAGTCTCTGGCCCCACCCCAGAGCAATTAAATCTGAACCACTGGGCATGACCCCTGGGCATGAAGTTGTTCTTGCTTGTTTGGTCTTTGTTTAAGGCTCCCAGGAGCATTCTACTGCAGTCAGTTGAGGCCAATGCTGAGTGAGGTTCTCAGGGACTTTGGAATGGGAAGCCACCACTTGATATGTCTGGAAAAACACAGCTGACTACTTTTGATTTATCTTCTACAATTGTTTTCCTGAAAGGTCAAATTCTCTCATTGGCTCTGTACCTGTCATGACAGTTACAGGAAGATTTGTCCTGTAACTAAGAATAGAAGGACTTAATTTCTGTAGCAAATTATATTGTACCGTGTCATAAATTACATTTTTCACTAGGAAATTATGAAATAAGAATTTGGTATTGATTAGAATAGTATGTTTAATTTTTTAATTATGTAATTAAAAGATAATTAGCCAAACAAGTAATAATTTGGCTAATTGCAACGATTAAATGATTGCTTCCATAATGTAAATTACTTTTCACCATAGCTGGTGATATAAAATATTTTCTAAACATCTAGTGGTATTTTAAACATTAGATCATTTTGTAACTGGACTATATTTGATTGATGGACTCTTTGTGACCAATTTGTTATCATAATTGTCAGTCAAAATTGCTGGGTCAGCTAATTAGGCAGGTGTTCTAAGCTTTGCTCCAGTGGGGGCGGGGAAGAAGATGACATGCCTCAGATTCATGGCTGGTGGGCTAGGGAATGCTTTTGCAGAGAAAGAGAAAGAGAGCGAGCGAGCGAGAGAGAGAGAGAGAGAGAGAGGAGAGAGGAGAGAGAGAGAAAGAGAAGGAGAGCGAGAAAGAGGAAGGAAAGAGGATCTTCTTAGTTCATCTGTGAGAATTATCAAACTATCTTAGAAGACTGATGCTACAATTTTGCATATGAACTGGTCCTGAGGAAATTATAGTGATTATTATTTTTAAAACTTATTTTGGACACAGGGTCTCATTTGTAACCCAGGCTGGTCTGGAACTCATGGTCTTCCTACCTTAGCCTCCTGAGTTCTGCAATTACAGGTGTGGACCTCCATGCCTTATAGTACTTATGGCCCTTTGTTTGGCTAGCCAGGGAGAAGACCTCTGGGGACTCACCAGCAGCACAGAGGAGGTGAGTCAGAATGAGGAGATGTTGGAAACAGGGTAAAGCCCAAGTTCCTAAGAGATGTTGTCAACTGAGCACTGAGGGAGAGTCTAGACTCCACAAAGCTGCTATCAAGATCCAAACCCAGAAGGCGATGCCAGTAGCAGAACAGCAGGATTCAAACCAACCTCACGCCTGTAGGTAGGTTTACTGTGCCTTTCTTTTATTGCAAGCGCTCATTCCTGACTTTCCAATTTCCTCATATTTCACACACTAGTTGAAGTTGAGCTGGATGCTTTGCATGCCAGCAGAGAAGAGTGAGGCATCAACTCAGGACATAGGACTAGAGAGGCTCACCTAGATCTGTGCTTTTTAAAAAGGGCTCTCAAGGACTACCCTGGCCAACAACTCAAAGGAAGGTTTCTTCTGTCTGGCCCTGTTTCTTGTTATGTAGCCTTCAGCTACACACATGGACTCATGTAGAGATACTGTATGTGTAATTTGCCACTAGGTTTTTGGACAAATATGATTCCCTCTTGTTTTTTACACTAGCTAGGCATTATTTATCCCCCCCCCCGCCTGTCTAACCCTTCCCTCCATGCCCTCCCCATTTCTCCATTTCCTCCTTGATAATACAGACTATTTCTATCTCCATAGCCCTTGATTGCCTCTCAGAACTTGAAGGTTAAGACCCTATTGCTGAAGACAGGACATACATCAGACACAGAATTTGGAGCAATGGCCCTGGAACTAACCTCGAAGCTACCTTCCTTGAAGGCTAGCTCTCATAGCTTTAGAGAGCACTATGCAAGCTGCTAAGGGAGACTATCAATTGATGGTCCAACCTCAGCTTCAAGGCCTGAAAACCACATCAATGACCAACACAGCAAACAACATTGATACACTAGTGGCACTTTCATCTTGGGGGTAATCAACAACTGCTTAATTAGATTTAAAGCCCACTCAATGGGAGGAAACTCATGTGTGGCACTGTAAACATAGCCAAATACGCATGCCTGGAGAGGTCACAGATCTTAGAGAAATCCCTAGACAAATATAATTTCTTACTGTGCAAAATATGGATCCTTGTATTTATAGACAAGTAGCTCAGTCACCACCCATCGAAGAGGATTCCTTTATTACTTTAAAAAATATTTTATTATTTTTGTTTTTATGTATCTGTGCATATTGCCTGTATGTATGTAAGTGCACCAGTGTCATGCTATACCTGCAGAGGACAGAAGAGGCTGTCACATCCCCTGGAACTGGAGTTACAGACAGTTGTTAGCTGCCATGTTGGTTCTGGGGTTTGAACCCAGGTCTTCTGCAAGAAAAGCCAGTGCTCTTAACCTCTGAGCCTTCTCTCTATAACCAAAGAAGCTTCTTTTGCAACAGACAGAGACTATTACAGAGCTCCATAACTGGTCACACACAGACATTGTCTATTAATTGCCCAAGCCTAAGTGGCACATCTACAATGCAACCTCTACACCTAAGGCTCACAGAACATAGAACAAGGGGTAAAAGAGGATTTGAATGCATCTCTCAATTCTCATCAATGAAGCTCCCTCATGCAGGGAGGGCCAGGAACACAAAAGGTCACAAATGGCCATAGTGTAGAGAGTAAGAGTCTGCAGAGTGTGGGTCCTTGGACAGGACTCCTATATTAAACTCCACCCACCGAGGGCTTAGGAACATTTGCAGAAGGGGTGTGTGTGTGTGGAAAGACTATATGAGCCAGGGAGGAGGTGCATACCCATATGGAAATAGAATCCTACAGGATCCTGGGTCCTTGCTCATATGAACCTACCTACAGCAATGGTGTCAGCATGCACAAGACCCATACAAACTCAAGCAGACAAAACCCCAGCACAGAACTGTGAAAACGGGCATCAGGCCCCAATCTTAAAGAATTATTGGCAGCTGATTACTGCTGGGTGAGGAAGAGCTGATATTCCTAATTGGAGGGACTCTTGATAGGCTGGCTAGACTCCAATGGCCGAACTTGCACTGAGGGATGTCCGGGGACACCAACTTGACAGGATAGGCCCCAGCGCCATCCTGCCGGCTGCACCAGTTTGTCGCCGGAGTTCTCTTAGGGTCCCTAGCTCCTGGCGAAAGGCGAACACCCAGTGCCCCATTCCGCTCTGTGGCTCAGCGGCCCGCAGATCCAGATGGCCTCCGTGCCCTGCCCACAGTCGCTGTTAGCTTTCATCCATGCCTCGTGAGCCTGCGGTCTTACCCCAGGTCGGTATATGCCCCCTCCTGCGTCCACACGGGTGAGACACCCGGGCCACTCTTTCTGCGCCACTGCTGCCAAGATGGCGCCAACGCTCCTCCCTCCCTGGCTAACTCTCCATAGCTCCCTCTCCGTAGCTAACTCTCCACAGCGGGCCCCACCCCTTGGAGGAACAAGCGCCCCTCCAGCTTTAATCTTAAACTAGGTGTCCTAGTTCTCCCTCATGACCCTTCCTTGCTTCTGACTCAGAGCAATGTATGTGTGCATGTTATGAAACTATTGCTGGAAACAGCAACCCTGGAAATAGGCCCAAAGCACATGGGCTTAGGTTGGTAACACTCGTAGTTTTATATGCTGTTTGTGGTCCATAGGGGTCAGAAAAGGTGACTTCTTCCTTGATGAGACAAAGTTAGTTTTGTCCCATATCATGCTGGGTATGCTGTTTGATAAGTAGAATATGCCCTTTGCTGGAAGAAGAGTTCCAAAAGAAATCAGAATAGTTCTGAGAACAGATTCGGGCTCACTCTTGATTTAAACTCCAAGAATTAGACTTTCTTTGTTCAGGCATCACCACAATGTTTCCTAAAAGACATCTTGTCAAAAACAGCAAATATAATCCCAGCACTCGGGGGGCAGAGGCAGGTGGATCTCTGTGAGTTCAAGGCCAGCCTGGTCTACGTAGTGAGTTCCAAGTCACCTGGGGCTACAGGGAGACCCTGTCTCAAAAAGGCCAAACAAACAAACAAACAAAAAACCCAGCAAATAAACTGTATTAACTTAGTGCCAAAATATGGTATAACCTTGAGTTTCTAACACTCCCCCTCATTTCTAAATTGAAGCAATCCTCCCATAAATCTACCTTACAAGTTTTTTACAGGAAGAAATTATTTAAACTTTGGTATAAGTGACATTTCTCAGCAATGTTAAAGGGGTGCTGGTGGAGTTCTTAACAGTCTTTAGACATGTAACCTGAGACCCACCAAAATCCAGTGCATACCCAATTGTAAGTTATCTAAGTACACCATCCTTTGAGAATCACATTCATCCTATGAGGCTCCCACCCCCACTCTCTCTCTCAACATCTTTTTTCCTGTTTCTAACAAATCCAATTTTACTTATCTCTTTGAAATTCTTTTCTTCATTGAACCACAACTTCTGGTTTTGCCTGAATAGAGGTCCTTGGGAGAAAGGGAACTATGTGGGGGATGGAGGTATATTTCTGTCCCTATCACCAGTGACTGGATCTACAACATGTTCTGAACATATTGCAAGACTAGTAATAGCTCCACTACTAAAATGCTACTACTACTTAATGGCTTTCCTCTCATTTTGATTGTAGTAGCATTTTAATAGTGGAGCTATCACCCTGAAGGAAGCCAGACAGGAAAGGGACATGGGTACTCATTTCTCTTCATATTTTTCAATTAAGCAGCATGGCTTGGTATAAGATACTGTCATGGTTTGAATCTGGAGTGTCTCCTCAGACTAGGGTTTAAACACTCAATCCCCAGCTTTCTTGGTTGGTGGCACTGTTTTGGGAGGTAATGGAATCTTTGAGATATAGAACCCACATGATGAATATGTGCTACTAGAGCCTGGTCTTTGTGTGTGAATGTGGCCCTGTGCCCACTGTGACTTTTGTGTGGAGGTCAGAGGACAACTTTGGGGAATTGGGTCTCTCATTCTACTGCAGGAGCCATGGATGGAACTCAGGATATCAGGCTTGTGTGGCAAGCACTTTTATCTGATGAGTTATTTTTTTAAAAAATTATTTATTTAATAACCACACAATCAGAAGAAGCATTTCATTACAACAGCATTGACATATTCAATAACAATTTTCA
>NW_008332065.1:872033-931705 GCF_000622305.1 Nannospalax galili | reverse complement strand
GACTGTGACCAGTGATAGTCATGTATATAGAGATTAGAAATGCATGTGAAAACGTCTCAATGTCAATTGCTTTGGAATGAATTCTTCTGTATGAAAAAAAAAATAAAAAAATAATGATTAAAAAACAAACAAACAAAAAATTATTTATTTTTATTTTATGTGTATGTACGTTTTGCCTGCATCCATGTTGTGTAATGCCCACGGAGGCCGGAAGAGGGCATCAGATCCCCTGGAATTGGAGTTACAGACTTGTTAGCCGCCGTGTGGGTGCTGGGAATTGAACCTGTGTCCGCTGCAAGCGAAGCTGGTGCTCTTAACTGCTGAGCCATCTCTCCAGCCCCTGATGAACTATTTTGACTGCCCCCTCCCATTATTTGTTTGTTTAAATTCTTAAGTACATTAAAAAGTTATTTTTATGTGTGTGTGTGCATGCGTGTGTGTGCATGTGTGTGTGTGTGCATGCCATGATGTGCATGTGGAAATCAGAGGACAGCTTGCAAGAGCTGGTTCTCTCCTTCTACCATGTGGGTCCCAGGGGTCAAACTCAGGCCATCAAGCTTGGCAGCAATCATCTTTAGGAGCTGACATAACTCACTGGCCCCCATTGTTTGTTTTTAAATGAATAAAATATGAGAAAACCATGCTTGTAAAAATGACCCAATGAAGTATGCTTTTAGTTCTTTTAACATTAAACTTAACAAATTGAACTTTTTTTTATTAGACTAGTTAAATAGAGGTAGATCACTTTCATTTAAAATGTATATCTGGACCATCCAACTTTCTCTTTGTGGTTAAATACAATTGCAGTTTTCCAGGAAAGGATTCATGGAGAGTTAAAATGAAAAGAAAGTCTTGGGAAAATAGCACAAAATGGCTGGAAATATGAAATTAATTATTTGAAGGTCCAAAAAAAATCTGTTTCTTATAAAGAATTTGAGATCTGTTAAACTTCAGAATTACTTATATTTTGCTAGAAGTATTCTGGCTGTCAGTGGAAGATTGTCATGTGATCAGCTGTCACTTGGCAGCATGAGACTAGAAGAGGAACCAAAGAGCTCATCCAGGTAATGACCTCAATGATTTGACATAAGTGGCTTTTGTATACCTTAAAGGGTCCTTTTTCATTTCCCCTCCTTTCTTTTTTTCCCTAAACGTAAGTGCACATATAAACACATAAAAGTGTGTAAAGGCTTCTTGCAGCTTTCCATCTAACAGTATTTCATGAACACCCAGAAAAGGTCATCAGCAATTTATTAAACTTTTCCCACAAATATTTACATATATACATGCATATGTATATATGCAAAAGAATTGGCCAGCTTTTAACAAGACTTAAAGGCATTAGAAAGAAAATTACATGGTAGGCAAGATGGACCTGAGTCCAATCCCCAGAACCCACATAAAAAAAACCAAATGTGGTGGCTCAGGTCTGTAATCAGGGCACTCTAATGGTGAGATGAGAGGTGGAAACAGGATTGGCAGAAGCTCCGGTATGCAATGCAGGGACAGAAATCACATGAGAGACTTTGCCTCAAAGACAAGGTGGAAGGAGAGAACCAATTCCCCAGAAGTTGTCTTCTGACCTCCAAATGAGAACTGTGGTTTGTTTGCTCTGTCTCTGTCTCCCTCGGTCTCTGTCTCTGTCTCTCTGTCTCTGTCTCTATGTCTCTCTGTTTCGCTGTCTCTCTGTCTCTTTCTCTCTTTCTGTCTTTGTCTCTCTCTTACACACACACACATACACACAAAAATAATTTTTTTAGAGGAAAATCTTAGTGGTGCTCACTCAGGCACCCTTCAGAGGAAAAGTAGTCCTAGTTGCCAGAACAAAAGTTCTCAGACCACACTGGTACCGGTTTCTTTTTTAGATCAGTAGCTTGTAGTTATTAATTGTGACATTTTGTTAGTGCCTTGATCTGAACTAATGTTTATCAAGAAAATGAATTTTTATGAAGCTCTGCCTATAAGTAGAAAATAAACAGTATCTTTGATAGAATCTTCTAGAACTTTTGGTCAAGAAGAGAAGCCTCCTGTGATTCTTCTGGCCTGAGATTGCTGTTTCTTGCATATGATAAACAGGCTTTGTGTGTGCTGATAATCCCTGAATGCTCTCAAGGCTCCACCCCTGTGCTGGGCTGTGGAAACATGGATCTCAGAGAAGCAAATACAACCTAGTCATTCAACATCTCTCAGTGAGGTGCCACCAGAGAGGATGAGTGCTGAGAATCAGTGCAGAGATGACAGACCATGGCTCTATATCAATCACAAAAGCCAGACACACAGCTCAGTGTTAGAACTCTTGCATCTTCCCAGGGGTTGAGATACTTCCTCTGTAGTGCCCCCATGAATCTGAGAAAGTGAGCACTTTGTTTGTTTCTGATATGTGTTGTGCATGTTTAAGAGGCTTATTGCAGAGATGTTTTAAGATTTAATACTGTTTGCTGTTGAAAGGCCTCATCTTAAACTTTAGCGCTTATCACATTTTAAATTTCTCTCACAACGAGGGAGGGCTGTTATGTGTGTGTATGTTGGGGGACTACTTGCCATTACTAAAGGTAGATTCACTGAAGTGTGAACAGACCAGATTCAGTTCCCCTACAAGCCGGTGACTTCCTCTGTAGTGCCCCCATGAATCTGAGAAAGTGAGCACTTTGTTTGTTGACTTGCCTGTTTGACTTGCCTGTTTGCCATCTCTTCACCAAGATGCATGCTCTCTCTCAGGACGCATGGTTACAGATTAATGATTCGTTTGTTTGTTTTCCTTATGCATTGTTATGTGATCCTTCCACAGTTAAATGTTTCCAGGGAATATTGGTGGTGTGCTAAATGGATAGCAACGGGATGACTGTGGAGAGAGACCAGTTTAATTAAATGAAAACCTTTCCAACACATGCCTATGTAGAGGGAGCCTCTCGAGGTGCAGGCTGCTCCCTCAACAATCAAGGGCAAACAAGTGTATAATATCCTCTCTGAGCCAGGATATCTTAGTATAGTATAGTAATAGTACAGTATAGTATAGTATAGTATTATATTTATTATATTATATTAATTTATGTATTTATTAATTTTGCTCCCTGTACTGAGATTGATCTGAAGAGACAGGGAATGCCAAGAAAGAAAGGAAAAGATATAAAATCTCAGAATGCATGCTATAAGTGTATATCTGCACTGTGTAAAACTACAGATGTGTAGGAAATACTGATAAACTGAAAAACTTAACACATGCCTCTTTTAGCATCAATAATCAATAATCAAAATCAATAATAATGATTTTTTGTGTGCTAGGAATTGGACTCAGGGTTTTATACATGCTAAGCATGCACTTTACCACTGAGCTATCTCCTTAGCCTTAATTATGAGGTCTTAATATTTTTTTTCAAGTTTGTTGATTCAGAGAATTATAATGATAGGCTTTTTCTGATAGCAAAGCACACTTGCAATCAAGAGTAAATTCTTATTCATGCCCTATCCTCTGAAACTCTAGTCAGTGGCGCATGGTGGATGCTGTGGTGGTCTGCTCAGAGTCATCCACCAGAATGAGATGTGTTTCCCCAGCTCCGTCTGAGTGTGGGATGCTGCTATGGCTCACAGCTGAGCTCTTCCTCAGGAAACACTCATTTCCAGTGAGTGATGCCAAGCTCTGGTCAGACAGGACACTTAAAAGCTGCTGCAACTTCATTGCATGCAGTCAACTTCTCTCTTTACCACAGGTTTGGTCACTTGCTACCAGGTGTTCTTGAGAGTATGCCTCAGTAAGCTTCGGGCTTGAGTCTGACCTAACACAAAGGTAGCTATATTTTATTTGCTAACATTTCAGCTAAAATATTTACATCTACATTCTTTTTAAAAATGTTTTATTATTTTTATTTCTTATGTGTATGAATTTGTTGTCTGCACGTATGAAAGTGTACCCGTGTCATGCAATGCCCATGGAGGTCAGAAGAGGGCTTTGGATCTCCTGGAACTGGAGTTACAGATGGTTGTTAGCCACCATATTGGTGCTGGGAACCGAACCTGGGTTTTCTGCAAGAGCAGTCAGTGCTCTTTATCACTAAGCCATCTCTCCAACCCCTGCATCTGCATTCTTAAGCAGAATGGGTCTTGCATATTCTTTTAACACTATATCTCACACTGAAATCAAATTAATATGTCTTAATACAATAAATTGAAGTGATCCCCCTCCCCCATGGCCTGGAAATATTTAAATTACATTAAAATAATCTGTTTTTTAAAGACTCATCCATCTGGCCTTTGTGCCTTTTTCCATGGTACATTCTTTAAAAATTTTTAAATTTTGTTTGTTTGTGTGTGTGTGTGTATGTGTGTGATATGTATGTATGCCACTTGTGTGTGGGTACCTGAAGAGACCAGAGAAGGGTGCTGGATCCCCTGGAGCTGGAGTTACAGGCAATTAGGAGCCACCCGATGTCGGTTCTGAGAACCAAACGCAGGTCCTCCAGAAGAGTAAGCAGCACTCTTAACTGCTGTGACGTCTCTCCAGCTCCTCCATGACACCTTCTTAATCCTCACGCCCAAGTCTTCTAGAGGGATTGACAATTTAAGCAATTTATATTTTGCTAGGAAATCATTCCTTTCCTCTATGTTTTCAGATTTTTAGCCATAGAACTGCAAACTGTAATATATTATAATTTCTGGATTGTGTCTATACCTGTGGGGTTGTCTCCTCATTTAAACCCTGTGTAGTTTTGGAAGTGCCTCCCTTGTGCATTCTCCCTTTAATTAGGGGCACAGGGAGTTTAATCTCTCTCTTTCTTTTTATTAAAAAAAAAAACAACCAAAAATGGCTTTTGGACTTATTTATCCTTTCTGCTCTATTCTGGCTCTTTACTTTTAATGTGTTAATGCCGTCCTTTATTGCAGTTAATCCTTTCCAGTTTCTTCAAAGCATAACTTCACCTTCAGTAGAACTCTTGCTAGTCAACTTTATTGCTCTCTTAAAGTTTCTTATATTACTTTTTTTCTCTTTTTGATTTATGGATTAACTTTCCAAATGTTAAAACTTATAATTTATACTTCTTTATTTTCAGAGCATCATTAGAGTCCTTAAAAATATTTGTTCTATTTTCTAGCTTCCGTTTGTTGAGCTTTTCTTGATTTGGGGATGTGTTTCATGGATTAATATGTTATTTGCTAGAAGGGACCTATAGGTAAACATACATCTATTAATGAAGTTTACTGATTTGTCTGCTAGATGTAACCGACTCTGGAAGAGCTCTACTTAGCCTCTTTTTGATTGGATGTCTTTTATCAAGTTCTCCTTGCATGTCTGTCTCTGAACAGTCTTGGTATATAACTCAGGCTGTCTTTGAACTTGAGATCCTCCTCCCTTCATGTCCCAAATGTTGGGGTCACAGGTGCACACCACCACATCTGGCAAGTTCTCCAGATTTTAGTAACTTTTGCTTTCTAACTGCTGCTATATTGGGATGGCTTTCACTGGAGTTTGGGGACTGATGGCAGACAAGGCTCATGTTAGCTGTTCTAAGCTGTCTAGTTCTTAGAACCCCCTTGTACCCACTGTTGCAAGTCCCTCACTGTAGTTACTCTGCTGCCCTCGCTGTATTTACCCTGTTCTTGCTCACTCACAGACTAACAGAAATTGCTGACAGCAGGCAGACTGGGAAGTAAAAAGCACCTTGGCTTACCCAAGTGGCCTTACTGAAAATCTGAAATAAAAAAATTTAAACAAATTTTCAGGAAGGAAAAATATGCAAAATAATAGTACAAGAAAAAAACAATTGATGGAATTGATTGATGGAACAAATATAATGGAAAGCCACATTAACAAATCACTTGGAAAAAACAAAAAACAAATCACACAGATAAAAAATTCATTGATCTGGCCAAAAAATGAAAAAGAAAACAACAAAAACATTGTTAAATATGAAGCATATCTATCATTATGTTAAAATGAATGAACTGGGCCTGAGGATGTAGCTCAGTGGTAGATTGCTCAGCATGCATAAGGCCCTGGTGTGATTTCAAACAGAAGAGGAGGAAGAAAAGGAAGAGTCTCAGACTGTCAAACTACTTAAAGGATAAAACCCAACTGTAAACAAATTAGAATGAGATGGTAAAAACAGGTTTAAAAATAAAAGGATAGCCAGGCATGGTGACACACTTCTATAATCCTAGTACTCAGTAGACTTAAGTAGAAGGATGGAGAGAGTTCAAGCCAGCCTGGACTAAATAGCCAGCCCCTGTCTCAAAACCAATAATAATAATAATAATAATAATAATAATAATAATGATAATAATTGGATAGACAAAAATATCAAGCAAATGTAAATGACAAAAGCAAGGGTGGAACTGGGGTTGGGGGGTGGATGGTGGTGCACACCTGTAATCCCAGCACTGGGGAGGCAGAGGCAGGCAGATCCCTGTGAGACTGAGGCCAGCCTGACCCACATAGTGAGTTCCAGGCCAGCTGGGGCTGCAGAGAGACCCTGTCTAAAACAAACAAACAAATAAACAAACAAACAAAAATAACAAAGATAGTAATATCAAAAATTGACAGAGTTAGAAGAATTAAAAAATAAAAGACATTATACAACAATTAAAGGCTCAGTATGATCATGGCTCTTGCATCTTGGAATGCTGAAAAATCACCTGGGCAGAAGATTAAAATGAGAAAAATGAGAGTATCCAAGAAGAAATCATGGTTGGCCTACCTACCTAATTCTACCTAATAGAATCACGCTTTGAGTCTGAAGGTCAGCTTTAGCTAGCTCAGTCCTTAGCCTGTGGAGATTTACTCCCATTTTTAGTTTAATAATGTGTTTTTCTCAGGAATTCCTACTGTAAGTTATGTCTACTAAATTAATCCTCAAGTCCACTTACTGTTGTGTCATGATTTCAGTACCTGTACTTAGAGCTTGCTCTTTCCTCTTGTTGGTTATGCTGATGATCAAACCTCACCACAAGCTAGGGCAGTGCTTACACCATATCCCCAGCCCTTGAAGCTATGTCTTCTAGAGCCTTTTAGTGCATTCTTTTTGGCCTTTATAATGGTCATCCTCTTGAATTCACATACTCAGTCATTTCTCCTGTTTTGACAAGTTCTTGCTATGTGTCCCAAACTGGCCTGGAACTTGTGATGCTCCTGCCTCGAACTTCTAAGTGTTGGGATTTACCCCTATCTTCCTGTGTTTCTCTTAGAGCAGCTCTATTTTACTACAAGTGTGGTGTTTATCCTGATTGAGCTAATCTCTGGCTCCTAGGCTCAGAGCTGGGGTTCTACATCATTAACTCGTGTGGGGCTGGTTGATGGCATACCCTAAATTGGGATTGTGTGACAAATGACAGATGGAGACAGCCCAATACTTGCACTGACAAAGCAGTGGCCAGGAGGATTCTAGTGCCCAAATGAGCTACCAAAGGAAACCTCCAGAGTTCTAGACTGTGGCTACTTCCAGCCTCAAGAATACGTAGCTTGCCGGGTATAGTGGTACATAATTGCAATCCCAGGACCTGAGAGACAGAGGTAAGAGGATTAGAAGTTTGAGGCCACTTTGGGCTACATAGTAAGATCCTATCTGAAAACACCAAAAATAAACAGATAAACAAATAGAAATTAAGTAAATAAGAAAATAAGATAAAATAAATCTAAAGAATAATTTAAGGGGCTGGATAGATGACTCAGTGGTTTAAGAGCACTGACTGCTCTTGCAGAGGACCTGGGTTCTGTTTCCAGCACCCGCATGGTGGCTAACAACTGTCTGTAATTCCAGTTCCAGGGGATCCAATGCCCTCTTCTGACCTCCGAGGACATTGCACAATACGGGTGTACTGACACACATGCAGGCAATATACTCATACATATAAAACAAAAATAAAAAATATTAAAAAATAGTTTAAAAATCTATGTAATAAGAACATTGTTAATGATACAATTACCAGTGAAAAAAGAATGGGAGGACTTGGAGAACCCATTGTGTGCTTTCTTATCTTGGAGGGAAGAAATCAGTCACCTTTGCCCATGTGTGCAGATCTTGGGTCAACCTCTTTCTAGTCTTCAGCATTCTGACCCTGGTCCTGAGCAGTCTGGGACTCTTGCCCAGTCCCAGGAAAGGCCTCACATCATTCTCCCTGGTGTGCTCCCAAAACCCAGGGCCTGCTAACAACCCAGCTCTGCACTGAGTTAAACTGCATAAAAGACATTAATTGTATTGCCATAAAACAAGGAATATTTTTGTCCAAACCCCTACTTTTTCTTTTTTTTAATCCTATTTCTGTAATAACCCCCTGCAACAAATGCTAATTATTTCTTTTTTTCTTCTTGTACTATCAGTGACTTCAAAGAAAACTGGTCAGAAAACCCATGGTCACCAACAGTAATGGTTTTAAGATACAACTACTTTCAGTTAGCACCCTAATTTTGGGTAGTTGCCTCTAACACTTAATTGGCTTATATCAAATAACTTTAAATCACTAATCATTATGTTTAATCATTTATAAACACAGTTAATTTTAGAAGTTTCTCTAAAAAGTTAAATTATTTAAGGCATGGTATATATCAGATAGATACATATATGCATATATACATAACACACAAAGATAGTGCAGTTAATAGATTTAACAACAACAACAACAAAAAAACCCAGCAACTAGGATATCCATTAAAATTTGAAGTTTAGATAAAAGATAATTTTAGTATGAAAACTACAATACTGTAATCATAATTATTGTTTACCTGGAATTCAAATTAGACTAGAGGGGCTGGAGAGCTGGCTCAGAGATTAAGAACATTGGCTGTTGTTGCAGAAGACTCAGGTTTGGATCCTAGCACCCACATAACAGCTAACAGCTGTCCTTAACTCTAGTTACAGGGGATCCAATGACTTTTTCTGTCTTCCTCAGGCATTGTACGACATGGGTGCACTTACATACATGCAGGCAGTACACACATACACATAAAATAAAAACAATAAATAAAATATTATAAAAACAAATTAGACTAGAAATCCTGTATTTTACTTGTCAACCTTAAAGGGTTTTTTTTTTTTTTTTTTTTTTTTTATTGTTGTTGTTTTAGTAAAGATATCCAAACGAATACATGTATGTCATGACTGTGTGTGAGAAAGACCATTTGGGAGGGGAATGGGGAGAGAAGAGTGGGAACTAGTTAAACTTGTTTTGAGACAAGGTAAGGTAAGATCACAGGGGCCAGGCTTTATGGTGGAGACTAAATTATGCTAGATGTAAACTGCACGAAGTTGTGAAATGCTCTTTTACCCACTGATCCATCTCTACCATTTGTCACAGTGCTTGGCACATGCTGTTTGCAATGAATATTTTCTAAATTGAATGAACACCGTATTTCTCTGACTCTTAGAGGCTGAATGACTTCGCAAATGCTAGCAATAATGTATTTCCCACTAAAATGTGAAGATTTAAATGTAACTGAAACACCTATCCATCACTTTTGTTTGTTTTTATTGCTATTTTATCATAAAGAGAATTTGCCTAAGAGTTTTAAAGCTTCTGTTCTGAGGTAGATCTTGCTCATCTCTGTTTTTTGGTGTAGACAAGTTTTCTACAGAAATTCTATTTGACATTGAATATGTTCTGGTGAGGCTCCTTATTTTGTGCAAGGTCATATGCAATTTCTGAATTACAGGTTCTTACAATTAATGCTCAGCTGTTCAATACTTAGATGTGGATTGTTCTAAGAATATTCTTTGTAGAGTAACTGCATATGGGCAGTCTACTGATTCTTCTAGGTGCTAGGACTTTTGTCTTCAGAACAAGTAAGCTCATTAGTCATCTTAGCTCTTGCTATATTTTAGATTATTGAATGCTGGCTTTCCTAAATTATGCATCAGGCTGTCATGCTAACAGTGTGGTCAGTTCCCGATACCTGATGCTTGATTACAGTTTACTCTCAAGGTTATCATTTCTTCAAGCAGGGCAGGTATCTTTTCTCCACTCAAATACTAAGTGAAGTAAAACAGAGTTGCAGAATTAGTCACTTTATTATAGTAAACACAAAAGCAGAGTAAGAAAAAAAATAAACAACAAAAAGAAAATATATACAGGGGCTGGAGAGATGGCTCAGCGGTTAAGAGCACTGACTGCTCTTGCAGAGGACCCGGGTTCTATTCCCAGCACCCACATGGTGGCTACGAACCGTCCTTAACTCCAGTTCCAGGGGAATCTGAAGCCCTCTTCTGACCTCCGCAGCATTGCACAACATGGGTGCACTCACATACATGCAGGCAATGCACTCATACACACATAAAAAAAAAAATACTCTTTAAAAAAGAAAATATATACAAAAATAAATAGAAGAAAATCACTTGTGCATAGAATGCTAGTTATGAACGCCAGTCCCTCTGACATGATGGTGGAATAGGTCAGGAATGATGTCAGCTTCTCAGCACTGAAGCAAAGGATTGTTTCCTCAGTGGCACCTGTGGCTGCCGACACTGTTTTAAAGAGAATACTTGCAAGGGCGGAATCCCTGTGAGATGTTACTCACCTAGCAGTGTGAAGGCACTGGCACTTTAGAGTTCTAGAAGATGTGTTATCTTTGCTTCCATAGATCAACCTTGGAGCGGAAATCATGGACTCCACCTGTCTCATTTGCTTATGGGGCTGTCAACGTGGCTATCCTGCAGCTGGCTCAGTTACAGCTTGTGTTAAAAGTCATGGCTCAACCTGGTTGGTTAACTACACTCCAGTGGATGGTCCTATACCCAGGAGTATATGGTTCTAGAAGATGTGTTATCTTTGCTTCCATAGATCAACCTTGGAGCGGAAATCATGGACTCCACCTGTCTCATTTGCTTATGGGGCTGTCAACGTGGCTATCCTGCAGCTGGCTCAGTTACAGCTTGTGTTAAAAGTCATGGCTCAACCTGGTTGGTTAACTACACTCCAGTGGATGGTCCTATACCCAGGAGTATATGGGCAACACAAATTGAACTCCATAGGTTATTAAAAAAAAAAAAAAAGAGGACGGGAAGTTGGGGGTTAGGGAGGTAGGAGTGGATCTGGCAAGAGTTAGGTAGAGAAGCAGAGGAGCAAATATGATCAAAATTCATTATATGAAATTCTCAGAGTTAATAAAAATATTTGAAAATTTAAAAACAGTGGTTTCACACCTAATCACAATTAAAATACCAATATACTTAAGTTTTCAGGAGTCACAACATGGCAAAGTGCACATCTCATCAATGTTAGAAGCCAGCAGGGAGGGAAAAATGAAAATTAATTAGTATTTTAGATATTTTCATTATTAAAAGCAATTTTACATCTGGTACACACAAAGGGCCTATTCATTTGGAAGCTAATTTTAAGCTGTACTATCATAGAGTCGATACAGTCCTATGAGTTTTGTCAAGTAGAGTGTACAAATACCCACACAACAGTTTAAAAAAACAAAAACAAAAAATATCCTAAATATTTCCTCCTGGGCACCCCTTTGGAAGGGGCCCTTTCCTACAACTCAACCCGGTGCAACATGGCCTGATTTCTGTCACTATGGATTAGTTTGTTTCTTCTAGAACTTTATGCAAGATGTACTCTGTCTGATTTCTTTAGCTCAATGATTACTTTGACATCCATTCAAATTATTGTGTGTATGGATATCCTTTAAAAAAAAATGACAGAGTATCTTTCCAGTGTATAGACACAACAGTTTAGTTTACCTGCTCCTCTGTTGATAGACATTTGAGCTGTTTGCAGTGAAACTGGGGTCAATACTTATAAATTATGCATTGGGGGAAAATATTCAGAAGTACAACAGCTAGATTATGTGTAGGTGTATAGTAAACACTTTCAGAAAGATCGCAACAGTTTGAAAAGTAATAGCTCTGCTTTTTATTCCTGTCTGAGGTTGCTCCCGTCCCCTCCAATCTTGTCCTGGTCAGTCTTAAATTCTAACTGCTCTGACTGGCTGTAGTGACATCACTCTGAGGTTTTCCTTGGCATTTCCCTCAGGACTAATGATGTACATTTTTTTTTTTTTTTGTCATGTGCTTATTCACTATGTCCTTTGATGAAATGTATGTTTAAGTATTTTACACTCCCTTTCTACCTTTTAAATGGAGTTGTTTTCTCATCACTAAGTATTGAGAGTTCTTTATACAGTCTGGATATGCCAGATATAAAATTTGAACATATTCTCTCTAACTTTATAGCTAACCTCTTCATTTTGTTCTCATAATGCTATCTTTTGTTTGTTTGGTTGGTTTTTTGTTTTTGTTTTCTGTTTTGTTTTGTTGTTTGGCCTTTTTTATTTAGACCTGGATGTCCTTGATCTCCTGGTCCTCCTGCCTCTGCTTCCCAAAGTGTTAGATTTAGGAGAGCAGAAAAGGGAAGGAGTTTAAAGTTTAGAAGTAAGAGTCAGAGCCAATCCTGCCACAGGTGAGGAATGCATTCCTTTATTCAAAAAACACAGCAAAGGCTGATAAGCTCTTCTGAGAAGAATGAGTAATCTGCCTTGAAAGGGGGGAGCAGTCTGGACTTACATAGGAACTCTGCTGCACACAGCTGCAAGAGTTTACTCCGTGCCAGGGTCTGGTGTCCTTGAGGGTCTCTTCTCCTAAGATTATTTTCTCAGGCAGGTGGCCAAGTTATCTATAGCACTAAAGGATAGATAGGCTCTACAAAAGCCTCTCTTAGTCCAGGGAGTGAACAGTTGATAAGCCTTAGGCAAGGCTACCAATTTAGGGCTAGTTAGCCACTTTAAGGGACTTATGGCTTTCCCTAATGAGGCTTGTGGCTTGTCGGCAATTCATACATTCTATCAAAAAGTACTGGGATTACACACATATACCACCACACCTGACTCATTACAGTATTTTCCTAAAGAGTTTTAAATTTTCCTGAAATCCAGTCTTATCATGTTGTTCTTTTATGGATTCTGTTTTTTACCATTTAGGACTGTGGTCCATTTTGAACTAATTTTTGTATATGATAGCACCATTTATTAAAAGACTGGCTTTTCTCTGCTCAATTATTTTCATACTTTTATTGAAAATCTGATGTTCACAAATACATGAGTCAATTTCTGAATTGTCTCTTGTATTCTATGGGTCTATTTGTCTATTTTAATGTGAATGTTACATTGTCTAGATTATTGTAGCTTAATTAAAAGATTTGAAATCAATTCATCTTTGTTCTCCAACTTCACTTCTCTTTTTGTTTTCACTGCTATTTTGATTCCTTTGTATTTCCATAAGAGTTTTAGAACCAGCCCGTGAATTTAACAAAAAACTGGAGATCTTGTCAAGGATTGCATTGAATCTACAGATCAGTTTGCAAAATGAATATTGATTGTTGGCGATGACTTGCAGTTGTGTCTGCTGAGTGAGTGCCCATGTGTTCTATTAAAACCTGAGACTCTGGTCCCAACTGCTGCTTCTTAAATTGGCCTACATACTTGATGCTATAACCACAACAAAATGTATATATACGGTTTCTTGTTCCTTTTCAGTCAAAATAACACACAGTTAAATATGAAAAAGAAAATTCACTTAGAATCATCGTCCTACTGACACACAGGTATACTAGAAATTTGTATTTTTAATGAGGAAGAGTGACACTTACTGATACCATGTGATTCCCAAAGACAGACAGCACAGAAAAAGATACAGAAGATGGAAAGGACCTTGGGAATTCTTTCTTTCTCTAAAAATTATGAACCATGGGGCTAGAGAGAAGGCTCAGTAGTTCAGAGCACACTGGCTGCTCCTGCAGAAGACCTGCTAACAACTGTCTGTAACTCCAGTTCCAGGGGACTCAATGCCCTCTCTGACCTCTGTGGGCATTGCACACATGGGTGCACCTATGTGCATGCAGGCAAGACACTCAAATAAGAAAAAATTTTTAAAGTTGTGAACCAAAGGAAAAAAATTCTTGAATGGAAATAAACTATGTGATTCAGGAGTCTTTGAAAGCCCTGGTGGCTAAAGCTGGAAAAACACTCCCCTAGGTGGCCCTGTGTGGGTAGAGCACCCTGTGAGCACGCTCTTTTTAAAGGAAAGTCTTTAGAATGAGTTTTCAGTTTTAGACCCTGAAACTTTCATGAAATGCCCTGAAGGCATCTTTCTTACTGCTTCAGTTCAAATTATTTCATTTCCTTTTAACTGTGCTAATCTCTTTAGCAATGACTTTTGTTGCTTTAAACCAGTTACTTTTCTGGTCAAACTACATATTTTTCTGTGGGAATAACTTTTATAAATGCACATAATCTGGACTAATGACTTTTATTTAACCCCAGCAAAACCATGTGTTCCTGTGTCTTGTGACCTGGGCACCTGATCTCATTTCCTAGGCAACTTCAATTTGGTATTCCACTCAAAAAGATCTTGAATGAATGAATGAATGAATGAATGTGGGTGTGCTTGAGAAGGAACCATCAAAGTGCTGAAAGTTGGCACATGCATCTCCGTTGCACACAGTAGAGACTGGGAAGATTGGTGACCTTGGGTGAATGAGATATTCTAGAACTAGGGATAAAAAGGTCAGACAGACTGTTAAGATTGGGGAGGAACCAAGCTTGTACTTCCCCAATTGAAGCTGAAATAATTATAAAACCATTTTGAATAAAATCATAGGTGGGGCCATACTGGGGACAGCATTCCAGGGACAGAGTTCCAGCAGGACAGTTCTATCAGCACAGTTCCAGGAGACAAGCAGCTCCCAGAGATATCTGGGAGAATGAGTGTCTTCTGAGTTTGGGCCCACTCTTAAAAACTAAATTTAAGAATTAGACTTCTTTTGTTCAGGTAATTATACCATAGCAACACCACAATTTCAAATCTCTGGCCTGCATTTCTCTCCCAATTTCCATTGTAAACCTGTTAAAAGCAGCTAGTGATAACCATGCTAAAGCCTGAATGCCATACTAGTTTGACATTTTCTCTGATAAATTAATTAGTCCATTACTTTCTAATTCAGCCTTACTCAAAATTTCAGGATAAGGGTAAAAGCAGACAAGTTCTTTGGCAGAATGTGATATGAATTCTTTCCACTCCAAGTCCTAATACAATCCTCCTTCCTGCCTGAACTCCATGAGTGCAGTATTTCACTGTTCCCATTTCTACCTGCATTCTGGTTTTCTGAATTCCAACTAGACTCTCCCATTAAGCACTGTTTATGGCACTGAAGGACTCTCCAACCTGTAACTCCAAACTTCTCCAAATTCTTCCCATATGCCTAAACCAAAAGCTTATTCAGATTTAGTCACATCAGCTACCTCACTTTTGGCATCAATTTTCTGTCACTGCAACACAGTACCTGATAAAAACACTTTAAGGGAGGAAATACTTACTTTGGCTCATGGCTTCTGAGAGTTTCAGCTCGTGATAGTGAAGAAGGCACAGTAGAGAAGATCATTTCATGGTGATAGGAGTCTGGAGCAGAGGCTACTCACATGTCAGTGGAACGGGAAACAGAGAGCTAGGCCTAAACCAAGGGCCAGGCTATAACCCCAGTGACCTATTTCTTCTAGTGAGGCCCCCACCTCCTGAAGTTTGCACAGCCTCCCAAAATACTGCCCCTAGCTGGGTAACAAGTGCTCAAAGCAGGAACAACCTGGGCTGATGAGATGGCTTAGGAAGTTAAGGTGCTTGGTGCCAACGCTGACAGCCTAAATTCAATCCCTGGGACTCACATGATGAAAGGAGAGAAGAAACTCCCACAAGTTGTCCTCTGACCTTCACACATACACTGTGGCCTGCATGTGCGATGGCAGATGCACACACACAGACCCACAGACATACACACACACACACACACACACACACACACACACACACAAAGTAAATAAATGTAATTTTAAAAATTTAAAAACATTTCTGATTGAGATCATCACAAAGAGTGACACATGTCTTGCTGTAACAAAATATGAATGAAATTCTTCCCTCATGAGTAACTCATCACACTGTATCAGGTACCATAACTAAGTCTACTTCTGGGATTCAAAATAGGCATAAACCTATTGGAGAGGTTGGACAGGTGCT
Organism: Nannospalax galili; assembly: GCF_000622305.1. NCBI lineage: Eukaryota > Metazoa > Chordata > Mammalia > Rodentia > Spalacidae > Nannospalax > Nannospalax galili. The sequence continues at coordinate 915,716 of NW_008332065.1, read as the reverse complement.
TTGAAAGTTCAGACTACAGTCAGCCACCTTTCCTAGGATCAAGAGACTACACTGTGTCAGTAGTTTGTAACTATTTCTCTGCAGACCAAAACCTCGGACTGCAAAGGGGCCGTATACCTTGTCAGTCATTGGGGTATCTTTGAACCTCATATGCCAACGTGACCCCTGCCTTGTAATGGTGAGAGATTTTATGTTTCCTCATGGATCTCCACCATGCTGGTCTCTCTTGAGAACCACTTACAAGAAGATATACCTCAACTTTAGACTTTGCCTTCAATGGAGGCCTGCTTCCATCCTAACCCATCAATTCAAATTTTGCAATTTAGGAACTCAGCACTATACAATAAGTTAACATACCTTATCTGTTAAGTGTTTCCCCTAAGACATTTATTCTCATCCTTCTCTCCCTCTCTGAGAACTTGACACAAAGAATAAAATATCTTTGAATGGCAATAAACCATGTGATTTGCCAAATCCTATTTTTATTTTCTCCCTATTTTCATGGCACAAAATGGGAAAAATTTCTAAAAGTCCCAGGCTTTGGCAGTGTAAAGAAAATGAAGGCTTGGCAAACTAAGCTTGTAATGAAAGCAATCATCCACCTCAGAAGTGGGCAATGTAGCTTGGTGGTCCCTTTGTAAGGGCTATAGGATGTACCCCACGGTTAGACACCTCACAGTCTTGGTTTCTTCTTCCTTCGATACTAAAATTTTAGCTGTGCACATGACACCTTAGCTAACAGATTCATTCCCCAGGTGCCTTTATGTGGCTATTTCACTGTTTATTAATGAGATGTAAGTGAAATAACATATGAAACTTCAGGATTGTACCCTCAAAGGGAAGTTCTCCTTCCCTATTGTCATCTTTTACCGTGGGATGACAGCTTCGTGACAAGGCAGTGGAATGAGATAAAGAGAGGCTGGGACTTGCTACATGGAGCTACTGTGTAAGCTGTGGAATACCTATTCCCAGACTGCTATGTGAATAGAAAACTACTTTGTATGTGGTTGGGCCACTGTTAATTTGAGTCTCTGTTCAAAGTTGCTGCCAGACAAGGAAAGTCACAGCTCTGCTCCCTGGGAAATTAATAAAAAGGTTCTGCTTAAAAGTTATCTACATTTTAAAGCTTGAAATACTATGTTATGAGCCAATATTCCCCTACAGAATTACAAACATTATAAAAATGGATCATTAATTTAGTGCATAGCTCTGGAGTCTAATGATTGATAACATTATTTCATTTTGTATAGATGGGATATTTCTCTGTGGAAATGAGAAATTGATAACATATGGATTTTTGAGACTTTAAAACCTGTCTTTGTGGACCTGTCCTACAGTAATTGTCTAGCATCAGCTAGTTTGTTTTACTTCTCTAACTTTGCCTTCCTGACTTGTAAGCACCTCATTGTGAGGTTTCAATTAGATAGTATCTAAAATTCTGAGTCCTAGATGCAGCTTCAGTGACAACGCTCTCATCTCACCCTCACCCAGAGATTAGTGTTGGGCAGGTTTACTGTGCACTGATGCAGCTCTGGCAAAGCCGGATGTCAGCCAATAATCCAGCGAAGGCTACTTCAGTGCCAACAGTCAAACTGAGTATGAAGGCTTTTCATTCTGAGTTGTACACTTTACTCTTGGAACCAGAGATCCCAAAACTATGTCACAAGATGCAGGCGGGGAATCCAAACACAGAAATGTGAGGAGGTGACTGCTACTCATTCCCTAAGAGTTAGAAATGAGGTTCCAGTGAGGCTGGAGGGATGGTTTGGCAGTTAACAGCAACTGACTGCTCTTCCAGAGCACCTGACTTTTGTTCCCAGAAGCCTCGGGGTGGTTAACAACTGTCCAAAGTTCCAGTTTCAAGGGATTCCTCCATGTGCACCAGGCACACTTACATAAATGCAGGCAAAACCCTCACACACGTAAAATAAATAGTTTTTTAAATTAAAAAACAAAAGAAACGATGGCTGGGCGCGGTGGTACACGCCTGTAGTCCCAGCACTCAGGAGGCAGAGGCAGGCGGATCCTTGTGAGTTCAAGGCCAGGCTGGTCTACATAGTGAGATCCAGGACAGCTGGGGCTGCAGGGAGATGCTGTCTCAAAAAGACCAAAAAAACAAAAGAAACGAAGTGAAGCGAAGCTCCTTCCTTATTGGTCATTCTTGTCAAACTGCAAGTTTTTTATTTGGAATTTCATTATCTCTCATTTATACACATATACATACACATATACATATGTATACAAGTGTTCAGGTTGGCCTTGGCTTTGAGTTTACTCTATAGGTGAGGGCCTCGAACTCCTCATCCTCCTGCCTCCACTTCCTGAGTGCTGGGATTTCTAGGAAGCACCACCACCCCAGGGCATGTTGATTGAATAAAAAAAAAAAAAAAAAATTAAGCCAGCCGTGGTGGCATACGCCTTTAATTCCCCCACTTGGGAGGCAGAGGTGGGCGAATCTCTGTGAGAATAAGGGTAACCTGATCAGCACAGCAAGTTCCAGGTCAGCTCTGGCTACAGGGAGACCCTGTCTCAAAAAGAACAACAGCAACAACAAATTAAGCTATACAAAGCAATTTTCATATATACATGTCGTTCTTTGTTCTTATTCATCTAATTCTGTAGACAATACTGAGATGTAATAAAACATGTCTGAGGATCTGAGCTGGCTGCTTCCTCTCTGCCTACTGCCCTCTCTGACAGAGGCTGGCTGCTCTCCGCTGAAGCAGATGCCTCTCCAGAGACACATTAACTCAAGATACATTTAGCACCAGCAGATTCATTTATCCATAGAAGAGCTATGTGCTTAGACTGGTGCTCACTCCCAGTCGGATGCTATGATTTCAACTTAAAGCTTGATTATAATAAACAAAAAAGTAAAAGCTTGATTATAATAAACAAAATGTGCAGAAGATATCTCGTTTAAAGGATACCTGCAGCTAATTCCATGGGGTTTTTCCCCCCATTTACTATGGGGAAGAAGATGACATAATAAATAGTTTTATATTTAAATGATATATGAAGCCAAATATTCAAATGCTTGAGTAAGTTTAAAAAAAATCAAAATCAGCAATTCAATTCTTTCCTTTTCTTTATTAGAACAGCCAGGAGTGAGCTTGTTAAGATGGGTCTGTGGTGCTGTAGCTTGCTGTGCAGGCAGTGTCTAAAAGAATTAAGTGAGTCACCAGTCAAAGAAATCTCACAAGCAGCTTTAACCTCCTGTCAGAAAGAATAGCTAACTGAGTGGAACAACACTAATTTTGGGGGGTTCATCATGGAAGCCTGTGTTGTTAGCTACATATTTGTAGACTTGCATTCTAATCTTAAAATTATACTCAATATATTTTTAAAGTGAGCATGAGTGTGCAAGTCTTTTGGTGATTTGCTAGATCTTAAACGTCATTCACATAAAATTCCAACTATCTTCTGAAAGTTCTGCAATTGTTTTATAAAAGACAATTCCCTTATCACTTAATTCTACCGGAACCCAGCTGCATTTTTATTTTCTGTTTTGATAAGTTCAGCAAGTTCCCACATTTTCATTTGAAAATTATTCATTTCTAGTGCATATAATAGAAAAGTGTATGCTACAACACGAGTCTTTGTCAAGACCAAATGTGGGCGGGATGTGGTTCTCTTGTGTTTTATGTAAAATTCTCTGAAATCTCCTATGACTAAGAAGTTTATGCCAGACCATGATCCAGAAATAAGGTCAGCCTTTTCTTTGCTGGAGGGCCCGTGGGCTACTGGGAATTTCTGTTACTACCGCTCCCTTCAGTTCCTTTTTTAATCTAACTGACAGGTTAAGCACCACTGGGCAGTTCTTCTAAGAGAAACCTTTTTTTTTTTTTTTTTTTTTTTTTTTAAATTTATTTAACCAGGATGAGTCTTTCCAAAAAGGGCAAAAATATGATGATCAGGTATCACATATTTATTTGGTTGAAGACCGCAGTATTGAAGAAACATTTACTAACTCAAAATTCTACGATAACCCAAAGTACTACAATGGAAAGCTGAATTATTCACTCTCATTTAAGGTATCTTTGCTCTTAGAATTTATCAAGTTGGATATGATAGGTTGTGATGTTAATGGCTTATTAATTACACAAAACATTCAGGTACACATAGAGCAAAGATATGTGTGATATATATGTGTGAATATAAACTTTCAGATCCTTAAATTTTCTGGAAAGTATCATTGTCTAGAAATTAGGAACCAGTTGCTGACTTTTTTCCCTTTTTTTGGTCTTTCTGAAACAGGGTCTCCTTGTAGCCCCAACTGACCTGGAACAGGCTATGTAGAACAGGCTGGTCTCAATCTCACAGAGCTCTGCCTGCTTCTGCCTCCTGAGTGATATGATTAAAGGTGTGTACCACCACACCCGCCTCTTTCTATGATTCTTGAAGGTGCCTATAGCAACCCAGCCTTACTCCCTCTGGAGTTCTTCAACCTCTCTGGCATTTCTAGGTCGGTACCTGTTTCTTTATATAGTTACAAATTTCTGTATTTTGCTAAGTATATTCTCTTTTATCTGAATATGGGGATCTCTGATTTCCAGACATGGAATTAAGTAGATCAAATCAATCTTTTCTTTGCATGCACTTAATTTTTATTTTGACCATAAGACACATAAAAGCAACCCATGAACCTATTGAAATAATAATCACCTCAAGAAATTAACTATAACCAGCAGCACCTACACACCCTTATTTAATTCAATTCTCCTCCTTCCTCCAGAGATAAATACTTTTTTGTTTTTTAAATACAATATTACATATAGCCCCCAAAATATATGTGATATTTTGCATATCTTATGCTATAAAAATTTACCAAGTTCATTGGTTCTTTTGAGAGAATTTACATCTGTAATATTATAATCATTTCTTGCCCAAGAGTAAAGAGAAACTTTATATAGATCCAAACATGCTCTATGAGGATTCTGATTGCACCATCTCTGTAAGCAGCAATTCCAGTTCTTGATCAGGTAGACCCTGGCAAGCACAGATGCACAGGGCACTGGTTCAGCAGTGCTGCAGTTGCAAAATGAATACATGTAGCCCATACTGTGCAGCGATGAGGAAGAACGAGGTGTACTTTCTAACCAAAGGTAAATCTCCAAGGCATTGTTAGTATTTGTTACATATTATTATTATATTATTATTATTATTATATGTGGCACAGAAGTGCAAACTCAGGGCTTTGTGCGTACTACACAAGGGCTCTATCACAGAGCTACATCTTCAGCCCCAGCCCCCTTGCAAAAAAATTAATACTGTGATGTCATGTATGATTTAAATTTTTTAATTGAATTTTTGTGAATTTCATACAATATAACTTGATTGTATTTAGATATTCCTCCTCTATCTGCATCTCCCCTGACTGCCCCCTGCCTAATTCAATATAATTCACTATAAATACAATACGGCCTATAGAGTCTGATTTGTGTCCCCCACATGTCCCTCAGTGTGGGCTTATTCACTGGAGCCTGGTTAACATACCAAAAATCCCATCCCTGTAAGAGACTATTTCTCCCCTGTCCCAGCTGCCGTCAGTTGCCAAAAGTTTCTTAGGTTAGGTTGGGGTTTCTTACTTACTTCCCCACCTCTATGCTAGGATTCTGTCTAGTTTGAGCTTGCATGGGACTTGTGCATGCTGTCACAATCACTGTGAGTTCATATGTGTAATTGACAAGCTGTTTGGAAAACTGTTTCCTTGTGGTCATCCACTTTTACCCTGCATGGTAAAGAGTTTTGGAAGCATTCACTGAAAGCTGATGGCTGTGATTATCTCTAGGGTAGTAGGGGGACAGGAGGAGGATATGGTATTGCTGCCATTAGTTGGATTTTTGTAAGAAAATCTTATGTTAATTGATTATTTTAAAATGTAAATAGAATTTAAGTTATATGAAAAAGGTCAAGGTAACATTTTCAGAACAGACTAATAATAGTGTAGCTTCAAGCAAGAGATTAAAACCATCTCAGCAAATGACTAGCTTAAATAACTTAAAGGAGAATAAATAAACTGGGTGACTGAACTCACAGTCCGTAAAAATACCCACTCAAATCCCTTACGTTTGCAGAATGTGTGTGTGCAAGCTATGTCGACACTGGAAGCAAGAGAAGTCACAGCCGACCAGAAATCGTAGGGCTCACCCAGAAGATAAAAATCGATGTGCTTGGATTGACAAGAGCTGAAGAACACAAAATATTTACAGGATGAAACCACAGGGACTAGATCCACTGAAATTCTAAAACCGGAGTCAATCAAGACCCGGATGAAGCAATGGAGTGGTGATAATTTAAGTAGAACAGGGGCTCTAACGGTTAGAAAAGCAGCTTGAACCTGAGGCTAAAGTCCTCAAGATGTTTTCCAAAGAAAATTGATTTACCAGCTAGGGCACAGTACAGGGAGAGTGCGGGTTTGCGTCAGAGAAGTGTAGCCTAATGAAGGGATGATGTGGCCCCGATGGAGGCGCTGCCAGAGGAAAGCCCTTACTCCCAAGGCATATAAGGGCTTGTTGCCTGCTCCATTCCCATGCACCCCAGGTGAAGCCTCCTGGTGAACAGGCTGCCCAGAGCTGTACAATCCCTATAATCAGTTCTGCCACCCACGAGAGAGAAAACCACCCCTATGAGCTAACTGGAAATTGAAAAAAAAGAAAGAAGGAAGGAAAGAAAAAGGAAAGAGAGAGAGAGAGAGAGAGAGAGAGAGAGAGAGAGAGAGAAAAGGAGGAGAGAGGGGAGGGGAGAGAGAGGAGAGGAGAGGAAAGGAACGAGAGGAGAGGAAAGGAACGAGAGGAGAGGAAAGGAACGAGAGGAGAGGAAAGGAACGAGAGGAGAGGAAAGGAACGAGAGGAGAGGAAAGGAACGAGAGGAGAGGAAAGGAACGAGAGGAGAGGAAAGGAACGAGAGGAGAGGAAAGGAACGAGAGGAGAGGAAAGGAAGGAGAGGAGAGGAAAGGAAGGAGGGGAGGGGAAGAGAGGAGAGGAGAGGAGAGGAGAGGAAAGGAAGGAGGGGAGGGGAGGAGAGGAGAGGAGAGGAGGGGAAAGGAAGGAGAGGAGAGGAAAGGAAGGAGAGGAGAGGAAAGGAAGGAGGGGAGGGGAAGAGAGGAGAGGAGAGGAGAGGAGAGGAAAGGAAGGAGAGGAGAGGAAAGGAAGGAGAGGAGAGGAAAGGAAGGAGATGAGGGGAGGGGAGGGGAGGAAAGGAAGGAGGGGAGGGGAGGAGAGGAGAGGAGAGGAGAGGAGAAGAGAGGAGAAGAGTGGCGTGTTTTCCACCTTGAAACACTTGGGTCATAGCACAAACCAAGAGCTCTGTCTTGTGTGTCCACGTGAGCACAGCCCCTTGAATCTGTGAAAACAGGAATTAGACACATTCATTTCCCCCATTTTTTTTTCTCTTTCCTTGGGGGTTAACTCTTTGAGGAGAGGAGAGGAGAGGAGAGGAGAAGAGAGGAGAAGAGTGGCGTGTTTTCCACCTTGAAACACTTGGGTCATAGCACAAACCAAGAGCTCTGTCTTGTGTGTCCACGTGAGCACAGCCCCTTGAATCTGTGAAAACAGGAATTAGACACATTCATTTCCCCCATTTTTTTTTCTCTTTCCTTGGGGGTTAACTCTTTGTTGGGTTTGTACCATCTCTGCTGTTGGCTTCTCTAAAATAATTGATGAGTCTTCCCTTCTGGTTTATTCTTTTAAATCAATGTTGAGAAAACAGAATGTTTATGTTCAGATTGTACTGATTTTTCTCCAAAGTGGGCCTTTCCTTTTCCATGAATGGAAATCAAGTTCTGCTTTCAGAGCTGCCCGTGGACATGGAAAGGAGGGTGCCCTGGGACTGGGGAGGTGACCCTTCAGGCTGTGCAGCTGTACATAGCAGATGAGCAGGGTCTATAATACCAAATCAACTGGAGTCACACTCAGCCTCTGGAACTCCCCTAGAACTAGAGTTATGGATGGTTGTTAGCTACCATGTGGGTGTTAGGAACTGAACCCAAGTCCTCTGCAATAGAAGTCTGTGCTCTTAACTGCTGAGACATGTCTCCAAACTCCTCCAAACTTTCTTTTATATTTGCTATATTTTAAACATTTTTTATATCAACATACAGTTGAGTTTAAGTTAAAAAAGGCAATGATAAATATTTCGTATAATAGTGGGATGATAGCTTGCTTACACACGGGTGCTGGGAATCAAATTTGGGCCCTCTGCAAGAGCAGCCACTGCCCTTAACCACTGAAACATCTCTCCAGTCCCCAAAACATGTATTTATATCTAGGAAGATATATTATTGAAGCTTTCTTTGTTCTGGGGAAAGAAATTGGTCCAGTTTGCTTGGGGGCCAAGTAAGCTGGGAAGGAGTAGGATACTCAGATGCATTCAGATGCAATGTTTCTGATTAGTGATGTGCCCCAGTCTAAAGTCAGTTGTCAGTAAGAATCACAGATGATTCTTAGAGGAAGCCTGGCAGAAGAAAGGCTGGGTCTGGTGCCTGGCACTCATATCCCAGACCCTGGGTTAACTTGGGAACCACTGCATCCAGTCATGGCTTATGTGTGATGGTCTAAGCATTTTACTCAGATGGGCCAGTGCATGCTTCCAGCAGTTGTCCATGCTGAAATAGCACTTCTGTGACTGAAAAGTCTGGGTGTACCACAGTGTGACACAACCACCAACTGGACAGAGAGGCAGGAGACTGCCTCTTTCTTCCCTAACGTGGGAAGCTATTGTCACAGCAGCAGTGAGGGTGGGCAATTCAGGTTATCTATAAAACACTAGGTTCCTTTCTTAGGGGCAGAAGAATATAAGATTCTGAATGCAAAATTGCTAAGGTTGTGGAATGGTCCATGGGGACCCTGGGGTATCCTCTTGATTAGTTTCAGGTCAGTGGGCCTCTGTGTGGATGCTAAGAATGTAGAACTCAAGGGGGTGCTGGTAGATGAAAGAGATGCTTGTTTCTTCTCAGCAGAGGCTAGTAGGAGTGACATATCCAGCACTAAGAAACGAGGAGGAATAGACATTCTTGTCATAGGAGGCTGAGACGGTACTCAGCTACATCATTTAAACAGTAGATGTTTCCTCTGCTCAAGTTGGTAGTGGACACGCCCATCTGTGTTATCCTTGATCTCAGTGCCTCAGAAGTTAAAGATGCACTTGATAAATCACAGAAACTGTTACAGTAGCAATTTGCCAATTGTATAAACGTGTTTCCACAAAGCCTGGAAAGTGCTATTCTTTCTGGGCTATCCTGGCCACTCCTTCCATGTCAGTGGTTGTGTTCATGCTGACGATATAATTTTCAGTTGAGTGCATGGCAGGTCAGTCTGCTGTGCCATCTTCTTGAGGCATTCTCTTCTGATTGTCACACTTCTCAGTATATTCAGCAGCTGACCACCACCCCTCTAAGGTGGTAGAAAAATCACCAACTACCACCCTAATTTCACCCCATCTTCCTTTTTACCCACATTAACCCAGGTATAACTGAGGCAAGTTGAATTCGTCTCTTAATATCTTTTCCATTCATGGCTTCCTTGTGTCCCAATGTCACCTTAGATTCTAGACCCCTGGCCTCTCATTCCCAGGATATTACAATAGCTGAAAGAGATTTCACTGTTATTTCTCCCTTCCAGCAGTCTCTCTGCAATACTGCCAGAGGGGCCCTTCTAAAGCACAAATCAGATCAGCCCCATTTGCATAAAAGCCAGTGATGTTTTCTCACTGCAGGTCACAAGATCTGGTCTGTGGAGATACAGTCACTAATGTTGGCAGTTTTTCTTTTGTTTAACATCTACTCAATAACCCCTGGAAGACAGTCTGAGTTGCAGGTGAAAGTCCAAGAATGTTGATTTGTTTCTTCTTCCTATGTGTACTCTGCATAGGAAATGGCAACAGTCATTTCTTCATTCATTGCTTCCCTTGCTGGTACTCTGGTTTTACTCCTTTTCTATAAACCTCACATTTCAGTTGAATAATAATATCTAACTTCTAAGTGCTCTTTTAAAATTTTGTTTTTAATCAGAAAAATCTTTTTTTTTTTTATACTAACCACCTCTCATCCCATTTCCTTTTGAATGGTCTATACTTTCCAAAGCATGATGGACAATTTAAGATGAGTAAAAATGAGACATTTGAGTAGAGTAGAATCTGCTTACAGTTGAACCAAGTAAGAGGCAAGCTGTTTTCTGAGTTGTAGTTTTTAAATTACTCATGAAAATAAAAGAACCTTAACAAAGAAATCAGATGACTGAGTAGGTCATAAGTGAGGAGTTGCTAATAACAGGATATTTTCTGTGTGTGAATTGTGTGTTGATCACTTTAGTTCATTTTCCAGTGGAGAAATACTAAACTTAAATGGGCCTCATGGGGCTATGGGAAGCTGTGTGAGTAGCGGGGAAACTCAGTTTGGTCGTATGTCGCCAACAGAATCACTTCTAGGAAGTCTGGTTTAGTTTTTCATTTCTCCTAAAATGGACACACTGCATGTGGAGCATACACAGAGCTGAGCAGGACTCAAAAAAATCATGAAGTATTTTAATTTTACTCATACACTATAATTTTAATTTTAGTTAAATCAGTGAATAATTTTTAAAAATATCGTATGTAAGAGAATGTAAAATTCTTCTGGGGCTCTTTTAAAAAAGATTTTGTTATTTATTTTTTAAACTTTTTGTTTGAGAATTTTGTACATGCATATAATATGTTTTGCTCAAGTTTACCCCCCTATTCCCTCCCTTTTAATTCCTCCCCCCATTCCCTCCTAATTTCAAGTATTATTTTTTTTAACTCACAGAGCCCACTTAGAGCTGCCAGTATGTGTCTGGATGTAAGGCCATCTACCGGAGCATGGGTAGCCTCTCAGGGCTGATCCTTAGAGAAAACTGACTTGCTATCCCAGATCCATCCATTCTTTCCTCCCTCCATGCTGGGATTTTGTCTGGCTTGAGCTTGAACAGGTCTCGTGCATGCTGTCACTAACGAGTTCATATATGCAGGTGCCCTGCTGAAACACTGTTTTGTTACAGTTATCCATTGCCTCTGGCTCTTACACTTCTGCCCCCTCTTCCAAGGTGATCCCTGAGCCTTGGGAGGACAGGCTGTGATACAGATGTACCATTTAGGTCTGAGCACTCTGCAGTCTCTTACTCTCTGCACGTTGACCAGTTGTGGGTCTCCATGTTGATCTCCATCTGCTTATGAGATTTTCTTTTAATAGTTAAACTTAAAATAATCCTTAGTTTAAAATAAAAATTCATTGTACAAATATATCTTTATTCTATAAGCTTTTTATATTTTATATATAGTTATTTTTTAGTTTTTGATTAAAAACTAAAACTAACACACACATTAGCTTGAGCCTACACAGGAGTAGGACTATCAGTGTCACCATCTTCTACCTCTGCCTCTGTCCCACTGGCTGGTTTTCAGAGGCAGTTACATGGGGCTGCCATAACCTATGAGGACTGTGAGGTTTTTGGCAACCTCTTGATGCTGCTTTACAGTTAACCTTTGCTTTTTTCATAAGTGTAAGGAGTATATCCTCAAGTAACAATGAAAAGTATAGTTAATACACGATGCTAGTTGACATTCATTTATTATCACCAAATATTTGCACTTTACATAATGGCAGGTATTCTATGTCTTTACTAATGATGGTACAGTAAGTTCATTTACCCCAGCATCAGAATAAACATCTGAGTAATGCCTTGCACCATAGCCATGGCATCTTTAAGTGATGGGGATTTTTCAGCTCCTCTGGGACCTCTGTTGTGAGTAATCTGTCTGACTGTGGTACATGACTGCAGTTGAGACTTTCAGATTCAAAATGTCTTGTCCTTGAGAGAGGGCCTCTAGCCCTCTTCCTCTCCTAGCGTTCTCTTGTCTCACCTCATAAGAAGCTATCCAGTTTTGGAAACTTCGATTATGGCAAACTTTGATTTGTCTGTTACTAAAGTTTTCTAGCCAGGATGACTTGTATCATCTATCAGAATAAAAAACTTCTTACCTATAGCCAATTTCATCCACTATATATTGATATTAGCCAGTTGAATTACTAAGGGTGACCTCATTTCCTAGCCCTGGGGACATGTGTGTTTTCAAGTTCTTCTAGCATGGACCACATTCCTTGCCCAAAGAGAAGCTGCCTGTGTATGTGATTTAGAGCAAATTTCCAGTTTAGTTTCTGAAGATACACTGTTCACAGAGTCATAGCTTCAGGTGTGATAGGAAAATGCAAAGACACACATTAAGCTTTGCAATCTATTTCATATGAAATAAGATGTCATGTCTTCTACATTGACTTGGAGGATTTAAATAGTATTCTTTATATGTTACACACACACACACACACACACACACATGGTGGTTAGAACAAGGTGTCTCCTATAGACTGAAGAATTTCAGCACTTGGTCAGTTGTTGGTGCTGTTTTGGGAAGGTCATGGAATTCCTAGGAGGTGCAGCCTCACTGGAGGAAGATGTCACTGGGGGAAGGCTTTGAGAGTTTATGCCATGTTCTATTTCCAGTTCTCTCTCTCTCTCTCTCTCTCTCTCTCTCTCTCTCTCTCTGCTTCCTGTGGCTGCTTGAAGATGTGAATGCTCAGCTTTCTGATCAGCCTGCTTCCTGCCATGCCTCCTTAGTCATGATGGACTCTTAGCCCTCTGGAACTGCAAGCCCAATAAACTTTTCCTTCTATAACTTGCCTTGGTCATGGTGTTTTATCACAGCAACAAAATAGTAACACACATATATGTACATGTATATATACATATACGTACATAATATATATTATATATATGTTACATACTTTGCTAAGCAACTTTAGCTATAGCATTTGAGTTCCTTTATAATTGCTTAGGGTTACTGCTAAGATTGAGTATGACATGTTAGTTTCAAGACAATTCTTAATTCTGCCATGTGAAAGACTTTTAAAAGTATACCTCAGAATCAGTGAAATATAATTCCACTATGGAACATTAAGCAATAATTATTAATATAAGATACAAATTATAGATTAAAAAGCATAGTGGTAGAGTTTAGAGAGATGGGGCAGCAGTTAAGAGCACTTGCTGCTATTCCAGAGTACTCTGGTTCAGGTCCCAGCACCCACATGGCAGCTCACAGCTGTCTGTAATTCTAGTTCCAAGGGATCCAATGCCCTCTTCTGGCCTCTGTGGGCATCAGACACACACATGGTATGCATAAATGTATACAGGCAAACATTCATACACATAAATTTTTTATAAAGGCTAAATATAAAGGAATTTATAAAGCTGGGGGCTTGGTTAGATATTAGAGACTTCCAATTTTAGAAAGCATGTTTTATTCTTCATACACATAGTTTAAGTGAATCAAAGTATTGTCAAGGAAGCTCATAATGTTTATACTTTTCAGTAGGCAATAGAGAAAATGAGAAAAAACATACTTAAAAGCATTAAGTTAACAAACCGATATGTAACTGCCTTTCCTAAGTTCTCAGAGCTACCCAAGAGAAGGAAATCAAGTTTCTATCTTCTTTTGTCCCCAGACATTCCAAGCTCACCCTTTAATGTCTCAGAGAAAAGATGAATTTGCCAATAGATGCATTAAGAACCTTGAACTTTAGTAATGAGTGTCACCCAACCCAGTGAGGATGGTGTTCAGGAAGTAATATATCAGTGGAAATAACTTGAGCAGTTGGTCTAGGGAATGTTGAGAATGGTTCTAGAAGAGGTGCATTCTCAACCTTGGTGAGTGTGAGCTTTACTTGGAGTGCTTGCTGCTAAGCATCGTTCCTAGTTTCTGCTTCAACAGGTCTGGAGTGAGGACCAAAACTTTTCATTTTACATGTCCTACCTTCAGCCTGATGACACTGATGAGGGCCGTCCATGCAGCAGAGGCCAAAGTAGAAATGAATTTGTGGATACTTACATCCTCGTTTTATCAACTACCACAGCTCACTGAATGTACATTGGGTTGCACCCCATGCCAGCCATCAAAGAGCTTTTCAATCAAGCTTAACCTGTGCTGCTCAGACTTGTAAGTTAATTTTCTAGCTAATATACTGAGAGAAAAATAAATCTGCCTCCTGAGACTTAACAGGTCTTCTTGATTTTAAATATTGGCATGTTTTTCAAGTGCTGTGAAGCTGAAAAGTGCTATTAAAAAAAAAAAAAACTCTGGGATTAGTCATTTCTCTAAAAAAAAGTTTTCAGTGGCGTAATTTTTAATTTAAAGACGAAAACTTCTACTTAAGGCATTTTCCCTGTGTTTTGTAATCATCGATGGGAATTGATGCCAACTCTACCTTTTCAAGATATTGAATGAAACATTTCTAAACTGAGCTGGAAATAATTCCAACGTGCATACTACACCCACGTAGTCTACATTAGCTTCTTTGTCTCTTAGTCTTATTTTCTTGAGCATTCCAGCTGTTAACCTTAAACCTAATTTTTGTATGTCAGCCCATGTCAAAGCATGCCTTGATCCTTTTAATGTTAACCTAGCACCAGCTTGAAGCTGCTTTAGATAGATAGATATAACCACATTTTCAGCCCTGCAAGCATGACTTGTAATTATGTGCACATGCATGCATGCCTGCTAGACCTTCCCTGTGATAGCAGTTGATAGACAAAAGAATTCTGGTGAGATGGGTCTGGTTTGAACCCATTCAAAGCACTTTGCATACAGAATTACAAAAGACTATTTATGTGGTAACAGCAACAGAGCAGTAGTGGAAAGCGTTGACCATCATCAAGTCCTGTAAATGTACTATTTAGGAAAGAAAGATGAGAATATTAATAGCCAAGCTGGACTTGGTGGCGCACACCTTTAATCCCAGCACCCGGGAGGCAGAGGCAGGTAGATCTCCGTGAGTTCAAGGCCAGCCTGGTCTACATAGTGATTTCCAGGCCAGCTGGGCCTATAAGGAGATCCTGTCTCAAAAAGACCAAAAAATAAAAAATAAAAAATTAAGTAAAATATTAATAGCCAAAGGCAGACAGCTAGTGTAGAGGTGTTAAGACCAGAATCAGACAGGAAACCTAGAGCCACAGCCTAATGATTTGTTGACAGAATTATGTCATTTACTTTCTTCCATCTTGCGATTAAATAGGATTTCAAAATGTAACAGAATTTGCAAGCAAACTTCTGTTCTTCCTGTTTAGAAAGAAAAAAATTTAACATCCAAGAGTTTTGAAAGTTGACATAATTGCACTCTTTCTCTGATGATTTCTGACCAAATACATCTCAATTTTAGCAAACCAGTCAATGACGTGGAAGCAATTTACGACAAGACAGAAATGACTTTTTATTTTACCAGGGCAATCAGCTTTGTTATAGTAACATACTAATTAAGAATTCTGCTTATAGTGAAGATATCCAAATGCCAACTGAAGATAGGTATCATTGCCATTTTATACTGGAGACTGTATGAAGTATAATTAGAATTTAAGGAAGAGACTGTAACTGAAGTAAAATGAAAGAAAATGATAATTGTACTTTTAAATGATTGTGAAGAGACATTATAAACTTCACAGATTAAATGTCCAGTTAAGTATCCCCCTTAAAAAAATCAGAAGCCGGGCGTGGTGGTGCACACCTTTAATCCCAGCACTCAGGAGGCAGAGGCAGGTGGATCTTTGTGAGTTCAAGGCCAGCCTGGTCTACACAGTGAGTTCCAGGGCAGCTGGGGCTACAAGGAGACTCTGTCTCAAAAAAAAAAGGTCAGTAATTGAGGCTAGAGAGATGGCTCAGGGGTCAAGAGCAGACACTGCTCTTCCAGAGGACCTGCCTCAGAACCACCTGCAAGCCTCCAGCCCCTGGGGGAACCCATGTCTCTGGCTTCCACAGTCACCTGCGCTCATGTGCACATACGCAACCCCCATACACATATACACGTAATTAAATATAAAAATAAATCTTTTCTAAAGCAAATAATGAAAAACATGGCCAGATTTTCCTACATCACTAATTTTGGCAGAAACCTCTTGAAAAGTCTGTGTCTTCATTTTTCTCTCAAAGAACCACTTTCTATTTTTGTCTGTAATTCATGTCCCCTTTCCTAGCCATCCCCATCCCTGTTGGTATTGTGTTCCTCTGCACTTAGATAAAAAGAAAAATGCTATTTCCTTCTTCCCCAGCATAGCGCACATCCTAAGGAGGCACATTGAGAATTCCTTCCATTAATGGTATATGAAAAATCATTTCAAAACCCTATGAAATCTTTAGGGGAGAGTAATTAATTTTGTTTGAGAAGTTAGGAAGGGCTTCAGGGGTGGTGGGATATGGTGTTTGAAACAAAGGCTGCTTTGATTATTTGAAACGCCAGCACAGGATTTTTTTCACAGTGCGAATAACAATAGCATGGTATTCCTTTTCTCTGAACATTGAAAAATATTTTTTTATTAGGCTTCTTTCAAATGATTATTTCTGGAAAATAAACTCCCCATTTTCTATTTTCTCCAGTTGAGATAATGCGTTTCTTTTATTTTTTTTATTTGCTGTTTCTTCAGCCTTTTTTGTTAAGACTGTTTTGTGATTCGTAACCATTTTTTTCTAATCTCTAATTTGGGTAGAAGCCTCTTGGAAAGTCTGTGTCTTCATTTTCCTCTCAAAGAATCACTTTCTATTCTTGTATGTAATTCACACCCCCCCTCAATTTCCCTGTCTTTTATTTTCCTGTTTTTGTAATATTTCAGTACTCAAGTATCAAGAATTAGGAATAAAGAGCAGAAGGAGGCTTAAGAGGGTAAAGGCATTTACCACACAAGCTTGGTGACCTGAGTTTGATCCCCAAAACACACATAAAGGTTGATGGAGAGAACAGACTCTAAAAGGTCATCCTCTCACCTGTACCCGTGTGCTATACCACATGCACACATGTACCACACATGTATGCACGCACGTACATACAATAAGTAATTAAAAATTTTTTCAATATTTTATTTATTATTTTTATGTCTATGTGTGTATTGCCTGCATGTATGTAAGTGCACCCATGTCATGCAATGCCCACAGAGGACAGAAGAGGCTGTTGGATCCCCTGGAACTGGAGTTACGGACAGTTGTTAGCTGCCATGTGGGTGCTGAAATTTGAACCCGGGACTTCTGCAAGAACAGCCAGTGCTCTTAACTACTGAGCCTGCTCTCCAGCCCCAAGTAATTTTTAAAATTTGGAATAATACACACTGGTCTCTTTATTTTTATCCTTCCTATATACATTCCTTTACTTATAAAGATACTGAGGAAGATTGGTACCTATTGCTTGTAAACAATATTTTCATTCACAAAGGGGAGAAAGGCAGAGTTCAGGCATTTTCCAAGAGCACAGGGGTCTTCGTGATGAATTTAGAAACAATTTCAGACTGATTTCCTAGACTTGTGGTCATTAGATTAATTTTAATTGTTTACCATTAAAATGTTGCTTTATGCTTATTTCAAGACCCTTACGGACACATTTCGAGAAAAGGGTTCTTGATTTGTGGTTCTGAGAAGAAAGGAATTAAAAGGAATGGAGTCTTGGCACCTTTGGATTGAGCACTGGGGATCTGGAAAGTAAGCCGATGACCTGAAGATGAAAGAGAAATTGATTCTGTGCTGAGTTACAAGTTTTGAAAGAAATTTGAAATTGGAATTGCTCAGCTATACGTAAGGATTCACAGCTAAGTTAGTAACGTTCTTGTAATATTTTTTTTCTTTTTAAAACTATTATCTCTTAAAATCATTAAAAAGCATTTCTACAACAGTGAATTGTGAACAATCACCTTGAGAGGCCTGTGGAAAACAGCAGTCGTCCACAGTGCATATTAAATAACAGCTGTGGACAGGGGACTCTGAAAAGGCAGGCCCTCGCCATCACTTTTTTCTCAGCCACAGGAAGGAAAGGCTCAGCCACTGCTGTCATGCATGGCTTGTTTACCCGCCTTACAAAAGCCCAGGCACTCTACTACCAGGAAACCTGGGATTCCTTTGCCCTACTTTGGAGAGAAAGGTCATATTTAATCAGGCGCCCCAAACAAAATTTTAGTGTCCCCCTGGAGCCATTTGTCATACTTGACCCTGACTCATTCACTGGTAATACCCTCAACCCAAGTTAAATTAACTTGGCATGCAAATTCAGCCAATTAGTGTGATTGCCGTCCACTGGTTAGAGTTTCTCGGAACCATCTGCCCTGCTGCCAAAAGACAGCAGAGTCTGTCTTTAGTTACCAAATAAATGCTTGATTAACCTGATTTCCAAGTGAGTACCTGATTTCTCTCACAGATAGGCTTCTGGAAAGTCAGAAGGGGCCTCTGATTTAAAAAAAAAAAAAAATGAGTTGCGGGTCAGTGAGATGGCTCAATGGGCAAAGGCACTTGCTGAGCAAGCCTGTTGATCCGGGAGTTTGATTTGCAGAACTCATGGCAGGAGAGAAACGATTCCTGAAAGATGTCCTTTGACCTCCACACATGCTCAGTGGCACACCAGCATTCAACATACACATAGATAAAATGATGATGATGATAAATACTTCTAGTTGTTTTTGAAAAATACTGAATTGAACCCACACACTTGCCTCCACAGTTTTCTAGAAAGTCGAAGGGTAGTAAGGGATACAGGGGAGGGTCTGGGGGCCAGGAAGTGACACAGAGAGCAGTATCTGAATGGGAAGGACGTGTACTTTAACTGATTCAGCAGATTCGAAAAGTTTAGCTGCTCATTAATCTCCATCAGGTCCAAGAAGTCTGGACCTTCGTCATTTTGGAAGTGGGATGGAGGCAGGCCAAAAACAAGCGGTTGAAAGTCTGTTTGAAAAGGACCTATTTTCACCTTTATTGTCTTCTGAAACTCCATTCAAATGACAGCTGAAGTTTCTGTTTGCACTAAGGGAATAAGCTGAAAATGACCCAAACAGAATAGAGAGATGCTTCAGAAGTTAAGAGCACTGACTCTTCTTCTAAAGGACTGGGTTCAGTTCCCAGCACCCACATGGTAGCTAACAACTGTCCAAAACTCTGGCTCCAGAGGGATCTGATGCCCTCATCCCACCTCTGTGGTTATTGCATGCACAAGATGCACTTACATACATGTAAGCAGAACACTCATACACTTAAAAAAATTAAATAATTTTAAAAGATTCAAACAAAACCCATCCAGTCAACCAACAAAGACACATTATTAGTACTTTGTGTTAGAGCCTCTCCTCGGACACTTTCCTTTTTACTTGTCACTAGCATATTTAAAATGTTTTTGTTTTCTAACTTTTCTTGTTTCACAAAAATGCCACTGACTTTGCTTGTTATAAACCTCGTGGCTGCTAACCTTGCCACAGCATTTCTCTGCACTGAGAAGAACTCCTTTGGGCTTCTACTGTTGTCTCTGGGTGATAATAATCTGCTGTGTTTCTTGTCCTTACACTTTCTCTCTTTCTTATTACACTATATTCACTCCACTATTGAACAGAAACAGCATAGTGGGGATTCTTCCTGTGATGCACCAGTGCCTGTCAGCTCTGCTATATATTCTCTGCACATAGGTTTTGGTTAAAGAAATTCTTGTTAATAGCTTGCTACCTGAGATTTTGTTTCAAAAATGATTATAAAATGTTATCAACATTTTATATATATATATATAATTACCTTTCTCTCCTCTCCTATATCAATGTGCTACAAAGAGTTCTAATGTTAAATAAACTTCCATTTCTAGAAGATACCTTACTCTGTGGTGATCTATTGCCTTTTAAATACATTTATGAGTTCAATTTTCTAAAAGTTTTTGGTATGGGTGTGGATGTGTATACATGTTTGTGCTTATGCAACCGTATGCAGTTGCACATACTTGTGTATGCACATGTGTATAGAGGTCAACATTAGGTGTCTTCAATCGCTCTCTACCTGAATCACCTTCCAGTGAACCTGGAACTCACTGATTTGGCTGGTCACACCAGCTAGCAAGTGTTACAGGTCAGTGATCAAACAAAGTCATCAACACCACTTTGGTAGAAAGTGGCAAGGCAAGACTTTATTACAACCAACCAAGCTGTCTATCTTGGGAATAGAAGCATCCCTGAACACTAGCCGGCCAGGGTTTTTATAGGATTATAGAAAGTGGTGTTCAAACAGAACATCTGTGAGCCGGTCAGGTTTGTACAACAGAGCAGAATTTGAATTCACCAATCAACAGCCTGTTACTGCTCAGGCAAGTGAAGCAAGCTTACAGAAGCGAGATAAGCAGTTAGCCAGGTGCTGGATGTCTTAGATTAGAACATTCTGCAGTTTGGTGGTTAGGCCATTTCTTGGAACTCACAAGCGCACTCCCTTTTGAGGAATTTATAGGACTTGGGCAGAGGTCAGTCCCTTCTAATTGTCTTAAAAGAAGATGGGGGAACTTATGCTAGTACCCTGAGATAGTTCAGCAAGCCCCAGGGATGCCCCATCACTACTGAGATTACAGGCAGGTACCACTATGCCTGACTTTTTACATGGGTACAAACTCAGCTCCTCACACTTGAAAGGCAGGCACTTTGCTGACTGAGCCATCTCTCCAGGCCTGCCATTTGCTACTTTTAAAAGGGCTTATTTATTTGTTTGCTTGTTTAGTTATTGATTTTGCCCTTGCATTAATAAGTAAGAATGTCCTGGTTTTGTCTTTATCTTTTACTCTTCTTGCCTTTGAGAGCAAACGAAATTAGATAGACAGCTGATCTGATGGGACTTCTCTTCCGTCCATTGAAAATTTGGGTTTGGAGTTATCTTTCTTAGAATGTACCTTGAACACTCCTGGGAAGCCGAGCAGGTCTGCTGTCCCTGGAAGGGGTAATTATGAACCACTGTGAGTGTTGCTTCATGACCAATTTTGAGCCCACTTTGAAAACTTTAAAAGTACTTTATTCATTCCAGCTAACTTTTCGAGTGAGTTCATCTTGAAGTTACTTCTGTTCCTTTACCATCTTGATCTCTGTCCAGTCATGCCCTTTTTCTCTCTCTCACACATACACATGCGCACGCATGCACACACACACACACACACACACACACACTCTTTTCTGTTTGCTTCCTTAGTCAATCTTTTGGTTTGTCCAGCCCACTAATCTCACAGGACCACTTTGGGTTTGGCAATCCATGAGCATGTGACGTTTACTCTCTTCTGTCCTGCTCTCAGGTTTACTCTTTACTCCTATATTTTGGGGGTTTATTTTGCTCTTCTCTTTCCAATGCCTTAAGATAAATGTACAGGCTTTGATTTTGTTTATTTTCTAATGTAAGCATGTTTGGTTTTACATTTCTCTGTAGGTTTTTGATTTATGTTCTAAAGATTTTGAACTGCGGTATTTACTATTCAGTTGATTCCACAAAGATACATGCTGACTTCTGTTCATGGTTGCCTGTTCCCATATGTGTTAGGTTTTTTTTTTTTTTTTTTTCCTACTGTTGTTTCATGATCTCTGGATTTCTGTCTGTGAGAAACTTTTGAAGCTTGTGCTTAAAAACATTTCTTCATAACACCAGCACCTGGGTCACTGTTAGCCTGGGATCCTTTTAAATTCAATTTCTAAAGGCTGGAGGGTGTGGCTTGGTAGAGTACAAATCTAGCAAGTGCAGGTTCCTCAGTTCAATACCCAGAAATATAAAAAACAAACAAACAAAACAGAAACTTCAATTTCTGGTTAAGGCTTTTCCGGGTAATATGAATTTCAGAAGCAAGTCCATGGGCATATGGCTTGTGGAAGGAAGTTTTTCTTTATTTTCTGTATCCAAAGAAGGCTGAGGCAGGCATCTTTCCTCCTGTGGGCCACGTCGCTGTGGATCCCCTGTGGACAGCTTACTTCAATGGGACTGGTGTCATCACATCCCAGGCCCTCCTTGTTCCTCTCTTTTGACTCCCAGCTCCACCTGCTGTTCCCCACACATGGCTATTTAAAACTCAGACTTACGGCAAGAGTGATTGGCAGGTGCCTCAGGGATAATGCCCGCCCAGGGCTCAGCAAATCTTCCTGGAGTCACGTTTTCTTATTGCTTCTCTACCCCAGTCTCACTTCTTTACTTCCAGATTAACTGCATTCTGAAAAAGCTTTCAAAAACCATTTGTTCTGTGTTATCTTTTTTGTTCCTGAAGGGATTTCTGTGCACATATAGTCTAACACAGTCCTGGGAGATAAAGAGCTGGCTTGTGATACTTTATGAAATACCCAGATAAGCTTGTCCTAAATAACAAAGACATAATTAGAAACTCCAGAAATATACTAATTTTTCAGTTCAGTTTGAATCCGCATATAAATTATATCATCAAAGCTATAGAGCACTTCTGTCTCTTTAACTGCGTTTTATATCAACTTTAGCCCAACATTTCTTTACTTCCCCCAAATGGTCACAAAATATCTCCAAGTGCTTCAAGGCCAGAATAGTCAATTACACACTCAACTACACACAAAGTTCTCTAACTTCAAACTCATTTTTAAAAATAAACTAAGGCACTGGGTGTGGTGGCACACACCTTTAATCCCAGCACTCGGGAGGCAGAGGCAGGCAGATCTCTGTGCGTTGAAGGCCAACCTGGTCTACACAGTGAGTTCCAGGCCAGCTGGGGCTACAGGGAGACCCTGTCTCAAAAAGACCAGAAAAAGAATAAAAAGAAAATAAACTAATATTATTCACTTTGTCTTTCTCAATCTTGATAGAATAAAGAATTATATATATAAAAACTTACACATATGATGCAAAGAACAAGATGTGACCTGTTAGAAAATGTAATTTCTTCAGTGTCTTGTGAGTAGTTCTTCTAAATATAAAACTGAACTATACTTGGAAGCACCCATATTTGGGAGCATCTGTTGTCCATTATGAAATGGAATAAAACTAAATATTGATCTCACTTAAGGGATTCAAGGCTGAATTCTGTACAGTCTGTTTCAAAGAGAAAACTCAAATACATGCTTTACAGGAAAAAGGAAAGTAGTTTCCTAATTTCAGTACAAACAACAGAACTTAGAAAGTTAGGTTTTCAGTTAATGCTTTTGAGCTGAACTCTCACTCTGTGACCCAGGTCTCAAACTTGAGATCCTCCTGTGCTGGTGTAATTTCATATTTACCCCAAAGTACCTGTTTACAATGTTCACTGCACATGTAATTTAGTTCTAATTTAACACAACTAGAGAATGTGTCGTTCCAATCATGGAAGTTAAACGTTCTGTACCTAGTTGCATACATATTTGCATACCTGGCTTCTCAATGCTTTTGATTTTTGAACACTTGACTGGAAGGAAAATGCTGAGGGACCCTCCATATTTTATGGTTCACCTCAGATCACTGGGCATGGAGAATGCAAGGTGACTTGATGCACCCGCTCAGTGGCTCTTCAGTCAGGAGAAGGTGGTGGCGCACTGATTTTGCTGAGCAGGATGGAGGTGCAAGATGAAGATGGTTAGGTGGAAGAGTAGGAACTAAGGGAAGCCAGAGAAAAGTCTGGGCTTCTGCTTGCTTCCTTCCTTTCATCATTCTGGGCTGCTTGGGCTCCCTGACCATCCTCCCACACTTACCTCTACAGGGGCCTTCTCTTCAGCCAGCCAGGGCCAAACTCTGTGTCTACAGGGAGCAATGCTTGGTTGGCAGAGAGGTGAAAAAGTGTCCTCTGTTCCATGGCTAATTATACACCACTGTTTACAAGGGAGAGGTCCCTTATTCCGATCCCTGGAGCAACTGGCCTGGGCTCTAAAATATGTACTTTGATTACCCCTTTTATCTTAGTGTGAAGAGTTGGAACTGGCATTTATTAGTCATAAGGTATTCATTCCATTTAAATCCAGCCACAGTGCGCTCAGCTTCATAACCTCCTGCTGCAGGGGGTTTCACAGGTTGGCTAAATGTAGCACAAAGTAGTAGTTTCTTCCACTTGCTCTAAACTGATCAGCCATTAATTCCACCAGATGACATTTTATTCTTCAGTGGCAATATGGAACATTCAGTTCTTTGGCTGAAAGTACAAACAAAACCCTCTGTCAGGCTCTTAGACACTAAATAATCACCACTTGCCATTTTCCCCTTTTAATATGTTAGCCTCGTTTGATTGACTTACAAAAAAACCCTTAAATTCTCTCTGATCATCTTTGTATTTAAAATTTACTCTTCTCTCCCAGTCTTTTGGGAATGATTTCAAATGTATATTTATAAATTGTAAGGGTCCCCAGTTGATGTGAGTATGATTAATTTGTGGGAATGATACACTGCGGTCTCCTAAAAAGTATCAAGTGTCTTGCCTCACAATAAATTGTCACTGACCATCACTTTATCTGGGGAGTGGATGACAGGATACATAACATGATTTTAGAGCAACTGAATTGGTTCTATGCCTGCCAACACCCTCCTTCCCCAGTTCTTCCACACATTCTGATTTATGAAAGTCTTCCAGAGGGTCTTTGTTTCTTTGATCCCTGTTCCAAGTAAAACTTATTCAGAGAGAGGTGTGTTATTTAAGCAACTGTCAGCCAACTTTCCCTGGGCATAGATTATGATGCTGTACTCTGCCTTTTTCCCTTTCAATTCATTCTTTTCAAATCTTGTCCTGCAGAACCCTGAAATTCCACAGTGGTGTTTTGGCGTTTGTAGGAGGATAGTAAGAAGAAGTCAGTGGGCTGGCTTCTGCCTGTCAAGCAGCTCTGTGATGACCTGCTAAGGACTTCTTTCCCTATAAGACTGCATATGATGGGAAAGTTTACATGATCAGAGATTAATTTTGCACCTCTACATTAAACACTCAGGTACTAGTGCCTATAGGTGAGTTGTGATGAGCCTGGGAAACGTTTCTGCCATTTCCCCTGAGGTAACTCTTTTGAGTTCCACATTCTTCCGTGCAGCCCCTGCCCCAGCAGTCCCTGTCTCTCTCCTACATTATAATTGAGCCTCTCCTACCTCCTAGAGATCTCAGACATTGCTCCACTATCAAGGGAAGAAGAATCAGATCAGGAATAGAAACAAAGTGAGCTATGCGTAGGCCTCCACTACTTCTGAAAATACAGTAGCTATTTAAAGAACACTGTTCTCCTGGAAACTTTGGGATAGATTCCTTCAATAGGAGAAAAGTGTGGGTTACACCATAAAATCAAGCACAGTAAGAGGCTGCAGAGTGGGAGCTTTAAAAAACGTGTTAGTCCATCTATAGTCACTTGTTACTAGTAAACATAAAGAAATGACATGTTTAGGACTAATGGAAAGGGTGTAAATTGAAACAATATAGTTGTAATCTAAACAGAAAGTGTAGAGTGTCAGCTTGTAGAGGAAGCTAATTTTTAGCTCTGAAGGAAATGATAATAGTTCTCTAAAAAGTTAGATGTTTAACTGCACACAACTGAAAAACGACAAAATGTGAAAAAAAAAAAACCCAGCAAAACAAAAATTAAAAAAGAGTGAATTTTTGAGTAAAATACAAAATTTGACTAAGGATTATATAATATAGTCAGATTTTAAACACTACAAACCAACTTTACTTAATTTATATATTTAAACATTTGTTGGAATTATAAAATATACATTTAAAACTAAGGACTAAAAAATTAGGTCTCAGTATGAATGAAAATTAGGAGACATATGTAAATCTGGGAAACTCTTAGTTTCTGGGAATACTTTCAGAAAACTGATGCTATCATGATATGACTTTCTAATTTCTACTCTAATTTCATTCTTCTAAAAATTCACATTCCAGGGAATGCCTAATTGACCAGAGAGCCCAGGTAAGCTTAATGTTCTTTCAGTTTAGCCCTCAGCAGAAGACAGTGGATCCTAAAGTATAATTCAAGCAGCAAAGGGAAAGGGCTCCACACAGGCACGGGAAATAAGTGTCACCATAAGTCCCATTCAGATTTAAGGGAAAAAAAAAAAGTTGAGAACAAAGACCAATCAATAAGCAAACAAAGAGGGCGTGAATTGCTGATTCATGGACAATGCAACACAAAACAATGTGGATGAGAATAATACTTAAACAGAAGAAATAAATTTATGCCAGGACATAATAGGCTTCAACAGTTAAGCACAGAATGTATGATCCACTTCTTGGTGTGTGCCTAACAGATCTTAAGGTAGAGACTCACAGGCCACCTGTACAATGTTCATAGCAACACTGTCCATGCCAACTAAAAGGTGGGGAAGAAACAAACGTCCAAGGCAAATGAATGTGTAAACCAATTGTGCACATGTACAATAGAGTTTTATTCAGCCTTGCTGAGGGAGGGGATTCTGGTACAGCACAGATGCACCTTGAAAATATTTTGCCAAATGACATAAGTCTATCACAGAAAGACAAGCACTGTATGATCTGATGTATGTGAGGAAGCTAGAACAGATGTCATAGATCCCATGTATATGAGGAAGCTAGAACAGATGTCATAGAGACAGACAGAAATAGAGAGAGTGCCAGAGTCTGAAGAAAAGAGGGAGAGGAATTATTGCTTAATGAGAACAGAGTTTCTGTTTGGGATGATAAGAAAGCTATAGAAATTAATATGATGATCACTGTACAACATTATGAATGTGCTTAAGGCTCTCAGTTATATACTTAAAATGGTTAAAAGGGTAAATTTTGTGTTAAATGTAGCATACCATAATCTTTGAAAAAATAACACTCACTTTTTAGGGTAAGGTTGTGTTTAGTGCAGTTTATACTGAGAATAATGATTTAAGTTGATTTTTTTTTTTAGAAAATAATATATATATTTTTTGTCTTTTTGAGACAAGGTCGCCCTGTAGCCCCAGCTGGCCTGGAACTCACTATGTAGAACAGGCTGGCCTTGAACTCACAGAGATCCGCTTGCCTCTGCCTCCCAAGTGCTGGGACTAAAGGCATATGCCACCGCACCTGGCTAAAATAATATAATTTTTATCAAAACTT
This sequence comes from Nannospalax galili, assembly GCF_000622305.1. NCBI lineage: Eukaryota > Metazoa > Chordata > Mammalia > Rodentia > Spalacidae > Nannospalax > Nannospalax galili. Next base: position 888,895 of record NW_008332065.1, on the reverse strand, counting down.
CAGGGGCAGTCAGATCTTTGTGAGTCTGAGGCCAGCCAGGGTTACACAGTGAAGGTCTGTCTCAAAAATATAATGATTAGTAACAATATTCATAATTTAGGCCTGAGAGATGGCTCAGCGGTTAAGAGCACTGACTGCTCTTGCAGAAGACCCACGTTCTATTCCCAGCACCCACACGGCCATTAACAACTGTCCATAACTCCAGTTCCAAGGGAATCTGATACCCTTTTCTGACCTCCACGGGCATTGCACAGCACAGGTGCACTGACATAAATGCAGGCAAAACACTCATACACATAAAATAAAAACAGATAAAATGTTTTTAAAAATTATGACTTATTAGTAAAAAATGATTATAAAATGGCATATACATAAGGCTATGATTATAATTCAACACTCAGGAATGAACACTTTTGGTAAATTGAGAGCTCTTTTATTATTTTTCCTTTTATCTTTTAAAATAACCTTTATTGTTGTTTTGCCCAGATCATGAAAGTATAATATTTAGAATCAAACTAAATTAAATAAATACATCTGAAATGTATTATCTTACATATTATCTTACAAAAGAGATTGCAAAATTCTTGTGTATTTGTAGCAGACATTATGAGGAGTATTTATTTGAAAGCACACTTTTTCTGCTGTCATTCTGTCATAAAACTAAAGGTGCTTAAATGGGACGTATATATCAACTAGGCTTACAATAGGAATCAACTTGCAAAAACCTTGGTAATAAAACTGCACACGTTCTTTTAAGGCTGAAGGGAGCCTGGGGACTTGTATAATGTGGTTATATTACAAAATGCACATTTTACAGAGTAATGGGAAGGAAAAAAAATAAATTGTGAGATGAAGTGGAGAAAGGTTTTACAGACGATATTGGCAAAAGGAAGACAAGATAATAAAAATGGAATATCTCAGGAAGACTCTCAGATATAACAGTCTTCAAAGACATGTCCCACAGGAAGGTGGAAAGGAGGACCGACATGCTAGAAACCTTAGCATGACTGCAAATAGGATCGGAATGAATTACACATAACATCAATGACACTACTTCTGATTTGTTAGGAATTTAAAACAGTGGAGACATGTAATGCCCTTCCTTCCTTCCTCCCCTTCCTCTTTCCCTTCCTCCCCTCTTCCCTCCCTCCCTTCGTCCTTCCTTCCTTTTTCCCTTCTTTTTTTGGCAGTTCTGGGGATGCAGTGGGGTGCAAAGCACCTCACTTTCAAGGCAAGCGTCATACCACTGAGCTATTATAACTCCCTTTCATTAGAATTATTTAGAGTGAGAGTCCTTAGACAGGACTCCCATATTAAACTCCACCCATCCAGGGCTCAGGGACCATTTCAGAAGAGGAGGCAGAAAAATCGTAAGAGCAGGGAGGAGGTGCATGACCATATGGAAATAGAGTCTTACAGGCTTTTGGGACCTTGCTCATATGAACTTAATAGCAATGGTGTCAGCATGCACAAGACCCATGCAAACTCAAGCAGACAAAAACCCAGCATAGAACTGTGGAAATGGGCAGCAGATCCCAACCTTAGACAAGAAGCTATTGGTAGCTGATTACTGCAGGATGAGGAAAAGTTGGTCTTCTTTAAGGGATCGACCCTAGCTAGGCTGACTAGACCCCAGTAGATGAACTTGCGCTGAGGGACGTCTGAGAACACTAACTTGACTTGATAGGCCTTAACATAAATGACAGAATGCATGAAATTCAGTGGGGAGGGGGGCAACGGGAGGATGCCAGTGAGGAAGGGGGTATGTTATGTATGCAATATAAAAAAAATCAATAAAAGTATACAAAAAAGTGGAAATAATTTTGAAAGGGAAATGAAAGCTGGAAACTAAAGGGTAAGCCTCAAGCCAGGGAACTCTGTGTAATACCAGGGTTTTGACTATAAATGTATCTTTCCCTAGACTCTGTACCATCAGAAACTATCTTAGACATGACCTGATAAGATTTCTCTTTTTGTCTGAGTACGCTTACGTCTAGGGTCAGGATATATACCCAGCCACACACCAGGGAAGCCAAGATGTCTCCCTGGGGACTGCCTGGGGCATACCAGACTGTTTGAAGATTGCCTTCATGTCTCCACGTGCATGGTGGCACCAAAGGACTTGGCTCAAGCCTTACCCTAGTGCCTATGCTCCCATCATCTGGTGCCTTGGGGTTCTCCATTCTCCAGGTCTGCTTTCTGCCATCATCTTCAAGGAACTTGTGTCCATTTAATGCCATCATTTGCACAGAAGGCTGTCTGTTTTATAGGCAGCCCATGCCAATATTATTAATGCTGATGCTACATTAGGATACAGTTGTTTGACATAGTGTTCCTCCCTGGAGGCTTTAGTACAGTTCAAAATGGATATAACTGTATGAAAGAAACAATGCAGGACAATAGCCTGTTCAGGGCTAAACCAGAGGTCGCTATACCACTTCAGATAAAGGAGGAAATCAGTATAGACAGGGCATGTCTGGAAGGCTTCATCTGGCAGGGAGGGAAGGGGAAAAGAAGGCAGTGTTTGCAGGTGACCCCTAGATCCTGCTGTGACAGTCAAATCAGTGAGAAAACTAGGTGGAAAACAGACAACATAAGAATTGGCATATGTCACAACATGCAGGTGGTTTGGGGGCATGGAAAGGTTTGTTAGCCACTTCCAGGTAGTGGGAAATTATGCTAGAAAACAACAAGAACTGATGAAGAAAAGAACACAGCATGCTCTGGAACCATCTGTGGAGCCAGACCTTTTAAATCACATGGTGTGGGAACTAATATAAAACGATGCCCTGGCAGGAAGCAATATAGCAAAATAAACTTTAATCACATAAATAGAAGAAAATAACAATGGCATTTCACCCTATGTTGCTTCTAATATGGAAACGGGTGTCTACCAGCAAAAAGAATCTGAACCATATTTCTGACACTTAAATTGGGTATCTTTTACAATTTCTCTAGACAACGCAATTCAAAGGATTCAATTCAATGTAAAAACAAAACCATAAGTAGACTTAGAATTTTTGTTTTGTATTACGGAGAAGCTTTAAAAATTATCTCCTGTTTTAATTTTATAGCTCAGCTTAGCAAATTATACTGTTACATCTGGATATCTGGTAGAAATTATTCAATTATAGTCTTCGTAGTAGTTCAGACAAATAATAAACATGTAAGTCTGAACCTGTCATTATGGTTGGTTGAGACAACGTGGGAGCTCCCGACCCACCTGCTCTACCTAGATGTGGGGAGTGGCTGCCTTCCCTCTCCAGCCTTGCTACACTTAAGACTGTATATGTAATTATATAATTTCCTTTCTTTTGATCCTTTGATCCAGAATTAAGGGTATAGGTCCTTTTTGTTTCCAGCTTTTGTTACTTAAATACTCTGTGGAGTAGAAAGTGGCACCCTGGAAACCAGGGTGCCCTGGGGTGTTGCAGCTTCAGAGCCATGACGCCTTGGCAGCAGTTCCTCCCTGAACGCGAGCAGGTTGGTCACCTTCTCCCGAGCTGTTCTGGGACTTCGTCTTTGCTTTACTCCTTGAAGACCTCGCACCGTTTTCTACATTTCAGAACTCGAGCTGACACTGATGGCCCCTCTCCCCTTCTCCAGATTTACAAAAGATGAATTAGACCCCTTTGACATCCATTGCTTACTGTTGCAGCGCTGTGGACATTTCTAATCATGTTGGTGCTGCTGATCGTAAGTCTCCAGGGATGATTTTTGTCCCTTGGAGGGTGGACCTTTCATTGCCCTGGTCTCATCTCCTTTTAGTCATGCTGCTTCTAAGTCTCCTCTTGCTCCTGCTCTCTGTCTGTCTTTGTTCCCAGACTTCCTCTCTTAGTCACACAAATAGCTCCCAGAGTCACATTCTGAGAGCTTAAGGAAAACAAGTGGCAAATATGCCTGTAGTTCTCACCTACAATCTTCAACTCCCTCTTCAATTACCACCTCACCCAGTGGGTTTCTACTCTATTTGTACACAGTGTATACAGTCTTAGTTCATGCAACATGGAATTGGCCATGTGGCAGGAGTATTAATATTTCTTTTGTCATCTATTAATTGAAAACCTCCTGTCTGTTTCCCCAGAGTCCCTGCCCAGAGCTGCATAAGGGGAGCAGTAGGCACACACTGGACAAGAGAGGAACTTGTGCTGCAGTGCATGGCGAGTTTTCTAGTGCTGCTAAGCAAGATTATTAAGTCCTGTGTGCCTTTGTATTTTCTTCACCCAGCCCGTAAGTCCATGAGGGAATTATGCTTTTAATAAGACCACATATGCAGAACGAAACTGGCAAATGGCACTCTAGGGCCAAGTTAAGGAAGAAAGCACAGAAACACACCTCACCAAACAGCAACAAGCCAAGAGTCAGTTGCACAGGAAATTATAACAGCAATGGTGTTTGAAGGACCAAAAGTGAAAATTCAGTGCTAAAAATCTGAACATAGATGTTGGATTAGGAATATATAGAAAGTAGATTTGAAATACGATGAGTAACAATTTGAATATATATTTTGAGGTAAATAATAGAGCCTTTAATAGTAGTTTTTGGACTGGAGAGATGGCTTAGCAATTAAGAGCACATACTGCTCTTGCAGAGGACTTGAGTTCGGTTCTCAGCACCCATGACAGGGAGCTCACAACCTGTAATTCTAGTTCCAGGGGAATCTGAACTCCCTTCTGGGCTATGCAGCCACTTGCATACACATGCACATCCACCCTCACAGACACACATACATGCATATTAAAAATAATAAAAATAAAAAATAATTCCAGGTGTGGTGGCACATGCCTTTAATCCTAGCACTCAGAAGGCAGAGGCAGGCAGATCTCTGTGAGATTGTCAGCCCGGTTTATAAAGTAAGTTCCAGGCCAGCTGGGGCTACAGGGAAACCCTGTCTCAAAAAAAAAACAAAACAAAAACAAAACAAATAATAATAACAATAATAATAATAAAGTGAAAAAGCAGCTTTTACTTATGGTCCACACAGTGTTGAAGTTTTGCAACACTGACTGGTAACTGTCTTAAGGGGACCATGTTAAAAGTTTTAGCTTGCCACACTAATCAAGGAGATATTTTTCTCTACCAGCAGTTTTCTTTCTTCATAAAAAGATAAAATATTCTTAAATATTTAAACAATTTGATTTTTATCTTTGCATTTAGTGAAATTTAATAAGCTACTATACTGAAAAATCTTAAGTGTGGAAAGTACACATGACATAAAATGTGCTTCTTAACTATTCCTGAGTGTACAGTTCAGTAGTCTTGAGTATATTCGCATTGTTACATAACACATCTCTGGAATGTTCTTACAAAGCTAAAACTCCACATCTGCTAAGCAGTGGCTCCACATTCCCAGCTTCCTCCCATGGACACAGCCCCTGGCAACCATCCTTCTGCCTCTGCCCCTATATATGTGGCTGCTCTAGGTATTGCATGTAAAAAAAAGTCATCCAGCCTTAGTAATTTACTTTTTATAAACTAAGGAATTTATTGCATGATAAATCATATCTTATAAACATATGATAATCCAACGCATGTGAAACCACTTAGCAAATCTATGTTTATATATCAAATTTGTAAAATAGAAATTTACTTGGATATTACCTGTTAACTTTTGAACTGAAGACTTTTCAATACAAAGTTTTGAAGACACTTTAAAAAGCTCTAATAAGGAAAAGAAAGGAAAAAGAAAACCCATTTTCATTGTGGTAATACAATAAAACAGCTACTTACAAGTCAGTCTCTCTGCTGCTGCTGAGCCATTTTGCATGCAATGATTGTGCTGAAAGTTGCTTCCTGAAAAGATAAGTTTCTATGGTTATAAGCGTTCTGGAAAGCTGGATAATACGTCTCTCAAATTCTTTCATATTACACGTTAGCATACTAAAGTTCTAGGCTTTTTTTCTGTTTGACCCAGATATTCCTCAACCTTTTTTGACTGAAGAGTTCTTTTTTCTCTCCACAAAACCCAAAAAGCATGGACTGTAAGTCATGAGGTAGTTTGAGCTCTGTCTCAGCCCTTGAAGGACCATTGTTAAACTTAAGAGTCTTGATTAGATATTCAGACTTCCCTTCTTCATTCCACATTATATGTGTGTGTGTGTATGTATGCATGAGTGTATATGTGTGTGTGTATTCAATATGAAATACACATATTGAATAGAGATTGCTGTCTGCTGCATAATACTGTCACCAAGACACTCCTTCCTGTAAATGTCAAGTTGATTAAACTTTCATTTGAAAGAATAGTAAAGCAAGTCTGACAATATGGATCTCACTGAGCTTGGGGTTTGGAACTACTGCATAAATCCCAAGGGGCAGATTTATGATCCTCCAGGCTAAAATAAAAACTGCTTGGCTATTATACCTCGACTCTGTGTTGTAATAAGCCCATCTTACATGATGAGAGGAACAAACAGCTCAGCTGCAAATGGCTTTTAAAACACTGGAATGAGAGTGGCAAAGACAGGTAAATGAGAGCATTTCTATGCACATGCAGCATTAATATTGCATTGAAAAGCCAAGTCTGTGTGGACTGTATTTAGAGATAAACAATGGGTCCAGAAAACACTACACAGAGTACAAGATGAATCATTGTCACTACACAAAAGTCTCTGAGATTCTGCGTGGAATCTAAGTGGTAGGGGCTTGGGTAATAACTAGGAAATGACTGGTTTTCCACTGGAGACATTTTGTTAATTATTTCAGAACTCTACAGGCAATTTTAACACCTTGTGAAGCTGTCATTATGATCCACTTACAATAATGGCAATTTCTCTCTGCATATTTGGCAATGCATAAATTAACTCCTTCCTCATGATGTATGTTTTCTACAATTATAACTCAGTATTTGTATGCACGTCTTACCTTATTTTACTAAATTTAAGCTCCTTGAGGGCAGCAGTGATATCAAATCTATTCAGTATGCCCTTTAGAACTTGACCCAGTATTTAGCACAATATTAATACACTGGGGGAATTAAATGAGTCAGAAGTAAGCCGATTCAGTTTGCAGTCAATATTTTCTACAGATAGAACAAATTGCCCTCTACCCTTGAAGATGTTCAAAAATTAAACTCTTACTTCATTGGAAACAAGTGCTGCCATCCACAAATTAAGGGCGCAGAACTCATTTAGTGCTCTTGACTTGATCTGTTTCCTTAAAGAAGATAAAGAATTAAAATGTGGGTGTATTCATTGGAAAATAAAGACAGACAGGCAGAAGAGAGATGGCACATTTCAGTCTAATGCTTTTTATGAAGTGTTCAGTTTTGAGTACTTCTTGCATTTCTAACCACCAACGTGCTCATAAAGCCAAAGCGAGGTTCCTTCTCACTGACCCCTCCCTTGTGCTTGACTGTACAATCAGTGTGACTCTTCTGTGAGTGCTTGGTCATGAACTTCCCCTGAACTTGCAACTATGGACAAGAGACCTACAGGGTCTGCCTAGCACAGTCCTCTGGAATTGTTTGATGAATAAGTAAAAAATAGCACCTTACTTTTGTATAATTTACTTAATGTCAAAACATTGCTGTGACACACATTATTTCCTTTAATTTGTTTATTTTCTCATTCAGCAAATATTGCACAATATCTAACAGTCATGAGACAGTAGGTAGTAATTATTCTAAGAAATTTAGTTACAGTCCTTGCAACTCACAGTATCACAGGCGAGGGAAATCAGAATATTCACACTTATTAGAAGGAGCTCTTATTAGACACGGCTCCTTGAGTTTTCTGCCTTAAGATAACACTTAAAATACTTTGTAACACAAAATTTATATGAACAATAAATATTAACAAAAATAGTATTTTCAGCTTATTTTCTTCCCTCTGCATTTCTTTAATGAAGAATGCAATAAATAAGAAACTTAAAGCTTCCGACTTTCTATTATTTCTTAGGCCCAATGTGTGAAGTGACGTTGTTGTAGAAGTTGATGCTGGTTTTACTTTGGTTTCATTTGATTTCACTTTGGTTCTGAAAGTGCCCAGAGCAGTAACTGTAAAGGTATAGTACATATTTTTATATACATGAAATGAACGTAAATTATTTTCATGTGTTAATAAAAATGAAAAATATGTAGTAAAATTCTTCAAATGAGCAGAATGGACCTAGACACCGAGAGTGTGGGTTTGTATGCTGCTTGTGTTCAAAGGGGCTGTCAGGCTTTGCATATTTAAAGGCAAACCAACAGAAAACAAAACTAAAATGAAGCAAAGAAATGCCATCCAAAGCTTTGTTTCCACAGAAACCACAGTAGAAACATGACTAAGAAGTCCTAATACCTAAACATATTTTAATTCTTATGTTGAAGGGGAACTGCTGGGGGTGTGCAGCTATGAATTGAGCTTTGTTAAGGGTTTCTAATATGGCCCATTTATGAAAATTAGCCATATGTTACTGCATAAAATCTAGTTAATTCAAAGAAAATAAGTTGAAATAATGTTTATTAAATACAAAAGCAAAAATAATTTTCTTACTCAACATAAGTGAATTGGAAACTTGAATAAAGCTCATTGAATTTTAAAAATGGTTGAAATGTTTGAATTAATCCAACTTTTATAGAAACAGACTTGGTTGCAACTAGATCCTCTATGCCATTTCAGGGGTGGGGATCAGTCCACTGACTGCACCATCTGTTAAGGTCACATCTGCACTTCCTTAGGATGAAACTACTGCACTGTTGCAAACTAATCTGATTGATGTCTTGTTAGGTCAAGAAGCAGAAACTTGTAAGAAAATGAAAAAGCACCCCAGACTGAATGTCTAAGCCTGCTTACTTCGTTCAACATGCAAAATGCTTAAAACGTCCTGAATATATAAGGAAGGTGTCCGACTCTACATCCCACTCCACAGATGACGGTATCACTCTCCTCTATACTGTGTATTGGTTTCTGGTACTGCCAATAACAAAATAACACAGACTGAGTGGATTTGAGAAGCATACTTATGGGAGACCACAGTCAGATCAAGGCCTCTGAAGGCTTTGTTTATTCTGATATTTCCCCTGTTGCCCTGCTCCCAACCTGTGATTTGTAGACTATTTCCATCCTGCTCTGTCCTGATATGGCCATGCTTTTCATGCCTGTGCCCGCATCTCCTTTTAGGAGGACACCAGTGGTACTGGATTAGGGCCCACGTCAACAACCTCTTTTAAATTCAGTGACTTCTTTTTTTGTGTATGTGTCTGCATGCCCATGTACACTGTATGCATGTTTGTATGGATGCATATACACATGGATGTAGAGGAGAGAAGACAACATCTGATGTAGCTCCTTAAGTAACATTCATCTTTTTCTCCAAGTAGGCTGCACTGGCTAGCTAGCAAGTCTGAGGTATCCACCTGTCTCTGTCCCCCACCTTCTCCTGGTTCTGAGATTACAAGCACACCCCAACACACCCAGCTTTTTTGAGGTAGGTTCTGGGAATCAAACTCAGGCCGTCATGCTTTTAAGGAAAGCACTTTCCTGACTGAGCTATCGCCCCAGTCTCTCACTTGTTTCTTTAAATACCTTCAAATATAGTCACATTCTAAAGTACTGAAAATTAGGGCTTCCACTTAGGAATTTGGGGGAAGGTGCAATTTTGCCTACAACACACACATTTTAAAAAATGCTCCTTGCAAGCAAATGCTAGGTATAGAGGTGTGAGGGCTGTATGACAGAGTTCTGGGCCCTGGACTCCCGATTTGCTCAGCTTCCCATGGCCTCAACCATACCTGGTTGTAGATGTCCTACCGTTATCCAGCAGTGAATTACTCTGGCTCAGCCTGATCTAAGCAGATCATGAGGTTCACTGTAAACTCCCCTGGCATCTTTTCCCACTTCAGATACTTCTAGTACTAAAGGAACTTTCAAGACCTATGATATAGTAGCAGGGCTATGCCCTGGCTCTGATTGCCCTGGGCTCTACTTAGAGCAGGAAGCTTTTCACATCACATGGAAATAGGGTCAAGACACTATCTCCAAATACTAACTGTGCTGTTCTAGACCCTTAAGAAGCATACCTAGAGCTACCCTCTTTCTTAGTGATAGGAAGAACAAAAAGCAATTACTTTTACTTTACTTTCAAGGAGATTCTGCAGCACAGCCCAGGTCACTGTACCCCTAAACCTTCCCTGATACAACTGCTTTCTGCATCTTTGTAAGACTTGTAAGACAAGAGTGAAGGGGAGAGGGGCACCATCTTCCACAAAAGAAGAATGAGCTCAATGGAGTTTGGCCTTCCAAGGTTATCAAGTGCATGGACCAAACATCGACAGACGCAGCGTCCTGGTGCTTTCTTATTTAGTACCCTGACCTTGCTGTACAGATTGGCTGAGGCTAAGCGTTCAACTTTATCTGAAGCATGGTGAACCTTTCAATTAAGCCCTGAGTTTGACTCTGCTCTAGGTTTGCATTCTATTTGTGGGAGGTTAGAGTTTACTCAGTGTTACCAAGAAAGCCCTCAGGCTTTCATAATTTTGGTTTGAGTTGCTGGTTATGGAGTCTGTCATTAACTCTCTTTGACAGATGGCCTGGAGTAACAGCCACCCAATACCACATTCTTTCTGGTTGCCTTTCTTCTATGTGTGCCTTTCAAGAATTAGTTGGGTTGCTCTGTCTAGTATGTTCTTCCCTCAGCCCCTGTTTTTGTCACCACTGGTGATTTTTTTATAGTCTTTCTTACATATCCTTAGCCCCTCCCTATCATACAGCCATGGTCAACTGATTGAGTGGGAGAGGTAACAGGCTCCTCCCTGCTTGATTCCTTCTGCAGTGCGTGGGAAGGAAGTGGGACTATAGCTTGCTGTCATAGTGGTTGGAGGAATTTACAGGTTACAGAGGGTAAGTGACAAATGTTGACATTAGACATGATGAAAAGTTAATGTGATGCAGTTGCTACTGAGGCCTCAACCAGTCCTGCAGAACTGAGCTGGGATGTATTTCAACAAACATGGCAAAGCCCAGGTCAACATTTGATTGATTTAACTGGTGAAGACACCATGAAACACTTAGATTTAGACAGTTTATTGCTTACATAGACAGCAAAAAGAATATTTTAAAGGTACTAGTCCCTGTGAACCTTGTCCCACACACCACAAAGAACAGTACTGAAATCACAAAGACTGCATGTCTGAAATGTGAGCTGTAGATGGCCGATTTCTGAGGAACCAGCTCTAGACATAGTGGTTTGTACTCAGAAGGGTGTGGAGCAGAAAGCCCCATACTTCACCAGAACCCATGAGGTAATAAGAACTGAACTCAGAAAAGTTTCTCAGGGAGTTAAGGAGGCAACTGGAGATGACCTTGGGCAGTCTTTAGAGTCCTCCTACCCTCTCCTGAGGGATGACCATGGGTCTTTCACCAAGAGTCATGCAAGCTGCAGTTGAGCTCCTAGCTATGCAGATGTGTGAAAGGTCATTGAGAAGCCACCTCACAGCCAACATCATACAGATGGCTTCCCAAAGCCTTTCCAAAGGAAAGAGAAAGAGTTAGGTTTTGGTATTTATTCATCAGTCACCTACTGCTTGCCGCTAATCTCAGGTGAGGCTATGGACCACCAGCAGCTGGTGGGGGCTACAAGGGGAAGAGTGGATGCGGGCAGAACACCAGATTGTTTATCCAAGACCTTAAGACAGAGGGGTTTCTGAAATAAAAGGAGTTATAGGGTCATTACATAGACTGGCTTGGAGAAGGTCCTGGTCCTGAGACAAGTTCCTGCAACATCCATTATCAACACCAGATAGCGGTTGAGAAAATGTTTACTGGACTTACACTTAGGAATATTTTTATGGGAAAAGTTTGTTGAAGTGTTACTGAAAAACCAGAGACCAGGTGAGGAAAGGGAGTTTAATTTCATGCTAGCAAGACTGACCCAAGGATCATTCCATAAAAAGAGTCAGCCCCCCACTCAAGTCTTTGGGGGTCTTTATACTCATATGGAAGGAAATGGAAGCAAAAGGCAAAACAGCACATACATGATAATCAACTGGTACATGTGATAAGTAAGTAGTTGATAGGTTTATGGGTCACAAGATCACAGGAATGTGAAAACCTTGGGAAACAAAGATTTCTATCCTGTGTAACTGCAGGGGGCAGGGGAGAAGATTCCTGTTCACCTCCCCTATCAGATGCTTTAGTATCTGATGTGCTCCTCTATTTCCATTATATCCCCTCCTCTTCATCAACATAATCCTTTATGTTTATTCAAGAGGAACTCTATGATATTCTTGATGAACCACTTGGAGTCAGATGGCCTCTACTCAGTTTTTGATAAATTTAGTAAGTTTATTATCCAAGATCTTAACAGGAGAGCAAATAGAACCATACTACTAGTCCTGGTAGTGAGGTTAGTTAGGGACCCCAAGTTTTCCAGGTACTCTTCCAGAAAGACTCATTTCCCTCTTCTCAGGCCTTTATTCTCTCTAATAGCTGCCTTGCATTTTCTCTAACTATGCTGGATTGATTTGCATAAAAATAGCGTGGATACTTCCTTTTTCTGATAGTTCTGGCATCTCTAGTCTCAGGTAGGGTAAGTTTACTGGCAGATAGAAGGAATTTTCCAGCTCTCAGCTGAGAAACTGTCATTATTCTTTTGTGCCCTTTATTTTAAAACTGTCTAGTCAATTTCTACCTCTTATTCTCATTACTCCTCCCACCAAAGAGGTTACCCTAATTCACAATGGGGAATGGAGGTGTCAATCATTCTGGCTTCTTCTTTGCTGAACAGGGAGGGATACAGGATGTAGCAAATGGGGTACCCCTTCAGTGGGTCTACCTGAAAGACCTAAAAGCATAGCTATATAGAGAAAAGAAAATCTTTGACTGGTGCCTGTGAAGGAGAAGTAAAGGCAAGAGTAGTTAAGCACAAGTTGTAGGCAGGGAACCAGAAGTCAGAACAGGGTGAATTTTAAATGTCCATTCAAAGCCCATCAGAATTTCTTGATGAGGGCTTCCAAAAGCAACCATTTATCGGATTTCTCCTCATTTTCATTTGGACATGATGGTTGGACCCAGGATCTGTTTCTCAGGCATTATGATAGCTGTTGGAATAGCTAGAGTCCCTCTTAAATGGCTTCTAGACAGGGAGAGAGAAGAAATTTAGCCATCATTTGATTTTGATAAGAACAATAGTGGATTTGTCCCTTAGTGAGAATTTCCTAAATAATATTTCATATGAACTTTTAAGCCTAAAGTCTGGGAAGCATAATTTCTCAGGTTTTAAAAGAAATATATTGATTACTTTAACCATTGGTTATATTTTCCTTTTGGGTGTTTAAGACCATACAATTGGTCAAAATCAACGAAGTTTTGTTTTCTCAAGGTCAGTTGAGGACCTGATCCTCAAGGGTCACTTGGGTTTGGGGGAGGAGCCCCTGGCTCCTTTGCCTTTCCTTTTGCCAGCTCCTTTTACATGAGGATAAATCAAGAGGTCCTGCTTGACTGTGGCTTTGCTTGGAAGCATGTAGGAGACTTTTCCTCTGTGTTGGTCTTCCTCTTTATAGACTGGATACTGGTTTGAGTCCCTCCAGTGGGGTCTCCATGACCTCCCTGAACAAGAGGACAGTGACTCATCACAGCTATAGGACATTTTGAGAGATGCCCCATAGTCCCCTCAGACCTAGTCAACCTTGAAGGGCAAGGAACAAAATTGTCCCTTTAAGTCCCTTTTGACCAGATTAGTATGGGTTTTCAAGTATGGTTATTAACCATCCAAGAAGATCAGTTGCACCAGTCTGATACCTTTAATTACTATGTAATATGTAGATAAAGCTTGAACAAAAACCAAAACATTCTTGAATAGACTTTTACTGGAAGAGATTTAACATCACAAGTTAAGTAGACACAGCCCAGGTAAGGAATTTTATACAATTTTCTTAGGTCTGTCTCAAATAAAATTTGTTCTGTTACAAACAGAAGCAGTGTCCTTTCTTTCCCAGTTCCCCATTTTCTGATTTGCAGTTTTCAGAAGGAAGGAGGCATCATATCACATACCTATGGGCAGGAAATAAACTGATCAGGATTCAGATCAAGCTTCACTGAAGCTATTTTCTTCTAGACTGTATATATCTGTTTCAAGGAGGTAAAACCTAGTTTCTCTTGAGCCAAATTATTCTTGTTATGGACAAAAGAAAGTACCAAAAGTAGGACTTAGATAATACAGAGGAACATAAAGGACATCTTTCAGTAGCCGTAGGAACCCAATACTTGTCTGTATCCATTTCATCCAAACCTGTAACTGGGTGTACAATACAAGCCAGAGAAGTGGACTAAAAATTAACAACAGCTCCGTGTCTCTACAAGCCTGTTCAGACCTTTAATAAGCTTGCTTAAAGTTCTTATTATCCCTTCTATTCTGGAAATATCCAGCCATCTTAATCTTCATATATAAATTTTTAACTAAAATATCTTTATTTTATATCTTTTACTAACTTTTTAATCTTTTATTTTTTAATACCATGAGACACAATAACATTTACATAAATTTACCAAAGTCCAATTATGATGACCTTCTGTAAGGCATATAAACACAAGGTAAAGACAAGCAATTGGTACACAACCCCCAGCATAGATAAACTTTGAGATGTCCTTATAAGCCTTGAAGCAGGTTTTAAATGACCAATCCTCCTTTAAATGTTTAGAGATGTTTTACATAGGCTTGAGAAATGTTTATTTTACATAAAACATATCTAAACACAGAGATAAACTGCACCCTGGAACAGAAGTAATCATTTCTTAAAATATTTTTAAGCAGTAGGAATCATGTAATTTAACAATTTTAGCTTACATGAGAACTTAGTTATAAGTCAATTTGATATTAAGTAATTATTTCTAATAATTGTTCTCTTAGTATTAAACATAAGTCTACACATTCACAACAGTCTCATACAATAAATACTGTGGTTAGTCACAATGTTATGACAAACTAGTTTTAAAAACAGAACCTTGACACCTTGATGAAATTCTAATCAGGATAAAATGTGACTCTAAAATTTAAAACAGTCAAATTGATAACATTCAAAATCTTTTATGGTTTATACAGTACAAGTGTATATAAAAGAAACTTTAAAAGCCAATAGTACGTCAAACACACACACAAATACACACACACACACACATACACACGCATATATATATATATGAATCTCATCTCAGAAATGGCTGTGTTGATCAAAGCAGAACCATACACATTGATAGTAGACATAAGGGCTTTCACTTGAAGAAAGCATTTTCAGAAATGTCATTTGCATTCTAATATGGTAAATATTTCTAACTAGGTTTCAAACTCAACAAGTGATAGAAAACAGAATTATACATTTCATTTGTACTCAAAGCTAACCACAGCCAAAAGTTACAATATGATTAAAACAAGCTAATGTTTAAACAGTTTTCATTAAAGACAATTTCATTAAAGGAGAGGGTAAAGAATGGGATGACAAGAAGTATTTGGTTTTCATGAGGCAATACAAATTGATCAATTATTAAAGACTGTTTAAAGATTGACAATACCAAAAGCATAAAGTGGAGTATAAGAAAATAGTTTTCACAAATATGATTTAATTACAGTTGTTTGCAGTTAACTTTCTCCCACAGTAGTAGGCAGGAGCTTAGAAAGAATGAGAGTTCAAACACAAGCACCCAGAACACAGTGGAGGAGTCAGCAAGTCAAGTCAGAAGGGCTGTTGGTCTGTGACAGCAGCAGCTCAGGCCCAAGATGGCGTTTTGCTTCCTATGAGGAAGAAGGGAGAGGAAAACACTGTGAAGGAAACAAACACAAAGTCACATCACTGCCCAGTATCTGAGAAGACACAGTGTCGGGAGCTGCAGAAACAACATTCATTACCAAAAAATATAATATGGCTCTACAAACAGTTGACTTAAGCAGGACATTCTGCCTGCACTAGTAACCTTGGGAAAGAATTTATGGCAAGGTTATCTTTTTCTTCCTCTTGCAAACAGTTTTCGAAAAAATGAGTCATGCAGTAATCTCTTGGAACATCTGGCAGTCAGTCACATTGCGGAATTGCTCAGTCCCCCTCCCATACCCATAAGAATGCTGTAACCTTTGACCAACTTCTTCAACCCCTTCTAAATACAAACTGTATATAAGGAAAGCTTACAGTTCAATAAAGCGGACCCTTGACAAGTGGACTTGCTTGGGCTCCATCTCTTCTTTCTTGCCCGTTTTTCCTTTCAGGGAGTGGTCCCCCTCGAGCTTTACCTGTACAGGGTCCCCGCAGGAAGTGGCGCCCAAACATGGGGCTCGAGGTACGGACCCTCGCCAGACAGAGACGGTTGAAGACAGACCCGGGTACGCGTTTGAGGACAGCCTCCGACAAAGTGAAAGTAACTGCACCGGATCGCCGCCTCGTTTGATCTGCACTCTCACCGCTCATGAGGAGCTGCTGATCTGAGGTAAGTGGTCTCTGTCTCAAAAAATGGGCCAGCAACTGTCTAAGGAGGCTATTTTTATTAGGGACTTGAAGGCCTCCCTCAGAGAAAGAGGAGTCCCGAGTTAAGAAAAAAAATCTTGTAAATTTTTTCGTGTTTGTGAGTGACCAGTGTCCTTGGTTTGTTATAGATGGTCCTGAAATCAACCCTAAAAAATGGGACCGAGTGGGACAGTGTTTAAATGAACTATTAAAGGATAAAGGCTCTGAGGCAGTTCCCATTCAGACTTTCAGCTATTGGACATTAGTCCGAGATCTTCTCAAAGACTCTCCTGAAAACAAAAGTAAAATTATTTCCCTAGCTGAGGATTTCATTAAGCCCCTTTCTCGGTCTGCCTCTGTGTCATCCATTAATAAGACAAACCTTCAAAAAGTAACTCAGGGTGCCGCTCATCAGGAGCAGACCTCGCCTTGCCCATCAGTCGTGATCGAT